>NC_140449.1:7500-339711 GCF_963576455.1 Neolamprologus multifasciatus
ACCCTAACCCTAACCCCTAACCCTAACCCTAACCCCCTAACCCTAACCCCCTCCCCCATCCTAATTCTAATCTTACCCTGGGGGCCGTAACAAAAAAACCCTCATCCTAATGTTTACAGTAAATTACAATTGGACATGGATATTTTCTACATTACAAAAATTGATTGAAACCTAATTTTATTGGATAAAAAATGATATTTTCATTAAAAAACCGTGGAATCATGCAAAATGTTTAAAACAGTGTATTGAAGATAATATTTTCTGAAAAAACAGTTTCATAGGACAGGGCATAAATATCAGTGTTAGAAAAGGATTATAGTATGGTAAAACAGTTAAAAAACGTTTATTTCATGACATTATTTCTCAAAAAATAAATACAGTTAAAAAAAATAAAAATATAAAAAAATATAAAAAATATAAAAAAAATATGAAAAAATAAAAAACATTAAAAAGTTTATTGTACAATGTTTATAGTTCATATTTAATGGTAATGGTAAAAAGGATTCACATACAGAAGGTTAATACAAATTTTACAAAAGGAGAATTGGAAAGGGATTGAAAAAACAAAAACATTCACAGACAGAAGGGTATGAAAGGAGGTGGAGTCAGCCAGGAGCTCATTCGGATTTGGAGCATTGAAGAGTGAACATCTCTTACCAGCCGCAGCACTGTGCATTACAGCCACATTTTCGCAGCAGTTTTTTTGTGTGCCAAGCGCCTGAGGAAGACCCTTGAGGGGTCGAAACGTTGCGCGTACGGCACACTATTTTTTGAACGTTTTTGATTAATTAAATAAAGCTTTTGTTTTACTTTTTCTTTATTCTTTTTTCTTTCATTTTTTTCATTTGTATCTCGCCTCATAAAAGCTCAATTAAGAGTTATAATTGTTTAGATAACAAAGGCGAACCCACAAGAACTACAACAATATACAAAACATACAACACAAAAACACAAACGCAAAAATTTGCCAAAGACTGAGGACCGGATGGCCTCAGCAGATTGGACCGTCGTCCGATACGGGAAAAGGCGGAGGCTTTCCCGTAATCGTGACAACCAGCAGGGTGGGTTTCCTTCGGGAGGGATGGCCCGTGCATTTCCTGCCTCACAGAGGTGGCAGGCTCAGTCCCCTTCCCCTAACCCTAACCCTAACCCCCTAACCCCCTAACCCTAACCCTAACCCCCTAACCCTAACCCTAACCCCCTAACCCTAACCCTAACCCCTAACCCTAACCCCCTAACCCTAACCCCTAACCCTAACCCTAACCCCCTAACCCTAACCCTAACCCCCTAACCCTAACCCCCTAACCCTAACCCCTAACCCTAACCCCTAACCCTAACCCTAACCCCTAACCCTAACCCTAACCCCTAACCCCTAACCCTAACCCCCTAACCCTAACCCTAGGGTCATGTGACTGCATGGCCACATCTGATTGGTAAAAACGTTACCGGAAACTCCACTGACAGCATGTTATCTAATGTGTTAAACTAATTATTTTTTAAAAAGTAACGAGTCGAATTTTGCAAATGTAGCGGAGTAAAAGTACCGTTTCTTCTTCACAAATGTACTCAAGTAAAAGTAAAAAGTATTGTGCAAAAAAGGTACTTTAAAAGTACTTTTTTTTTTCAAAAACGTACTCAAGTAAATGTAATGGAGTAAATGTAACTCGTTACTACCCACCTCTGGTTCTTATAGCGCTTTTCTACTCTGTCTCAGCACTCAATGCTCTTTAAACAACTAATTCATTCACCCAATCCCACTTGTAAGCTTAAGTGCTAGGTAAGAGTGGTGGTAGAGAGCATTAGAGTACAAGAGCCCTTTGTTTAGGTGGACCGCTGGACTCCTGGCACCAGCTTTGGTAAAATGGTAAATGGCCTGTATTTGTATTGCACTTTTCTAGTCCCTAAGGACTCCAAAGCGCTTTACATATCCAGTCATCCACCTATTCAAACACACATTCACACACTGGTGATGGAAGCTACATTGTAGCCACAGCCACCCTGGGGCGCACTGACAGAGGCGAGGCTGCCGGACACTGGCGCCACCGGGCCCTCTGACCACCACCAGTAGGCAACGGGTGAAGTGTCTTGCCCAAGGACACAACGACCGAGACTGTCCAAGCTGGGGTTTTGCAGATCTTTTCTTCTGTTCCGTCTCCCCACCATAGAGAGACCCGAGGCAGTCGCCCGTCCGAGCGTCAGGTGAACTGAACTTCAGGTAAGAAGTTATGACCTGCAGTCTATCTGGGTCAGATATAAACCAAGTTTACGTGGAGTTTATTTTCATTGTGCTGACTTTTTACAGTCAGTTACAATAACTCGTACTGCGTACTAGCTAGCATGATGGAGTTTCTACAGCTGGGTGGGTGCTATGATGTTACTGATGTTGAACAACCGTCCCCTAAAAAACGGAATTGTCCCATTCATTCAGAGAAAATATCAAGCATTTCGTATTGAGGTGAAAAGGAACACATTTAGTCCCGGACTTCAGCTACAATGAAAAAGGCACAAAGCTGGAGTTATTCTGTCATTACGCTGCAGCTGCCTCTTCTTCTCTCATTCTCTCCCCCTCCCTCTCCTGTTTCTACTTCAATCATGAAAACTGATCAATGATCAGCTGATCGGCTTTTCTCTCTTGTTTGTTTATCGCCCACTTTGCACCAGAAAGAAGAAACCAGCGGATGTCGCGCTAAACAACAGCAGCACGTTTAAGCTTGATCAGCTGTTGTTAGAATTTATTTAATATTAATTTCTAGTATCAGCTGATGTTTGCTGGAGCCACAGCTGCAAAGCTGCTGGTCATGTCGTCGGTTTGGATATGTGGTGAGAGGGAAACATAAAGATGAAACCAGGAGATGTCCTTACTGAATCATCAGAGCTGAACAGGTGATGGAGAAACAGGTTTACCTTTTAGGTGACATGAATGAGTTGAAGTTATGAACTGTTTCTGAGAGACAAATAACACCAGGATCCTTTTCTAAGCAGCTGACAGCTGGTAACTGTGCAGGGGCGGGTCTAGCAAAGCTTTGCCAGGAATGCAGGTAGGGCATTAACAGGGAGAGGGGGGCACAAAGAAATACTTTTCTTTCTTATTCTCATTTAAAATGTCTAGCTTTTATTAAATAATTCTTTAATTTAATAATAATTATATTAATAATTTTTAATAAATCTTACAACCAAAGTTTTTTTTTTACAACGTATAGAAATCATACATATACCAACAAGACACTGTACATCACTGTCACAACAGTGTTTGTTTTCATTCAAAGGCTTTATGGTTTTTCCTATAATACCTGGTGGGCCGGTCTCTACTCAAACTGCCCGGGCCGATTTTTTGTCCCAGTACAGCCCTGTCAGCGGCTCTCCTAATTCATCATAAGGAAACTTCTCAGGTGGATGTCTTTCTCTGTCAGAGCACCTCGACCTTACTGCCTGTGGTGCAGTGAGATCTGAGTCAGTCTTGGTAGGAGTCAAGTCAGGTTCATCAATCTCAACATGGTCTGAAGACCAAGCAACTGAGTGAACATAGTCAACACGACTTGTGCCAAAGACTTCAGGTGTGTCAGGTTGGTGGGTTTTGTGGGAGTTCTGACGTGCACTGTTGGGGTTCCTGTTAGACTCTCTTGGTAAACCTCAGAGCCTGACGTCTACAAACCAACTGTACTTTGACATTTTTAGATGTGGGGTCAAAAGCAGAGCTGATCGAGGATTTCAGTGACGGCTCCAAATATATAACCTGCACTTTTACATAGCAGCTGCTCCGTCTGTCAGTAATTTAAAAACTTTTTTTTTTTTTTTTTTTTTTTTTTTTTTTTTTTTTTGCCTGTCCCGTTTGGCTCTTTTGCCATCAGAATTATTGTCTAAAGGCGAAGAAAGATGCCCAACGGATTTTATTTACCAGATTGACCATCCCAGCTTTGCCGTAATGGTCCATTTGATTCACCTTTTATTCTTTATTTTATTTTCACTTGCTGAATACGGGACAGACTTGACTGGGGGAAAGAAAAGGGAGAAAGAAAGAGGGAAAGAAAAACAGTTGAGAAGAGGGACGGGGGAGAAGGGCAAAAAACAAAAACCAACAGAATAAGCAGAAAAAAAAAAAATACATATATCGATCACCTGGATCACCTGTTGAGAAAGAAAAAAGAAAACAAGCAGAAGAAAACGAGAGTAATACAATAAACCACATCACAATGATATATGGGAATATGACAGTAAATACTAAATATTAAACATTATTGTGCAGCACGTAAGATCGACAGCACAGTGTGCATTGAGGTAGGAGCCAAAAAGGGTGTAGTTTGTGTGTGTGATCACCCGTGTGTACACCTGTGAGCATGGACGCGCTTGTTTTCTTAAAAGGTTCCCTCATGTAATGATCTGCTAGAGGGTGTGGGGGGCCACTGCCCCATCCTCCAGGGCATGAAGCAGGTATGGAGGAGATCAAAACTCCAGACATCCAGAGGCCCCCAGAACACAAGAGACCAAGGAAGACCAACAGAGGGGCAGCCGTGCCACCGTCCCAGAAAGAGCTGAGGAGAGTCCCAGATGAGGGGTCACCCAGCAGCCACGGAGCAGAAGCCAGGGGGGGCTGCAGTGACGTGCCCGTGAGCTCCGCCGGCAGCCAGCTGTGCCTGAGTGACCGAGCCCCAGGCCGAGAGGCCGGGGGCACCCCACCTCCGAAGTGGCCCAAGCGAGCCCCAGGCTCCAGGCCCCGATAAGCAGCCGCCAAGGAGTGAGCCGGTGTGTACCCGGACGCCCACCCCCGGACACAAAGAACCACCAACGCACCGATGTCTGAGGGAGTCCGCCCCCGGCAGGGGAAGTGGTGGGGGGAGATAGGCCTCCAAACCTTGGAGGGCCTGAGCTGTCCTCAGAGAGGTGGCATCTGATACCCAACCTGACATATAGACACAGACATACAGGCACACACAGATACAAACATCCATTCCCACCCTCATGCTCTCATATGCACTTACTCCACACTCAACCAACGTGGAGACAGACATAAAGAGACGCTGTACACACAATCACACTCCCCAAGCGTACTCTACGAACCGGGTCTAGGTACCCTTGCCCCTGGAGGGGGGAACTGCACCCAGACCCAGGTTGTGTTACCCTTTTCCCTGCGGTGGGGAGAAGCAGACCGCCCCGACTCCGCAGCAGCAGGGAGGCCCCACATTCCGGATCCCAGTCGGACGGCCAACTCCTCCTCCCAGGCCCCCCTGCTCCAGCAGAAAGCAGAGAACGAGGGTGAGAGAAGACTCCTAACCTCCCTCCACCCGCTCATTGTAGTGTTGATGTATGTGTGTTCTAAGGTGCAGTAATTTAAAAACTTTTAATAACCTTCTGTTTCTCACTGACCGTCAGCTGTAGCTGAGCAGGATATCATTGCATTTGAATCCTCCTCGCTCTCTTTAACCCGAGTTCCTTCTGATTGGTTTCTTGGTTCTACAAAGAGAGTCTGCTGCCTGAGGGCCCCACCTCCTCCTCCACCTACTGCTGTGGACATTTACAAAACGTCAATCCAAGAAAAATTGTCTGGTTTGTAATAGATAGTCATTTTTTTTATTAGAGTCTACAGCAGGAACCAACCTGAACCTTGTTATGAGCTGAATCAGTGCTGGACTGTAGAAATGCTGTTTCAGTGGCTGCTGCAGGAACTAACATGGAAACGTGTTCAGCAGCTTTCCAGCTCTAATATAGGAAACACAAGATCTGCATCAGAGTTTGGACATACTGGAACCAAACAGTTTTGTCTCGGACTTTTATTTCAGCATCATAGTTTGGGTTGAATTAAAACCATTCAGCAACGCTAACCAGAGTTTACAAGGTAAACGTGTATCTCCAAGAATGTCTTGCTAAGAGTCGTGTGTTCTGGGAAACAACACACAAATCAGTGGCGTCAATAAGGTTATGTTTCATGTAATACTCTAGACTTTACTGTTAGACCATCACTAACATGCAGACATCACAAAGTTGTTCACGAATCACATTAATCCAGAGTCACAGACATGCAGAGACACTTCCAGGTATAACATATATAATCCACACAGTCAGTCACAGCTGAGCTCTTTACTAAAGTCAGCATCAGCTCTCTGCTCGCTCTCACATCATATTCATGACAATCAGACGTGTTTTAATGATGCTGCTGTTTTCAGCCAAGCACACAGTCTCCATGGAAGTTTAAACTGGAAACACTAGTAACTGCAGCAGAGTTTCATTTGGCACAGACCTGATCTTTGTGACGCATCAACATGTCAACACAGTATTTAACAGAACTGCAGTTTGAATCAGATCATACATCAGACTGACCACGTTTACACTGTAATTTCATCAAACCTGCCATTAACATATTCAACAGTACTTACACTATCTTAAACATTTTTTTTTCTTTTTAAAATAATCTGTTTGTATATTTATTAAATATAAACTGTGCAGTATTTCATTGATGGAGGCCAAGAAAACACAGTTACAGGAGAAATGTATTTAAGCTTGAAATTTAGCTGCACTCAGTAGAATTGAGCCAACTGGTTGTCTTCCTTTTCAGTTCTGATGAGCTCAAATGTTTAAGATCATCAGTTTAAAAAACCATAAGGCCGTGGAGCCTTAAGGTTTTTATGGTTTGAGTTTACAGTGAGAGGTGTTTATAATGATGTTGGCTGTTTTCCAGTTGAACAATCTTCCAGGGAAGTTTAAACTAGAAAAACTAGTCACTGCCTGCAGCAGAGTTTCAGTTTGCAGCATTCCTGATCTTTGTGGAGCAGCAACAACATGTTGTTAACAGAGCTGTATAAAGACTGACTCACCTCACCAGGCTCTCTTTCATTCACATCATACAGAACATTTACTTCATTACAAGCTGTGTTGGTCAAGTTACTTGAAATAAGTACTCAGTTACTAATTACTGATTACTTCTCCAAGGAAGTAATCCCATGTCTTTACTGATTACTTATTTTCAAAAGTAATTGGTTACTTTACTCTTTAAAAAACATGACTTGAATACGTAATAAAGTAGAAAGTAGACGTTTCAGCCCGAGACTTTGATTTTTTCTGCATAATCCATCATATAGAAATGAATCAAATTAAAAAGCCTTTCTTTTAATTGTTTTATTGTTTTTAATCTTTTTATTTTATGCATCAAAAAAAAATTAATTATATTATAACTGTTTTTGACTTGATGAAATGTTTTTAACATTTAAACCTATTTCCTGTATATTCCAGCATATGAAATAAAATAATGTTTTGTGTTTCCACTCTGGAGTGGGGCGGGTGGAGGTCTGCCCACAGCGGTCATGTCAGTGGGAGGATCCGGGGGTTTCTCTGTCAATGTCACATTCCCATGGCAGCGTGCTTGCTCAGATCTGAAGTGTTATGGTCCTGGGTCAGTGACCCAGTGTTTTTTGAGTTTTGTACTTTTGGTTTCTTCTCATGGTTTCTTAGTTTTTTAGTGTTTCTTGAGTTCTAGTTTTAGGGTTTGTTATGTGGCTTCCTTCTGCATTTCCTGTTTTATTGTGAAGGTCTGTGTCTTATGCCAGAGTGTTCAGTTTGCGTTTCCCCTGTCTCGTCTTGTCAATCAAAATCGGCTGTGCCTCCCTCCTGTGTGTAGTTTCCCCTCTGTGTATTTATAGTGTGTGTTGTCTCGTGTTCGTCGCTGGTTTGTTTGTGTCGTCTCCTTCGCGTCTCCCTGCATATCTTTCTAAGGATTTCAGGTTTGAGGTTAGTTTTGTATAGTGATGGGTAGATGAGGCCTCGTGAAGCGTTTCAGCACATTCCCCAAACTGTATCGATACTGTGTCGACACAGTGTTGCTGTTTTGCTCCATACTGACACCTGTTGGACTTTAAATATCATTGCAGGCAACTTACTTGAGACTCAACAGACACCTAGTCATACTTATTTACACTGTAAGGTACAGTGGAACCCCGACTTACCAAATTAATTTGTTCCCGGGGGTCTTTCGTAAGTCGAACATTTCCGTAAGTCGAAGCAGTAGTTAGTAAATAACAATTAGCTCTTTTTGGTCATGAGACCAAAAAGAGCTATATATATATATATATATATATATATATATATATAGACCAAAAAGATATATATATATATAAAAAAAAAAACCACCCAGCACGCCCCTGCGGGCGGTTTATCCTTCAAGCTCGGGTCCTCTACCAGAGGCCTGGGAGCTTGAGGGTCCTGCGCAGTATCTTAGCTGTTCCCAGGACTGCGCTCTTCTGGACAGAGATCTCCGATGTTATTCCTGGGATCTGCTGGAGCCACTCGCCTAGCTTGGGAGTCACCGCACCTAGTGCTCCGATTACCACGGGGACCACCGATACCTTCACCCTCCACATCCTCTCGAGCTCTTCTCTGAGCCCTTGGTATTTCTCCAGCTTCTCGTGTTCCTTCTTCCTGATATTGCTGTCATTCGGAACCGCTACATCGATCACTACGGCCGTCTTCTTCTGTTTGTCTACTACCACTATGTCCGGTTGGTTAGCCACCACCATTTTGTCCGTCTGTATCTGGAAGTCCCACAGGATCTTAGCTCGGTCATTCTCCAACACCCTTGGGGGCATTTCCCATTTTGACCTTGGGACTTCCAGGTTATACTCGGCACAGATGTTCCTGTACACTATGCCGGCCACTTGGTTATGGCGTTCCATGTATGTCTTGCCTGCTAGTATCTTGCACCCTGCTGTTATGTGCTGGATTGTCTCTGGGGCATCTTTACACAGCCTGCACCTGGGGTCTTGCCTGGTGTGATAGACCCCAGCCTCTATGGATCTTGTACTCAGAGCTTGTTCTTGTGCTGCCATGATTAGTGCCTCTGTGCTATCTTTCAGTCCAGCTTTGTCCAGCCACTGGTAGGATTTCTGGATATCAGCCACCTCCTCTATCTGCCGGTGGTACATACCGTGCAGGGGCCTGTCCTTCCATGATGGTTCCTCGTCTCCCTCCTCTTTCTTGGGTTTCTGCTGCCTGAGGTATTCACTGAGCACGCTGTCAGTTGGGGCCATCTTCGTGATGTATTCTTGGATGTTCGTTGTCTCATCCTGGACTGTGGTGCTGACACTCACCAGTCCCCGACCCCCTTCCTTCCACTTAGCGTACAGCCTCAGGGTGCTGGACTTGGGGTGAAACCCTCCATGCATGGTAAGGAGCTTTCTTGTCTTTATGTCAGTGGCTTCTATCTCCTCCTTTGGCCAGCCTATTACCCCAGCAGGGTACCTGATCACGGGCAGGGCGTACGTGTTGATGGCCCGGATCTTGTTCTTACCGTTCAACTGACTCCTCAGGACTTGCCTGACCCTCCGCAGATACTTGGTGGTTGCAGCTTTCCTAGCGGCCTCTTCATGGTTCCCATTCGCCTGCGGGATCCCCAGGTACTTGTAACTGTAACTGTCCTCTATGTCTGCAATGTTGCCTTCTGGTAGTTCAATCCCCTCAGTTCTAACTACCTTCCCTCTCTTTGTTACCATCCGACTACACTTCTCCAGCCCGAACGACATTCCAATGTCATTGCTGTATAGCCTGGCAGTGTGGATCAGTGAATCGATGTCTCGTTCACTCTTGGCATACAGCTTGATGTCATCCATGTACAGGAGGTGGCTGACAACTGCTCCATTCCGTAGTCGGTATCCGTAGCCAGTCTTGTTAATGATATATATATATATATATATATATATATATATATATATATATATATATATATATGTATGTGTGTGTGTGTGTGTGTGTGTGTATGTATATGTGTGTGTGTGTGTGTGTGTGTATGTATATGTGTGTGTATATATGTATATATATATGTATGTAGAGGCTGAGAGTACAAACATCACTAATGTCACATAACTTTGCCAAAATGTGGCCAACAGCAATGTTTTAATGTTCTTCGTTATTAAACATTCGCACATAAATAAGTGACGTCATATTCAGTACTTACTTTTGACAGTTCACTCTTCGGCAGCTCCCTTCTGCCGTATTTTGCCGCAAAATTATCCACACCCACCGCCGCGCTATGAATTGTGGGATATATGGGACCTCGAAGCGTGCACCGGACCACGCTTGATATTTGGGGAAATTGACGGCGCATTTGGAGTATGCATTTGAAGTACACTTTGGATTGGGACAGCCGTCGTCGCGTAGCGGTGACGTAATCACACTTAAAATGCGTACTTCAAGCGTGCAGACCCTGAATTGGGACACAGCCTGTGTGTATTTAAGTCATGTCCTCTGTTATTGTAGTTGCTGGTCCGTCTGTGTATCCACCATGTTTCATTCGTGTGTTCTCCCTGCTGTCAACCGTCGTCGGCCTCTGCCCGCTCTCATTCATGGTCGTGTTCAGTAGTTTAGTTGTCCCAGTATAGTTAGTTTATCTTTGTTTGCCTTTTTCTCACTGTGCTTGGTTTTCAATAAATCACATTCACACCTTTACGACTGCCTGCTATTGGATCCTTCTTCATTATCTCCACACGGCTCACTCCACTCGCCGTGACACCCACAATAAATATATTATCTGAGCTGAGCACTACATCAGATAAAAAGTCTGAGTAATCAGAGAGAAACTCTGTGTTTGGCCCAGGTGGACGATAGATGATAACAAGTAAGACTGGTTTCTGAGTTTTACAGAAACCAGGAGTGGCATGTTTACCCGCATGTTCTCCTTAAATTGCTGGCTGTCTGAGTGGTGTCCCAGAAACAATGTTGGCTTCATAGATAATTGGCAAACCTTCTGGAGGAAACCTGGTCTTGTTAGGAGAGACGGCATCCATCCCACTTTGGATGGAGCAGCTCTCATTTCTAGAAATATGGACACATTTATTAAACCCCTCAAAATATGACTATCCAGAGTTGGGACCAGGAAGCAGAGTTGCAGTCTTACACGCCTCTCTGCAGCTTCTCTCCTCCTGCTACCCCCCCAAAAACCCATCTCCATAGAGACTGTGTCAGCTTCCAAAAAGACAAAAAACAAACTAAAAACCAGCAACAAACAACTTAAACATAAACAATCACAAAGAAAGAACAATACAGTATCCACATCTGAACCAAAGAGTAAAACAGTGAAATGTGGATTATTAAATATTAGGTCTCTCTCCTCCAAGTCTCTGTTAGTACATGACTTAATAATTGATCAACAAATTGATTTACTCTGCCTTACAGAAACCTGGTTGCAGCAGGATGATTATGTTAGTTTAAATGAATCAACACCCCCGAGTCATTCTAACTACCAGAAATCTCGAAGCACAGGCCGAGGGGGAGGTGTGGCAGCAATTTTTCACACCAGCCTATTAATCAACCAAAGACCCAGACAGACTTTTAATTCATTTGAAAGCCTGATGCTTAACATTGTCCACCCCAGCTGTAAAACTCAGAAACCAGTCTTACTTGTTATCATCTGTCGTCCACCTGGGCCTTACACAGAGTTTCTCTCTGATTTCTCAGACTTTTTATCTGATTTAGTTCTCAGCTCAGATAAAATAATTATTGTGGGTGATTTTAACATCCATGTAGATGCTAAAATTGACAGCCTCAACATGGCATTTAATCTGTTATTAGACTCAATTGTCTTCTCTCAAAATGTAAAACAACCCACCCACCACTTTAATCACACTCTAGATCTTGTTTTAACATATGGCATAGAAACTGAACATTTAACAGTGTTTCCTGAAAACCCTCTCCTGTCTGATCATTTCCTGATAACATTTACATTTACAATAATTGATTACACAGCAGTGGAGAGTAGACTTTATCAAAGTAGATGTCTTTCTGAAAGCGCTGTAACTAAGTTCAAGAATATAATCCACCCACTGTTATCATCGTCAATGCCCTGTACCAACACAGAGCAGAGCAGCTATCTTAACGCTACCCCAACAGAGGTCGATCATCTTGTTAATAATTTTACCTCCTCACTATGTACAACTCTGGATACTGTAGCTCCAGCGAAAACTAAGGTCTCTAATCAGAAGTACCTGACTCTGTGGTATAATTCTCAAACACATAGCCTAAAGCAGATAACTCGTAATCTGGAGAGGAAATGGCGTGTCACAAATTTAGAGGATCATCATTTAGCCTGTAGAAATAGTTTGCTGCTTTATAAGAAAGCCCTCCGCAAAGCCAGAACATCTTACTATTCGTCACTGATTGAAGAAAATAAGAACAACCCCAGGTTTCTCTTCAGCACTGTAGCCAGGCTGACAAACAGTCAGAGCTCTGTTGAGCCAACCATCCCTTTAACGTTAACCGTTAATGACTTCATGAACTTCTTCACAATAACATTTTTATCATTAGAGAAAAAATTACCAATAATCATCCCACAGATGTAATATTATCTACAGCTACTCTTAGTACCATTGATGATAAGTTAGACTCTTTTTCTCCAATTGATCTTTCTGAGTTAACTTCAATAATTACTTCCTCCAAACCATCAACGTGTCTTTTAGACCCCATTCCTACAAAACTGCTCAAAGAAGTCCTGCCATTAATTAATGCTTCAATCTTAAATATGATCAACCTATTAGAGCAGGGCGATATGACCAAAAATATTTATCACGATATACATTTGAAAATTTGCGATAACGATATAACTGACGATATAATTGACACTAGACAAAATACTTTACAACTCCACAACTTTATTAGTGCAAAAAAAACCCCATCAATGTATTTTCACTTAAACAAGCAGCTGTTTTTTATGTGCATTAAAGTAATATACAAATTTAACAGTGCAAATGGAAATTCCTCGATGACAGTTTAACCAAAAGGCATTTCCAGTGGAAACTGGCCGACATATCCTCAGCATAACCATGTATAATATCCACAAAACTTAAAAAGAGGTTCTACACACACAATACGTATGTTGAAGCACAGTACGTATCACTCCATCAAGCGGTGCGGCTTCGTAGCTTAGCAAAGTCGTACTGAAACATTTGACAGATTTTCGACCACCGTGTACATAAAATCGTTTCGAGGTCAGTAAACACAACCAGAATTCATACATAAGGCACACGGGATTATAAGGGGCTCTGTCGATTTTCAGAAAAATCAAAGGATCGATTTTAATTTGTGCCGTATTTTCCAAAACACGGTAATAACGACGGCCCGCTAACATGCTCTACCAAAAATAGTGCTTTGTTGTGTATCTGATGGAGGAAAGCTAAACCAGTTCCACACCACTGAAATTGAAGCATTTTTACAAACCACTTCTGGTTCATCTGTTTTTTATTCAACGATCCACTTTCACCCCTCTCATTCTGCGTCGCCACCATGCTTTTTCTGCCATGTGCGTATGAAAACAAAGGCACTGCGCATGTGCGTTTTACCCATATTCTATCGCCATATTTCATTTTCTTATCGTTGCCCAACATTATACCGGTATTACCGTGAACAGTATGATGCCCAACCCTACCTCACTTATCATCAGACCAGCAAACAGGGAGAAAAGCTAAGCTGGCAGCCAGCAGCTCCTTAAACATCACCTTTGAACATGCTTGAGAGCTTGCTCCTTGTATAGTTATTTAGTCAGACAGGCAAAGCCAGCATGAACTAGTACAAACAATTACAGCAACAAATGCCGGATCATTGTTCAGGCGTGTGCATGACTGAGGTTTCATAACAGTTTTTAACAACAGTTATGAAGAAACACATCACCAGAAACTAAATGGCTGATCAGATTACTATGTGATGCATCATGATGGTGGTGGGCATATTCAAGTCTGTGGGTGTTTTAATCTTCTCAATCTAAACACTTGCACTGAACTGACTCCACCCTACAATAGAAGAAGTAGCACTCTAATCTTGAGAGACATGATCCACTCTCTGGTTTCAGTTTTTTGATGGTATGGTAGGATTTTAAATGCAGAACATGTATTTATGTAGTAGTATTTGTGCATTTGTTACATTTGTTGCACATTAAAAAAGGCACCTGTAACATTCTGTCCAACTTTAAGCAAAACACATATTTCTAAAATAACTTAAAATATAATAATGAAACAATACCGCCCCCTGTTGCTTGAAATATGGAATTTTATTTGATAGCACTTCTTACAGAAAGAGACAACAAACCAAAGATAAAACCCCTCGAAAAACAAAAGCAAGAAAAATTAGAAGACATTGTCAAAAAAATCGATTTTTAAAATATCAGAAGAACGATTCTTCTTCTTACACTTGTGACACTGGACTGTATCTACACACTATATCTTGTTGATACATGTTGGTCATGTATAGAGTAAGACAACAGTCATGATCATTCCATGAAAGATTTGACTTTTTGTTTTGTTCACATATTTTTTCACTTTGCTGTTTTGCCAAACAAAAAGTTTTGAGACATGTCGCAGTCACAAGGTTTGGTTCTATGTCTGCATCATTTACAGTTACAAAGTTAATTATCAAACTGCACAGATTGAGAAATCCATTAATGATAGTTTATAGTCTAACAAAAGGGGAGAAAACCTCAACAGAAAGCGAGATAACACCATCACTCTCTGGTATATAAGCCTGCCGTTTAGCTCGTAAAACAAAGACCCAGAACTTCAACTCTCTAAATGTGATATTTGCAGCACATTTTATGTTTCTTTTATCATTTTTAAGTATAGTGGATCCAATCCCTTGGTGTAATGCTGGTGTTTGGGCATCTGAGGAATCTGGATGCAAAGTTGAAGGTTCTTGCTGAATTTCTGGTTAGGAAAAAGAAATCAACTCCGATCAGTACTTGCTTCGTACAAAAAGATAGCAAATGTCTTTTTTCTGGGTGTGTCTTAATTACTCACAGCATTCATAAAGCCTTTTTACACGAGCAATGTCATTGGCACTCATTTGGAAAGCATTTCCAAAATTAAGATTAGGATTGGACCTAGCAACAATCGTTGGCTGCCCATTCTTGGAGAAGCCGAATCTAAAAGAACAAACAACAGCACACAAACACACATACGCGGTTATATTAGGAAAACAGAGGAGAAAATGGGCCCATAAAGTATTTAACAACAATCCATTCCCCACTGAGTGTGTGCATGTTTTTGTTAGTCTGGATTACATTTTCTTGCAGAAAATGCAAAACATGTAAGGGAATATAAAACCTTACAAAGTCCCTCTCACACAGCAACTCACCTGCCATAGTGCATGACAGAGTTGAAGTCATAGCGAGTCCGCAAATTGTTGGTCTGCATTTTCATAAAGTTGTGCTCTTGTCCTAAACAGAAATTTTCAGAAAATATTACATGTTTTTATATGCTTCCACTTCAAAATCCGTCTTCAGTCTCAGCTCTTTGAAGATGGATACATCGAAATGCTAGCTAATCTCTCCTGTGGTCATTTGTTTGATAGTCTTGGGACTAAAGAAATACAAACCAAATCTTCTATGCAGTGCTCGCTTGCAGTGTTTTATGTGCTCAGTTCGGAAAAGCACAGATTACTTGTAATATGTACACTGCTGTGAAACAGGAGGATGTCCCATTGTGTACTAAGTTAACTGCAACCAGCGTTTTGGGTAGTTCAGCTGACCTGGGATGATGTTCTCGGTAAGGATCCTCACATGCCGATCTCTGTCAAAGCGGACATGCTCGTGGTGGAAGCCCAGAGCATGAAGAACCTCATGTTGAACCGTCGACTGAAACAAGCAACCATTTCTCTGTAGGGAGATTTCCTGTCCTCCACTCTGATGGCCCACGTATGAATAACACCTGATATACACAATGACATCACTTAAAAAATAGATGGACTGTTCTATAGCCTAGCACTGTGCATCCTCCTCCTTCAGCTAGTCATGCTAAGGCTAAAGTACCAAAAAAAGCAATGACTGTAATCATGTGACCGACTTTGACACTGTGGCTCTATAGACACTGCTCAAACCACACTTTAGCTTTTGTACTTTAATATCTTAAATAATATTTTAAAATAAAAAACACACATATCCATTATCAACTAAAGTAAATAAACAGATACTGGTCAAATCAATCTCAGAAGATTTTTAAACATCTGTCGTCCCTTAAGCATCTAATAACCCACCAGATTCATCTTCTCGCCTTACAAGGTGCCAGTCTCTAGTTTTGGAACTAGTGGAACAAATAGTATGTGAAATAATTAAGAGCAGATGAATAAAATGCTCTTTACACTCCTATGCAACAGTATAAATTTCATCTAGTAGCAAACAAAAATAAAACTGGACATTTTACAGTACAAGGTCAATGCAGAATGGTCCTTCAAGAACCTGTTTTGATGACACATACAGAATATTTGTAATGCAATCATTTTCAGAATTGCATTTTTGAAGGGTTTTGAGGGTGTGGGTGTATCAGTCCTGTCCTGCCATATAAATACAAGTACAGTCTAAGTACAGCAAGTGCATTCTCACCCTTGTCCAGAGAAGAAGTGAAGGAAATCTGTGTGGCTTGTACGCCAGACAAACCGGACGCAGGTGGAAGCGTGGAAGGTGACTAGGGCATTGATGATGACGTCGCGCTCTTGGTTGCCTGCAGATTCAAATATGAGTCTGATGAGGAGCTTCTTCAGTATTCAGGATCTTCAATATGTTTCAGCCATTTCAACTTGGCAGCATAAACAGTATTTACAATCTGTGCTGCTTCGAGGATCTCTGAGTTCCCATCGGAATGACATCTATCTATCTATCTATCTATCTATCTATCTATCTATCTGTCTGTCTGTCTGTCTGTCTGTCTATCTTGAAATAGAAAAATTGAGAAAGTGACATTAAATGAAAACATAATTTGAAAATTGTGTGCATCTGTGTATGATATCAATTCAGCATACTTATACAAATATGACTTTTCATTTTAAATGCTTTTTAGTTAATCCGACAATAAAACAGCATAGTTAACAAAGCAGTATTTTTGGAAACCACTTGAAATATATATTATATATATTTATATAATAATGGGTTTTATTTAACTATTTTTATCCATCTCTCCTTTTCATAAAGTCTGTGTTTAATGGTTAAAGTTTGTACTGCTTACTGTATTCAGGTCCAATGGAGACAGGTACATAGACATAGGGTCCAGTTTTAGGCCACTTGCAGTCAATGGCTGTGCATGGATCAGCATTCCTGGTAGTAGTGGGTACAATGTCACCATGAACCAACACTTTTGCTGCAGAACAACAAACAGAGAGTGGTTAAATGCTCGATACTTAGGCTGCCATTTGCTCAGTTATGTCAAAACAAACAACTTTATTGATCGCACAATTACAATGTTTGATAATAACACAAATAAAACAGCTGACTAAGACAAGCCAGTAAATGACCAAAAGGTTGATTGATCATTGTGTCTGTTGGGAGTCTATTGTATGTTAACATGTCAGTTCTCAGGGATCTTTCATTTTCATCCAGAATTTATATGTTAACAAAAAAGAGTTTTATTTTGTAAATCTTCACTTACCTGAGTTAGCATTGACTTTTTCAATGATCGCTGAGGCGCCCAGAGACTCATCTGTGGATACAAGAGGAAACCAGCAGATTAACTTTAAGCTCTTATATTAAAAACACCTCAATATGTTGGAAGTATTTCATCACTGAACGCACCAGTTATGTTTCTAATGACAGCAGCCCTCTGCAATAAAAAACAAGACATTTTCAACTTACTCTTAATCACATTTGAAACCACACTGACAAATGTTATTGTTGGCAAACAAAAACTATTATGTGAAATTACTTCAACTGCATCACGCTTAAACGCTCATAACAAGCAGCCATGCCTGTTAAGCAGACATGACTTTCACAGAACAGCCGGCAGTGTTGAACAACATTTAATGCCTTTGCTGGAAGAGTCAAGCTTACCAGACAAATGGCTGTCATTGACAGGCAGACGGAGAAGAAAAAGGCTGGAGTCATGATGTTGGTCTTCTGCAGTTAACCTACAGTCAAAATCTGAACAGCACTGTTTAAAAAAGAACTTCAATGAATGTAACTGCTGGAATAGAAAGGCAAATAAGTGGGATACAGGCAACCCAACAGCTGTTCATCTGGATGTTAACTTTTCTCCCAATGAAAATGCTGAACAGACAACATCCACATAAAGGGAATCAGATATCTGGGATTTCCCTACGTAGAGGATTCAGCATGCAGGGAGATGATATGAGGAGGCTTACCTGTTGTACCAGGTGTTTGCTGGATGCAGCAGGTGTTCGGCTGCTCTATCTTTATAGATAGTTCACACAGGGTGTGGCTGAGGTTTCAGGGCTGTCTTTTTAGTTATCAATCCATTAGTTTCTTTTTGCTGACGCCGAAACACTAAAGCAGCAACAAATTTCCAGGAAGGAAACTTCAATCAAGGACATTGCAAACATTTTTTGAGGCTGACGTAAACATTCAGAGCATTAAATAATTGCAATTAAAAGTTGCAAAGCCCAAAGAAATGCTGATGGAAATTAAATTTCAATCAGACTGGAATGAAATTCTTTTAACAACATAATTACCTTTGGGCAAAATAGTCAATAACAACAACATTTTATTTCCTCACATGTACTCAATTTGCACCTTTGCCTCAGTTTGCAAAACATTTCATTGCTAGCTTACAAAATAAAGTTCTTCCTTCTGAAATTCAGTCAAGCATCACATAAAGGAAATAGTCACATAAAATGCAAACACTGAATATGTGGTCTGAATGAACAAAGATATGAAGTAAGGCGCTAGAGAAGGAAAACCAAACAATTCATCAGACCTTCTGGGATAAATGTGCCATAAATTAATTAATAATCATTTTAAAATCCTGTAACATTAGACAAATGGCAAACTATGCGTGATTTGTTGTGGGTTGCTGCGATGTCTTATATAATAGTTAGAGTTTAATATTTTGTGTAGATCGAGGTATTAAAAATAGCTTTTTGGCTATCTTTAATACCTCGGCTCCTGAGTAAGGAGAACTGTCTCTATCAATTCTCAGTAAGCAAGACACACATAAAAGAAGATTATGTATGAATAGATGAGAAATTTCAAGTGACAAAAGACTCAGTGCTACGTGAGACAAAGGGCTGGGGTGGAAACCACGAAACAGGTTTTTATAATTAGTTTTTCTAAATAAAGCATCCTTGCGTGCAACCTGATCAAACCACAAGCTGTGCTTAAAATGATTACATAAAAGATCAGATATAAATCAGTAAATGGAGAAACAGAGTTTAAATGTTCATTTTATTTCTTAAAAAACTATTTATTTAGTTATCTGTTCATAACAATTGATCCACTTTTTTCTTGGAATTCTTATTTTTATTTATACACAGAAAACAGTTGCAGGTGGATGATTCAAAAATGAGGAAGTAAAGCTGTCAACAACAAAAGTAGGCTAATGTGTAAGAAGAAAAAAAAACACCTCTAAGCTGGCTCACCAGAGAATACAAATAACAAAGGACAGCATATTTTAGTAAGGAGGTCTATTTTTGAATTCCTGATAGTCCCCGGGAATGGAAGCAAAGGCGAAGTGTGATCTAAATAGGAGTGTTTACTGGAAGCTTTTGGGCAGCACCACAGTTGAGATAGGGACGTGCTATGCGATGTGCTGTGAGGCCAGAGTGCTACCCAATTCAACACTGTGCAGCAAATCACGAGCTTGTGATATCCCAATATGTAGAGCTGGTACACTTTACAAGTGTCAAAAACCTTTCCCTTCTTTCTTATTCTTTTTCTTAGAAAGTGGAGTTCCAAAGATCACTCTCAAACTCAGAGAGGGAGAAAAATAAATGCTAAAGATTCTAAAATCAAAACCATACACAAAAGTCCAATTCCATCAGATTAGAAATACAAATCTTTAACAAACTAATAGTGATTTAAGCTACATTAGCTAATGTTTTTGACGCTATTGGAAGAAAAAAAAAATAAGCAGACACTTTATAAGTCACAGCAATGTACACATGTTATGGCAACAGTTTGAACATTTGACATATTTCATGAATTGTGTTTTAAATCTGTGTCACTGATTTGTGTCATGAAATTATGCCTCCATCTTTCTGTTGCAGCAAGAAAAGTCTTATTTACGCCAATGGTGGCAAACCACGCAACTTAAGCAGCAACACCTCTGTGGGTGAGCGCACTGTCACATCATAGTAATGTGGGACGCCTCTTGGTGTTCGCTCGCTCTGTGGTAGAGTATCATTTCCTGTTCCTGCTCAAACACAGTGGTATTTCTGAGTAGCTTATCTGCTTAGCAATTTAATTAAAACTTTAAAATCCATTCTTTTTTCATAGTATAATATTCACGTGCTTCATCAGAAGCACAATCTCTGTGTCAGGGTTCTGGGTCTGAGCAACCCAGGATCCCTGAGCAGTTATGGACTGGTTATATTATATGTATATTTGGTGTTGCTGTCTCTCTTCTTCCTGTTTGCGGATGTGTGTATGTGTTTCTGCGAGCGCCGGTCTGCGGGCGCCTTCAGGCCGGGTGGGTGTGGCCCTGCTGGTGGACTGGCCACACCCGAAGCCACACACCTGCTCCTGATCAGGCCTCGTCGGGGGAGCTACTTAAGAGAGTCTTGGAGCTCCCACCGACGCGGGATCATTTCGTGAGACTTCCCGTCAGTTCTCCAGTTGGTCTGTTTGTGAGTGTGAGCTTACCAAGTGAACTGAGGGTACTAACTACTGCCTCTATTTTCCCAGGAAGGATTGCTGGATGAGAGGGCAGCAGACACAGAGTGCACTGGCATGAGGGAGCGGACACACGAGCACAAACACTGGGAGAAGACACGGAGTGGAAGTCGGGAGCACACGGGGATGTATTGTTGTGTGTACAGTTTTCACTGTAAATAAACGCACTGCTTGTACATAGAGCACCGCGCCTGGGTCCTCCTTCCCCACACCCCCCCCCCACGGTTTGCCATGCCAAACCGTGACAGAATGATCCCGCCAGGCATGGACCCAGCGGTCTCTGAGGAGAGGCTCAGGAGGGAGGTGATGGACAAGGTTTACCGCCTATGCGAGTTGTGGGGGGAGAAGCCCGCGGAAGGTTTGCGTCACGCCGTGGAGAGGCGGCTGCAAGAGACGCTGTTCAAATTCCCCTGGCTGGTGGACTCCCTCAGTTCAGTAGTCCTGGACTTCCTGCTCTCAACTCTCCACCTTCACTCTCCTACTCAGGCTGCTCGCCAGCCCGGTCAGCTGGTGGATGCACAGCCTGACACGCCGGCCCCGACGTCTACCCGGAAACGACGTTCGCACCGCCGGCGTTCCTCACCGCAGCCGACTTCCCGGACATCTCAAGAGCCGGCTGTGGTGAGTAATAAGGACACTTTTTCATTTCTCACCCCATTTGCTTCTTTGTTTTTAGTGGATGGTGACACCGCCGACGCTGCTGTAAGCCAGCCAACAGTGCAGCTAGCGTCTCCTCGTTCAGCGATCTCCACACCGCTCAGCTCTTCACCATCTGTAGCAGTGCCACCTGCTACGACGCCACCCGGACCTGCTCGGCCCGAGCCGGAGGAGCTCGTGCTGCCAGCCGAGGAGCAGCTCAGCGAGCCGTTGGAGCCAGCGCCGCTGCCGGAGGGACCTCCACGTCTAGCGCGCCCTCCACACCGTCCACATCCAGCGCGTCCACGTCAGCGACCATCGCGTCATCGGCCATGTACCACATCTCGCTGTTGCTCACCGGAGCAGCACCGCCGGACCCGGGGCAGGTCACCGGAGCAGCACCGCCGCCGCCGGACCCGGGGCAAGCCGCCGGAGGAGCAGCTCAGCTAGCTGAGGAGCGCGGCAAGCCGGAGGGGGCCGAGCTGGAGCTCAGCGAGCGGAGGGAGTGGGACGAGCCGGAGCAACCCGCGCCGCAGCCTGAGCTGGAGCTCAGCAAGCCTGTGGAGCCCGCGCCGCCACCGGAGGAGCTCAGCGGGCAGGAGGAACCCGTGCTGCCCACGCAAGACCTTGGAGAGCCGGGGGGTCAGCATGTCCGCGTCCCGCACGTCCGCGACCCGCACGACCACAACCAGCACGTCGTAGATCAGTCTCAGAGCAGCATTTCTAATTTTGATTGAAACTGTCAGAGAAAACGGAGACTCGAGCGAGCCAGGATATTAGTTTACAGAGGCTGTTAAAATTATGTCTAACGTTAAAATGTTGGTGACACAGTAATTTCATCCTAATGGTACTGACATATTAGGGTTCATTTTTGAGATAAAATATCATGAGGTAGTCTTGATTTTTTAAATACCCTACAAGCATTACTGATGAGTGAAGCTCTGCACAAATTGACAGAAACACTGAAGCAGCTACACATTTTATTCTTATTGTCATGTATGTCCTATTTGTCAGGTGACAGAAGAACAAACACAGAGCTCAGAGAGTAATGGTGACACAAGATCACAGGTGAAATTGGATGATGACTTGTTGGTTCATGACTGTATTTGAAGCTAATTTTATTTTTCTATGATACCTGATTTATATGGAATATGGCTGAAGTAAAGTAAAGTCTAAAATACTTAGTCGTTTGTTTAATAGTAATTTTACATTATATAATTCATATTCATATTTTTGTTTAATTTAAGACTAAAATTAAATTAAATGAATGAGAGGTAAAACTTGAGGGGGTAGGGAGAAATAAGTGTATACTTCTGCCTACTCTTTTTCAAGCACAAAAAATGGAATGATATTTTGTAATGATTGTGAATGTACATGTTTAAAATAAAAATGAACTGAACTAATTCACATATAAAACTATGAATTGAAATTTTAAATGGTTTTAAAGCATGTAGAATAGCATATGTAGGCAAGTATATTTCTCCTTTTTCTATCAAGAAGCAAAGATGAAAAGGAAAAAAAAGAAAAGAAACAGGGCAGGGTTCGGTGGTTGAATCATCCGTCCCCACCAATGCCAAAACCAAATCTACACCCTTGAGGTAGAAGTGATTTGCAGAACAACAAATAACATCAAGAGAACAAAACCATGAGTAACTAATAATCAGGAAATAGAACTTAAACACAAAACACTGGGTAACAATCAGGACAATGACAAGCAGGTTGACATTTCTGGCTTTTAGCGAAGAAGCTGTATATCTTTTGGTACTTCATGTCACATTGTATGAGTTTACATGGTCACAGGGGTATAAAACCAAGCATTTATGAAACAAACAAACAACAAAGATTTATGAAACAAGATCACCTTTGTGATGAACTGACTTTGAGACTGCAAGCCTGTCCCTTGCATCACTAAAAGAGGTCACATGTACACACAGTACCAGACTCTGTGGCCATACAGTGGTTTAAGTTATTTTTAAAGGATAACCAGGTTTTATAGTTGGATGAGCAAACAGCTTTTTTGATTCCCTGAAATAGAAAGTACAAAGGATTTGGGAACATGATGTCTGCCATCACCATTTTCCCAACCACATTAAAATCTATGTCCTGTTCCACCCACTGCACACACCCAAAGCAAACAAGCCCATGCAAACAGAACACACCATATTAACTCAGAAGAAAAATTAAGCTTGAACAACTTGCTGAACACAGGCAATCTGATTGCCTGATATTGCAACTATAATCTCTATCTAATGTTCTCTGTCATTCAGTATTGTCACTGTGATCCTGCTTTTCTTTAATTTTTTGCTCCTTGTTATTATTTCTGTTGACAATGGGAGTGATAGTGTGTAATGAAATTGTGCAAAGAGTAGCTCAGTTATCATAGTTTTGAAGGAATGGTTTAAAAATAATTTGAAATAACAATTGTTGTGTAATCTTTGAAGATGTTTTAGACTACAGGTAAACTGGAGTTTATTTTTATTGATGATGTAGTTATCAAGTTTCCCTTATAGATGACAGAAGAACTATTTTTAATAATTGTTAAACCAGTGAACAACCGAAACCCCTTATTTACTCTAAAGTGAGAGGCCATTCCTGTCTGAAAGGTTTACAAGATAAGAGTCAAGAGATGATTAGTTTTTCCCAACATGCACATTTCTCCGAATGTTCTTAGCTCCCTCGACTACTCATCCATGTAGTAACCACAAAAGGATTCCAACTCAAATAAGCAAAGTTTTTGTGTCAGAACGAGATGTAAATCTTGCAGTCTGGCTAAGATGTTAGTTAACTTGCAATCTGCATAATGTAACCTGTAATTTTTGTGGAGTGTTTCAAACTACAGTGATGTGAAAAAGTATTTGCCCCCTACATGATATGTTTTCTTTCTTGTATGTTTGCTGATCTGAAACACTGAAGTGTGACAAACACAAAAATAGGAAATTAGGAAGAGAGCAAACACGTCCTAACACCACTGTATGTTGGTCCTGCAATGCAATTCTTGGTGGTTTTTAGGGTTAAAAGATCTAGGTTATAATAAATATGTTTCCATCTTATGACTAAAATAAATATTTGCTTTCACTCAAGATTTATTGAACAGTATACAATATCAACTACCTGCATTATTTTAGAATCAGTACAGATTAGGAAGCAAGAAAACAAAATAATATAACAACTACATCACAATGTGCTGGGAAATCCAGATGTGTGACTCCAACAGGAAGCAAAATAAACAATGAAACCACCAGTGAGCTTTAATAATTGATAAATTGTCAAGACAGCTTATAAAAATTATTGCCAAGAAACAGATTTTATTACAGCAGTATAATCATCAAAAGTCATCTCTGGCTTTAAGTTATTTAATTTATTAGTTGGAGTTGGGGAATGGTTGCAACACAGCATTGTAAGATGGTGAAAGATGTACCCTTAGGCCCCCTCCTCGATTCAGAGATGGTCTGAAAGAACATTTTTGCAAATATGTGATGTCTTGATAAATCGAGCAGATATTTGAAGTTTACACAGCACCATTCTTGCCTGAAAATATCTTAAAATTTTATTTTGTGATCCAGAAAGAGTAATATTTCAAACTCCGCCACTCTGCATTCCTCCGCCACTGCCTCATTTGAGTTTTGGAGGAAGTGCATTGTGGGATATTGCATCTCGTCATTTCGAGCTGACTGGAGACCAAAACAGCCAATCAGATTTTTTTGCATCCAAGTTTGAGATTGGCTGGTTTTGTGGCAGAAATATAATGGTCTACAGAAAGAGATGAATGTACACGGGCAGAAATGTTGAGAAGGCAAGCAACACATTGCGAGCAAGCACAAATACAAAAACTGAGCGAGAGGGGCTGCTCTTGTGTGTGTATATGGATAATAGCAAACACTGAAATACATTTTTTGCACGCAACAGTGAATTTTGTTCACACAAATTTAGCTTTTCTTTGCTCAAAATAAATTTCTCCTCAAAATGCAACACTTGCGCCTGCAAATTTTTTTTACTACGCTCAGAATAGTGGCACAAAAATAACGCCATAGATAAGAAAGTCTGCTGGGGGCAAAAAAAAGTGTCATGTTCTTAATGAAATGACAACAAGACTGCCTTTCAGTTTGTGATAAAAAGAAAATGAAACTGAACTAAAGATCAAATCCTGCCACTTTTCCATTTACATTTTGTTCTCATACACAAATTTACTTAATGCAAAACTTCCCAAAGGTACAGGAAAATTTGCATTAAGCAAATTGTTTCTCGTACGCATGATTAACCTCTGCTTCTGTCCTCTTCTTCAGACATGAAAACAAGCACAAGAATCAAACGAAGCAGGGAGACCAGTCCACACCTAAAACACTAAAAGGCCTGGATCAGTTCTGTTTTGAAATCTCTCGGCCCTTATTTCTGAAGTGAAGTTGTGGTATATTTTGATTTTAAAAAAATTTCTTCATGTAAAAGTAACCTTTTCTGGAAGAATAACACAAGAAGAAGGTTGGCAACAAAAGTTACCCTCTCACAATTTGCACCTTTACTAATGTTTTATTGAACAGTATACAATATCAAGTACATGCACACCTTTAGGTTTAGAGCAGATTGAACTAAATAAAACAAATAAAAAAATGTTGCAAATAACTGAATGATGTCATTTTCGTCTTAGTTTAATAGTTTCTTCTATTTTGCAACATTTCTCATGTGGTCATTGATATGAACCATCATCGTAAAATAAGCAAATATTTGTCCTTAAAAACTTTTAATTCAAGACCATTATTGTGGAGTGTCTCAACTCTGTGACCAATCAGTAAAAAATATTAAAAGAAACTTGCCAAAACTGTTATAACTGTTCTACTTGGACACTTACTCTAAAACCTTACCGACTTTGGTAAGAGTATTGCAACAACATAGATAAATAAAGAACAATTGTTGAAAAGGAAGATACATGTGAAACTATCATCTTCTTTCACCTGCTTGTGTTTAGGGGTTGCCACAGCAGATCTGCCTCATTTTACTCTATTCTTGGGATTCTCTTCAGTCACACCCTCTGCATGTCCTCCACCACATCACTGCATCTTCTCTGTGGTTACATGCTTTTATTTGTTTCAACTAAACGTTTTCTGAGAACATACATTTTTATTTGCTTTAAACTGAAGGACAGTTTCACTGCTACCACTGACAGTAGGCGACTCGCCTCACTCTTTCACACACTTTTGAAAACAGTCTCTACAAATCTCTGCTGATTACTGACAAAAGTAAAAAAAAAATTGCAAAAAGCTGCAAGATTAAAAAGAAAATGCATCAACACAACAATATAATGTCTTTGGTAATGATGTGCATGTCAAAACAATTGTAATGTGTACAAACAAATTCTAAAGTGGATAGGGAAGTGTGCTCCTGATTTCAGAACTGCATTAAGTGTGTTTAAGTAGAACAAATGTAGGACACATTTTGAAAACAAACTGTCGTTGGTACAATAATAATAATAGTAAAAAAAAAAACACTTAAATATAAAATTGAAAACAAAACATATGCTTGAAAAAATTAAAAACTATAGAAAAGATACACTTAAAAATCTTAACATAACATGGAACATGAATGGAAATCATATTTGCTTAAAATATGTATTGAAATTTGTATGTTTAAAAAACAAATACAATATTAAAAATTGAGAATCTCCTTAGTAAAATTGTGGAATCAGTTCCTAGTCAAAATATGACCTTTTGATTTTCCCTCAGTTAGTGACATTTCTTCATCTGACGACTGGGCTATTTTCAAGTTTGTCATAATTTTCCTTCACCATTGAAAGCTCTGCTGAAAAATCTAAAACAAGCAAACAAAAAAGTCAAAAATATTAAAAATACGATATTCAGGTTTTGGTGAAGTTGAAGTTGTATTTATTTTCTTTAGAAATGTTTACCTGGAAGTGAGCAGTTATCAGTCTTAAGTGAGAGTTCAATTGATTCCATCATCGTTTTCTGCAGCGTCTCTAGGATGTATTGCTAAGATAGTACCAAACTTTTAATCACTTATCAAAGAACCAGTGAGAAATACATTTTAAAAACATAACTTACGATGCGTTAGAGGTTGCTAGGACTGAGGAAAGTACTCAAGGAAACACACATTTCTTATAATATCCACTCAAACAGAAAAAGGCATTGTGTAAATATTGGACAAAGAAAAATTGATGTGCAACAGTATGGTTTAAATTGTGTTCTTATTATGTTTAAATATAAAATATAACAAACCATCAAGGCATTCAGCTTCTTCAACATGGTATTTTTCGCCCGCTTAAACATTCTTATTTGAGTGCACATGTCTCTCAATAGTCTCCCTCATGTTGTTCAGTGTGCCTGGTCCTCTGAATGCTGCGGCCTCTAGAGTAAGACATAAAACGTCTGTCAGACTTTTGATGCAGAATCATGATAAAAAGAAATGTATCTTAGTGGCAACTTATAAATCTCTTTATTACTGATGTAGCTTTCTTCCATAATTTCTTTAATTTTCTGTGTCACACTGTTGTAGACATCTTTCTTCTGCGTCCGGATAATTTTATTGAGTTTTGCCTTGATTTTTTCCTCCTTAGAGAAAAAAAAGTAAGTGTATATATATATCTATATATCTATACATCTATATCTATATATATATCTCTATATCTCTCTCTCTCTCTCTATATCTCTCTCTCTCTCTCTCTCTCTATATATATATATATATATATATATATATATATATATATATATATATATATATCTTTTCAGTTTTGACTAATATATTGGGACGTTTGATCTTTTACCTCTGTCTTGAGAAATCTTAGCTGCAGTTCAACATCTTTGTAGTATTTATTAAAAAAATCGGTGTTAAGTGAAAATGTTTCAATTACACCATTAAATGCGCCGCATTTAACTTCATTTCTGAAACATTTAAACAGGATGATTTTAACAGGCAGAACTGGAATTTTTTATTTTAAAACTGACTTTTACATATCCATTTCATGTTTTTATTTGTTAAAAGGTGTGGTATATAATGTGTATCCTTACGGGAAGGTCTTTCTGAAATCTTCATCAATGCTGTCCATCAAGTATGAAGCTAACATCATGTTAATGTTTATTTGCTTCCCTTTTTTTTGTTTGTAGATGCCACCACTCTGAACAACACGCTTTAGTGTCCCGTGAAAAGCACTACCCTTCTTTCTCTGAAACAAAGTAGAGAACATTTTAACACATAATCATATAAAATGCAAAGTTGCTTGTGTTGATGGAGCTAGCTTATACATACATAATACAAGAAGGTCTTCAGTTTTTCTCCATATGAACAGATGGAGCTTTCAACTCCCTTGCTAAGGCATCTCTCAAAAGTCCTATAGGCCTCTGCCATTGCTTTTGCGACTTGCGTAAGTTGTTGGCTCATTGTTTTCTCAAGTTCTCCACACACATGTTTTTTACTAGCCTAAAATAAAATTTTAAAAAAAGAACATGTTACAATTTTTATTAAACTATGTCAATTTTAAAAAGAGCTTCACAAACGAATCAAAAGTAAAAATACAAGCGAAAAAAAGAAAAAGAAAAAAAAGCAGCATTTCAGATTAAGGAATAGGTATGGGCAATATTTTTTGGTTTGTTTGGACATAACTTTGAGATTCAAAATTACTAGTTCATCAACTACTCACTCAACGCAGCATCCAATATTGGATTATTCATAACCTGCAACTTATCTTAGAGAAGTGCTATCCTGGCACTTTCTTATTCATGTCTAAGAATGTAAGAACATCTAACACAACAGTAAGAACTGTTCTACTGGCCCTCTCCTCACTTACAACATGCTTTCAGGATTTAATGAAACTGTTTAAAAACATACATCACACCAATATTCTTTGATTAAAAATTCCCTTCTGAGTAAATTTCTTTTATTTTCTCAAGCAGTTGAAAATTGTGTTTTATTCTGCTTTATAAAATGTTGTATTTTTACTTTGCTGTTGCGCTTTCCTAAAAATCTTTAAGATTCACATTTCATGTGCACCTTGTCATTTTCCAGTGAAACTGAACACACTTTACTAAACTTACTTTCAATAAACACAGCTTTAAAAACATATTAATCACAAATCTGAGTATTTATTACCACTTACCACTCCTCTGCAGTTGGCCCCTTGAATCAAAGACAGAATCCCATAAGCTCCAGACACATAGTTGAATGTCTCTGAGTGACAGTCATTGAGATCTTGCAAAAATTGCTGAAGTTTGGGTATTTCTGTTAAAAGGAATTTGAATGCTGAAATACATGACTGTGCATACTTTGATTTAAATCCAATCGTTCACTCTTGTTTCAGTTAAAAAAAACAAAAACAGTTTTTTTAACTTCTTAGCTACAATATGGTCATTTAAGGAGACTTTACCTACCAGTTTCATCTGCATTTAAGCGTTTCTTTTTTAGAAACTCTTTGGAGCTCACTGTGAAGACTTTGAAATGGTCAACAGTGAAGTGTTTCTGGGGAAAATGGATTTCATTTGAACACAATCTTAACATTAAAAAGAGTTGTTGGGTTAGCTGTCTTCAGCTTGCCTCACCTTAATTTTGTGTAGCCTGCTGAATTCTTTCCTCACTTCATCTTTGACTTGCATGTTTCTTTTAACTATAAGGTCCCAGCGTTGAGCTGCTGAACTAGAAGAAAAGATATTTGCACATATAGTTGGACAGTAAGGGGGAGTCTCTAACTAGACCCTTTCTAAGTAACCAATAAGTGCACCCTTACTGGGTACATAACAGCTAGGTACTGCTGATAAAATGCACTTGATTAATTAATTAACGAATGAGCACCGCTTTAAAAGCAGACGTTGTTGTTGAGACAATCCTATAAGTGGCCATCTTAGAAAATTCAATTCAATTCAATTTTATTTATATAGCGCCAAATCACAACAAATGTCGCCTCAAGGCGCTTCATAGATACAGAGAAAAGCCCAACAATCATATGACCCCCTATGAGCAAGCACTTTGGCGACAGTGGGAAGGAAAAACTCCCTTTTAACAGGAAGAAACCTCCGGCAGAACCAGGCTCAGGGAGGGGCGGCCATCTGCTGCGACCGGTTGGGGTGAGAGAAGGAAGACAGGATAAAAGACATGCTGTGGAAGAGAGACAGAGGTTAATAACAGATACGATTCAATACAGAGAGGTCTGTTAACACATAGTGAGTGAGAAAGGTGTCTGGAAAGGAAAAACTCAATGCATCATGGGAATCCCCCGGCAGCCTACATCTATTGCAGCATAACTAAGGGAGGATTCAGGGTCACCTGGTCCAGCCCTAACTATATGCTTTAGCAAAAAGGAAAGTTTTAAGCCTAATCTTGAAAGTAGAGATAGTGTCTGTCTCCCGAATCCAAACTGGAAGCTGGTTCCACAGAAGAGGGGCCTGAAAACTGAAGGCTCTGCCTCCCATTCTACTTTTAAATACTCTAGGAACAACAAGTAGGCCTGCAGAGCGGGAGCGAAGTGCTCTAATAGGGTGATATGGTACTACAAGGTCATTAAGATAAGATGGGGCCTGATTATTTAAGACCTTGTATGTGAGGAGCAGGATTTTGAATTCAATTCTGGATTTAACAGGAAGCCAATGAAGGGAAGCCAAAACAGGAGAAATATAATATAATAATAATATAATAAATTCACCTCTGTCACGGCTTGTGAAGCGGACTCAGGCGCAGACCACTAGTTCCTTCAAACAAAAGTGAATTTATTTACAGTGATTCCCACAGGTGCAATATATATACAAAGGTGTGCGGGAAAAGGGTCGGGGTTCGGGGTCCAGGAGTGACAGGGAAGGAGTCCAGGGTGGGGGCTTTCCATACACAGACGACCGCTCCTCTCTTCACCACCACTCGTCTTGCATACACTCAGTCGCAGTTGCTCAGGGTCCAGGGGAGATCTACACATATAAAGGGAGACAGTCAGCTTCCAGGTTCACAAGTACTCACGAGTTCAAAATAACAGGTTTGCAGGGTGACTGACGCTGATGGCTCAACGATCCAGCGACGAGTAGAGCAGACTCGCCATCTTAAGTAGTACTCTGATTCGTAATCAGCAGCAGGTGTGCTGATCATCCCCAGGTGCGTGGGCCAGGGGCGGGAGCCCATACTGAGCTCCGCCCCGGCAGGAGAAAGAGAGTGGGAGAGGACGAGAGAGAAAGAGAGCAGAGGCAAGAGAGGAGAACAAACAACACAAAACATAGCGCCTGACTGCTGTCAGCTGGCGAGGTGCGGGGACCATGACAGTACCCCCCCCTCAACGGGAGCCTCCCGGCGACCCACCAGGCTTGTCCGGATGCAGGCGGTGGAACTCCCGGAGCATGGGCTTGTCCAGAACGGCCGCTCGCGGGACCCAGGAGCGTTCCTCCACGCCATAGCCCTCCCAGTCGACCAGGTACTGACAGCCACGCCCCCGGCGCCGTGAGTCCATAATGCGAGTGATGGAGTAAGCTGGCAACCCGTCCACGAGCCGGGCGGGAGGAGGGGGCCTGGAAGGAGGGCACAGAGGACTGGACCGGACGGGTTTGATTTGTGAAACATGGAAAACATTATGGATTTTCATATTGCGGGGGAGTTTTAACTTCACAGAGACAGGGTTGACCAAGGCAGAGATTTCAAAAGGGCCGATGAAGTTAGGTGTAAGTTTTTTGGATTCGGTCCTGACAGGAACAAAGCGGGTAGAGAGCCACACCTTCTGGCCGACAGAATATTCGGGTGCTGGGGTTCGGTGCCGGTCTGCGATGCGTTTGTTGTTCTCCTTTGTGCGTAGTAGGGCCGCCTGAGTTGCCCGCCAAACTCGTCGGCACCTGCGCAGATGAGCCTGGACGGAGGGTACAGAGTGCTCACCTTCCACAGCAGGAAAAAGAGGAGGCTGATATCCCAAGGAAGCTTCGAATGGAGACCGGCCGGTGGCAGAGGCGGTCAAGCTGTTACGGGCGTACTCGATCCACGGCAACTCCTCACTCCAGATGGTTTGATTGGTGGAGGCAACGCAGCGCAGGGCGGTCTCCAGTTCCTGGTTGGCCCGCTCGGACTGGCCGTTGCTCTGAGGGTGATAGCCTGAGGATAGACTGACCTTTGCTCCCAGAGAGTTGCAGAACTCCTTCCAGACCCGAGAAGTGAATTGAGGCCCTCTGTCGGACACGATGTCTTCCGGGATCCCATGCAGGCGGAAGACGTGCGTGGCGAGTAGGCGTGCGGTCTCTAGAGCTGTGGGAAGCTTAGGCAGAGCAATGAAATGAGCCGCTTTAGAGAAACGATCGATTATGGTGAGTATGACGGTGTTACCTGCTGAAGGAGGTAGCCCAGTGATGAAGTCCAGTGCTATGTGAGACCATGGCCTGGAAGGAGTGGATAATGGATGGAGCTGACCCGCCGGGGGTTGGTTTGATGGTTTGTTTCGGGCACAGACCGTACAAGCGGTGATGTATTCCCGAGTATCTTGGGCGAGTGAGGGCCACCAGAAGTACCGCTGGAGAAACTTGATGGTGCGATGTATCCCTGGATGGCATGAGAACCGGGCTGTGTGAGCCCATTGCAGGACCTGGGATCTGACAGAGCGCGGAACATAAAGTCTGTGGGCGGGTCCCCCTCCCGGGTCCGGTTCGGCTTCCTGAGCCGCCCGGATGGCTGCCTCGATCTCCCAGGTGATTGCCCCGATAGTACAGGTTGCCGGCAGGATGGAATCCAGATCCGCCTTTTCTTCAGCCGCGGAGAACTGACAGGAGAGAGCGTCCGGTTTGACGTTCCGGGAACCGGGTCTGTAGGTGATTGAGAAGTGGAAACGGGTGAAAAACAGGGCCCATCTGGCCTGTCGAGCGTTGAGACGTTTCGCCGTTTGAAGGTAGGCCAGGTTTTTGTGATCGGTCCAGACCACGAAGGGTTGAGTGGTACCCTCCAGCCAATGTCGCCATTCTTCCAGGGCGAGCTTAATCGCCAGCAGCTCCCGGTCGCCCACATCGTAGTTACGTTCTGCAGGGGTGAGACGACGGGGAAAAAAAGCACAGGGGTGCAGCTTACCCTCCTTCTGTTGGGAAAGGACGGCCCCCACTCCTGAGTCGGATGCGTCGACCTCTACCACGAACTGAAGAGTGGTGTCAGGCTGGACCAGGATGGGCGCTGAGGCAAACCGTTTCTTGAGCTCCTGAAAGGCTGATTGGGCGGCGTCACTCCACTGAAAAGCAAGCTTGGGAGAGGTTAACTGGGTTAACGGTAAGGCAATCCTGCTGAAGTCCCGTATGAATCTCCTGTAGAAGTTAGCGAAGCCAAGAAAGCGTTGCAACTGGCGACGGTTGTTTGGCTCGGGCCAGTTCACAACAGCCTTGACTTTCACAGGGTCGGGTCGGAGATCTCTACGCTCGATTATGTACCCTAGGAAGGCAACAGTGGGCACATGAAACTCACATTTCTCGCTTTTGACGAACAGCAGGTTCTCCAGAAGGCGTTGCAGTACCAGCCGGACCTGGTTGTCATGTTCAGCCTGGGAGGAGGAGAAGATCAGAATGTCGTCTAGGTAGACAAATACAAATCTGTTAATAAAGTCCCTTAGAACATTGTTGACCAGAGCCTGGAATACTGCAGGTGCGTTAGTGAGGCCGAACGGCATGACCAGATACTCGAAATGTCCAAGGTGGGTATTGAACGCTGTCTTCCATTCATCGCCATCTCGAATCCGAACCAGGTGGTAAGCGTTTCTTAAGTCCAGCTTGCTGAATATGGTGGTGCCCTGGAGAAGTTCGAAAGCAGAGGTGAGCAGAGGCAGTGGATATTTATTCCTGACCGTAATGTTATTGAGTCCCCGATAGTCAATACAGGGTCGGAGGGTCTTATCCTTCTTTTCCACAAAGAAAAAACCCGCTGCGACGGGTGAGGAAGAGGCACGGATGATGCCGGCAGCGAGGGATTCAGTTATATATTTCTCCATAGCCTCCCGTTCCGGCAGCGAGAGGCTATAAAGGCGGCTGGTCGGTAAGGGAGCTCCCGGCAGCAGGTCTATGGCGCAGTCGTAGGGCCGATGGGGTGGCAGCGACTGGGCTCGGTCCCTCCGAAACACCTCAGCGAGATCATGGTAAACAGACGGCACATTCGCTAAGTCAGAAGACCGTGGTGGCTCTGGGCCGGTGACTGATGTGTTCGGAGGTAAGGCAGCCTTAAGGCAGGTCATATGGCACTCCTCCCCCCAGCCAGTGATGCCTCCTTTCCGCCAATTAATAGTGGGGTTGTGTTGCTGGAGCCAGGGATGCCCGAGAACTAACGGCGTCTGGGTGGCGTGAAAAACAAAAAAGCTAATCTCCTCCGAATGATTGCCAGACAGTGTGAGGGTGAGCGGTTCAGTGATGTGCGTGATGTCGGGGAGGCGCTGCCCTGACAAAGCCGTGACACGTAGGGCGTGAGGCAGTGACTCCACCGTTACACAGAGTTGTTTTGCTAGTTCAGAGTCAATGAAATTTTGTTCTGCTCCTGAATCAATGAGCACAGAAAGAGAATGACACTCTGAGTGGACCAGAAGCTTAGCCGGCAGGGCTAAACGTGGAGGAGATTTATCCTGATTCAAACCGCCCACCAGTACTCCTACCATCACTGGCGGGCGCGGCCTTTTGCTCGCGATGGGCAGGAGGCGATCATGTGTCCCTTGCTACCACAATACAGGCACTCACCGGCCGTGATGCGCCGCTGGCGTTCCGCAGCAGTAAGATGGGAGCTGCCAATTTGCATGGGCTGTACCTCTCCGTCGGCACCCTCTGGTGTCCGGGAGGACCGGTAATTGGCCGAGGCCTCCGCCCCTCGTTGCCCCGCGGCCTCCTGGGAACTGGAGTTCCGTGCTTGACGACGAGCCCGTAGCCGCTCATCCACCTTAATGCACAAAGACATCAGTTCATCAAAAGCAGTGGGAAGGTCCCGCATAATCAATTCATCCTTCAGATCCTCTCGAAGGTTGTTTAACAGTGTGCTCCTGAGCGCCTCCGGTCCCCAGCCGGTTTCTTCTGCCAAAATCCAAAAGTCGATTGAATAGTCTGCCATACTCCGCTTACCTTGCTTGAAGTTAAGGAGGCGGAGCGCCGCAGCCTCGGCTCCAGAGCCTCTGTTAAACACAGTCTTAAATTTAGCCACAAACACCTCAAAAGAGATCCCAGGGTCGGAGTTTAGTACCACCTGGGCCCATTTCAAAGCACGATCCCTTAGCATCTGTACAAAGAAAGCAATCTTCGCCCCGTCATTGTTATGGAAGCGCCGCTGTTCGCGGAAAATCAATGCGCACTGGGCCAGAAAACCAGCGCACTTCTCCGACTCACCCGTAAAGGGTTCAGGCGAAGGCAGAGGACCGTCAGAGGAGGGAGTGACTGCCGATGAGGGGCTTGCTGTGGCCGCCGCGAGTGTTTCCTGCGAGGCAGGGTGAGCTGGCTGGGGATTCCCCGGCTGTACGCCCCCTGGTGTAGTCAAACGGGAAACAGCTTGGGTTAGTGCGGCGATCTCACCTCGCAGCTGGTGTAACATTTGTTCGTGGCGGGTCAGCGCTGCTTCTTGGGCAGCCAGTGCCTGTCCGACGGTATTCTGGTCTGCTGAGTCCATGTTGTGGCTGGATCGTTCTGTCACGGCTTGTGAAGCGGACTCAGGCGCAGACCACTAGTTCCTTCAAACAAAAGTGAATTTATTTACAGTGATTCCCACAGGTGCAATATATATACAAAGGTGTGCGGGAAAAGGGTCGGGGTTCGGGGTCCAGGAGTGACAGGGAAGGAGTCCAGGGTGGGGGCTTTCCATACACAGACGACCGCTCCTCTCTTCACCACCACTCGTCTTGCATACACTCAGTCGCAGTTGCTCAGGGTCCAGGGGAGATCTACACACATAAAGGGAGACAGTCAGCTTCCAGGTTCACAAGTACTCACGAGTTCAAAATAACAGGTTTGCAGGGTGACTGACGCTGATGGCTCAACGATCCAGCGATGAGTAGAGCAGACTCGCCATCTTAAGTAGTACTCTGATTCGTAATCAGCAGCAGGTGTGCTGATCATCCCCAGGTGCGTGGGCCAGGGGCGGGAGCCCATACTGAGCTCCGCCCCGGCAGGAGAAAGAGAGTGGGAGAGGACGAGAGAGAAAGAGAGCAGAGGCAAGAGAGGAGAACAAACAACACAAAACATAGCGCCTGACTGCTGTCAGCTGGCGAGGTGCGGGGACCATGACAACCTCAAGGTCAGACTGAAATTCTCAGTGAAATTCGGGGAAATACAAAAAACAATCAAGAGCTACATGTCAAGCTCTACAGGCTTCAGTTAGCATTTTAAATGTCAAAGTTCACAATGATATGGTTAGAACAAAGACTAAACAAGTATGGCTTGTTTGAAGAGTTATAAGGGGAAAACCTCACTTCTCTGGAAAGAAGGTGGCACCATGAGGATTGCAAAATGGGGCTCATTTTACAGCCACTGGAACTGGTCACTGGTAGCTTGAAGTTATTAAGTTGACCTTGAACTTCTATGGTATACCGAAGTATTCTAGAGCCTGTTGTGGGGCATCTGTCTGACACCTAAAGCTTTTCCAGAATTGGGTGTGCAGCTATACACATTTTGTGTCACAATGTACTTACTGATCATCTGAATCTTCAATGTGATCTGACTTAGTGCAGATAAATAGGATTTGTCGACACTCGCCACCATTTCCAATATAGCTGCTGGCACTTCTCCCAGATCTCCCAGGCTTCTTTTTCTGCAATTACTCTATTAATCTCAGTTACAATCCACACAGTAGAACAATTTTCAACAATCTGAAAGAATATTATAATTCAACTGTAAGTAACCAATTGTCAAAGCTTCATATTTAAAAATAGACAGCAGTGAATATGTGAATAAATTACTTGTTTCCACATTTCATCTCTGCTCTTGTTACGATCACCATTTCCAGGAAGGTCCACAAGTGTGACATGCTGGAGAAAATCATTGTTTGGCACCCTGACAGTCACACATTTCACTAGAGGCCAGTACCACTTCTTTACATCTTTACCATCTCCCTGTTTAGAGTCACTTCTTGTGTATTTGACACATCTTGCAGAGAGTTCTTTAACCTGCAATAATTTTAAAAAAGTAAGACATCATTACTCTTAGCACTACAAGTGTTTTACAAGTTAAACCATTAGAGCAGCAGAAAATATGACAGAAAAGCACATTTTTTAAAAAACAGTGCACACAGAAGAAAAATAAATATTTCCTCTATTTTTAAGATATTTACTTACTTGCATGTTTTTCCTGTTTTTAAAGCAAACGTGAACTCCTTACAAACCCAACCAGCTTTGATGTTAGGAAGACCCCAAACAGCAGCCTTGTAAGAATCTCTGGTTTTAATACTAGATCAGTGCATCACATTGGGAACACAAATGGGATTGTGGGCCTAATTTATTTCACACATTCACTGTGTTGCAAATTGTAAAATCATAACCTAGAATCAGACTATTGAAGTCTGGGTTCTTGCACCTTGTCCTCTTCTCCAAAGTTAAATTCAACTTAAACAATGCACATTGCAAGTGCAGATTTGCATTTGTTCAGAGTAGGACTGTTTTGGTGTAATTTAACCCTTAGATACTGGTCAGATCAAATTTGACCTGTTGTGACATTTAACAGGAGTAAAATCCTGAAATGTGACAACTTTTATTAAAATGACTCAAAAAACACACATACTTCAGCTGTACTTGAATTTTGAACCAACTTTTCAAATAGAAAAAGTTGATAGATCCATCTATTCATTCTCTTTGACTTATTCAATTTAGGGTCACAAGGGGGCACAGGCCTATTCCAGTTGCCATTTGGCAAATTTGGGTACACCCTGGACAGGGTTGCCTGTCCATTGCAGGGCTAAAAAGAAACTATGAACTAATGACAGATAATATAAAAAAATAAAACAGATTTTTAGTTAGTGGACAATGGTCCAATACATGTGATGTATATTGGGCACACTAGTTAGGTTGCACAGTTGAGGATTACTGAAACCAAAGCTGTATGTAAATTATACCATCCTGAATACATCACCCTTGCAAGAATGCATCAGTAAGTAATAGAGCAGTGACGTCTTACTGATTCACATGTCAAAATCTTCCTCCTGCCTTGGAGAAATTCTGGAATTTCTCTGAAATATTTTCCATCCATAAGATCTTCAGAGGACTTTCCTTTCCATTCTTCTCCATAGAGCGCTGAAAACCTTTCACTGATGTCATGATAGTCATTATCAACATCCATTTCACAGTCTTCATTATCCCCAAGAAATTGATGAGATGACCACAACTCATCTTTCCACTCCTTAAAAACAAAAATGCTTTTCAGTTTTATTAAAAGGGCCTAAACCCAGAAAAATAAGAAATTATATTTCTACAGCTAAAACTAATTTTACCTCTGGTGTGATGAACTCAATGTCTGCCTCATAGTTAGAGCCTTGCATGTTAGCCTCCACTTTGATCATGACTTAGGTGCATGCACTGACACTTCCAGAAGGCAAAAGGTTCTTCTCTTCAATGATGGCATTTATCAGAGAACTCTTTCCAGCCCCAGTTTTACCAAAGACACCAACCAGCTCCCTCTTGTCTGTCTCCAAATCACTAATTTTTTTCCTGTTAAATGAGATGAAGAGTTAAATTTTACCTCAAATTTGTGGATACCAGAAACAGCAAATAAAAGTAGCTGTACTATACAGACTTACCAGAAATTCACAAGAATAAAAGTCTGGCAGAAGTAAATTGAATCCAAGTGAGACTAACTGTGATCCACACTAAAAGCATTGGAAGAATTCATTTTCTGTTTTAACCTGTCTGTCAGGAATACAACTTTAAAGTAACTAATAAAGTAAGTAATAGTAAAAATATTTCAACAGTCAAGAAATACATTGGTGAATACTAGCACAAAATGTAGGTTCATGTAGGCTCAGCAAAAAGAAAACTGTGTTATTTTTTGTAATGAACATCCCCCAACAATGAAAGACAGCTCATGTGCTCCCAAACAATGGAGGTCTTCAGTCTTATGAATTAAATAAGGAATGAATGTCCATGTTACCATGATTATTTATGATTCTAGAATCACTTGGGGGCAAACAAACAAACATGGCTTTCTAACATGGCTATACAGACAAAACAAAGAATATGGAAACTTAATACTCACTTCAGGAAAGCACTGAGCTTGTCTTTTTCGTGTAGTCTGGCATGGATGAATTTCATTATGTTTTTTACATCAGACAGCACGATTGCTTCTGTAAGCAAAGAAGTAAATAATTATTTAGCAGGAGCTATAAACCAGGGAAACCATCCCAATGATCCCTTTTCTGAGTCCTTTCTGAATGACCATCTCACCATATCACTAATTTCTCACTCCACTCTCACTTGTGAACAGGACCCAAAGACATATTTTACTCGAAGCAAAAGTGCTTCCCTGAGTGCCCACTCCATTCTTTTCTCACAGGATAAAATACCTTCTCGAATTCCTAAAAACCCAAATAGATTGGTTTGGAAAACTCCCATGCAACCTCAAATATCTCTGACAGCATGAAATGATGGTACAGTGTTTTGTGATAACGACGAATGCTGCATTTTCATTCCTGAATCAAAAGGTTCATCTAATAGCTGGACTCTCCTCTGCACTGGCAGTTCTGAGTTTTTCGTTACTGCCAGATCTACATTCTACTTGGCCTATCAGTAACTGCCAGCTGATTCTCGAGCCCCACAAGCTCAAAACCATGAGTGACAGGGCTCCTCCCCAAACCTGATCCCTTCACCTTCAGTGCCCACCAGGGCTTGACTGGTAATCTGGCATACCAGACATTTGCCTGTTTTGCCAATGTGCTTTTAGACCAATGGCTGCTGTGGACCATCCACACAAACACTGACAGCTGCCTATTCATTAATTAACTGCTATCATTCACTGACACTGTTTTACCCAATAAAATTGCTTAACACAACCAGGCCCTCTCCACCTTTGCTGTGCACTCACACACCCTGTACAACAGAGTTTATTGTGGAAGAAGCGGTGAAAAGATGAATCTGAAAAGCTAAGAGAGAAAAAGAAAAAAAATCCACTTACAATAAATGCAACAAAATATGTCAAGGTAACTGACACGTTAGCAGCTGCACCATCAACATGGGCTGGAACTGGGGAAATATGAGTAACTCGGCCCTGCCAACCACATCTCACTAAGCTACTGGAGTAGTTCAGCTCCTGCCAGTCTCAGCAAGAGTAACTCCGGTTTTGAACAGTCCAGTTCGCCTTGTAATCGGAAGGTTGCTGGTTCGAGCCCCGGCTTGGACAGTCTCGGTCGTTGTGTCCTTGGGCAAGACACTTCAGCCGTTGCCTACTGGTGGTGGTCAGAGGGCCCGGTGGCGCCAGTGTCCGGCAGCCTCGCCTCTGTCAGTGCGCCCCAGGGTGGCTGTGGTTACATTGTAGCTTACCATCACCAGTGTGTGAATGTGTGCGTGAATGGGTGGATGACTAGATATGTAAAGCACTTTGGGGTCCTTAGGGACTAGTAAAGCGCTATATAAATACAGGCCATTTACCATTTTTACCATTTACCATTTACAAAATGTAATACAAAGAGGAAAAATGTTTGAACATTATGTATCATGCTCATAATATGGGAACTTGGCAAAAACATTAAATATTTAATTATGGTATATGTGGCATGCGTGCCGTTGCCTCTTAAAAATTCAATTTCATTAACACCAATAAACCAATGAAAAAAAATAATTTGAAAAAAAAATGCCATTTTTGTTAAATGGCATTTTTTATAGAGAAATACCCAAGTATGATCTTGGTTGGGAGCTATGTTGTCGTTTAGCTGATGGTTGCAACTTGCTGGACTCGTCTGGATGTTCAAACCTTCTCTTTCCTAATTGAATAAAAATAAAATAAAATTAAAATAAAAATAAAAATGTACAATAAATAATTTTAAATGGGATTTGCTCAGGAGTGAAAATTAATACTCAAACTGACTGGTATTATTCTGTCCAAGTGAAAACACTGTTGTCTTGAAAATACTGCTAATACTTGTAATATATAAGATGGCATACATCTTACCTTTATCACTTGTGGATGCCAAAACCTGGGGATCAATGTACATATTTAATGCATGAAAAATTAAGTAATCAAATATAGGAATTTAATTATATATAAATCTTACCTGATCTTTATCGGGTGCTTCTTTTTGCTCCTGTTAATAGTGCAAAGTAACTGAAACACTGTAATTGCTATTATTGATCTTGGCCATTTAAATGAAATTGTATTTAACTTACTTGAACAGACAAATTGACTGTTTCCTGATTTATGTTTTATTCTTCCTAGTAAGAACAAAAAATTCCAGGTAAATAGTTTTGTGTTAATGTGTGTTTGCATATACCAATCCAATTGTAATATAAATTCACAGAAATTGAGATTTATCAGACCAAATATAACAATATGCAAAATAACTTTAGAAATAAACTGACTGAGAACCTTCACAGACAACTTTAGAAATACTAATTACATGCAGTACAATTACTTTTTTAAATTAATTAATTAATTAATTTCTGTGTCTGTCCCGTTTGGTTCTTTAGCCATCAGAATTGTTGTCTGAAGGCCAACAAAGATACCCAACGAATTTACTTTACCAAGTGGATCATCACAGCTTTGCCGTATTGGTCCATTTGATCAACATTTGTTATTATTATTTATTTTATTTTCAGTTGTTACAGACAACTGGGGGATAGGAAAGGCAGAAAGAAAGATGAAAGAAAAGAAAAACAGAATGGAAGAGGGACAGTGCGAAAGGGTACTTAAAAAGAAAAACAAAAATCTCGCTGATCACCTATTAAGAGAAAAAAAAGAGAAAACAAGCAAAAAAAGAGAGCAGCATAATAAACACAACACAAGTACAATTACCTTTAACTGCTTTAATTTCTGCTTGAACGTTAATCTTGGTCCAACTTTTGGAATCAACTTATCAATGAGTTCATCATTAAGTTCATATAAACTTTCCTGTGTAATTTCTTCATCTGTAATTAAAAATTTAAATCTTAGTAATGCAGATGTGCAAATCATTTTAAAATTACTACACATATGCATATGATGAAGGAGAGTTTAGTTATTGACACAGCTGTTAAAGTGTAATTTGCCCTCACAGGGGTAATTTAATACATTGGCTGTTTGAATTGAAGGCATGTCATTTGTGTTTTCTTTTATTAATATATATTTTACTTTTCTCTGTTAATTTAACAACCTATAAGATGCTACAGAAAAGTAACTATCATAACTATTATCGAGATTTGTATAAAATGTACCAATGTGTTGCCGTTGGTGCATATGTACTACTCCAGTACAGTAGGAAAATTACCTGCTTTGCTGCAGAACAAAGTTGCAGCATTTATGTCTACACTAACAGATTCTTTTTCAGTATTCACAAAAGCTTCTTTGGCTACTCTCTTGCTACAAGTTGTTGCCACAGTGGGTGGCTCCAAATGCTTCATTAGGCAATATGCTCTTCCTGATACAGCACCAAATCTCCAGCTGGAAACAATCCAGTGACCTTTCGCTTGCCAAATTGTCATGTTAAACATCACATTATTATTGTACAAAATCTGTGCTCATCAGTGATGCATAGTAATACCTTACCTTCAAATTTATCCATCCACTTTTGTAGATCCCATTCAGTCAGTTTGTTTCTCACAAAATCATCCATGACCACGAAGAACAACTGAAAGATAAATTGTAATTTCTAATCAAACAACAAAATGGCTAGGAATAGGCAGATATATAAACAATACGTTTAGAGCAAAAGTTCAAATAGTTTACCTGCTATTGAAGATGCGGTAAAAAAGATTATTTCAGAGAGGGTGAAGTCAGCCAGAAAGCATAGACTGGGAACAGTCAGGAACAAAAACAAAAAAGGAGAAGTCCAACAATAAGTGGAAGTTTTAAAAACAAAAGTTGATTAAGGTTAAAAAAAAAAAAAGCAAAAAAAAAAAAAAAAAAGCAAGAGAAGGTAAGTACAACAAAAGGAGGTGAGTGGAACCAGATCTGAACATAAACAGTTGCTAGTCAGGCGATGAGTAAGGGTAAGTGCGAAAAGGTGGAAGAGGTAGTATTTTTGCTGAGGTGATGGAAATGGCTGGATGTTTGACTATAGGATCTTAGTGGATATGTAAAAATAAGGAGTGAGTGAAAGACTAAATATAGAAACACTGACATTTAGTTTTGTATTAATGTGGGAAAAAACCCAGCTAGGAAAAATGTAAAAAGGAATAACTTTGGTAAACAAATACATAAAGACAAAACAAAACTAACAGCAACTGTTAGGTATGACAAGCAAATGTGCTCTTTGGAGACACTCAGATTCTTTACTATTCTGTCAGAATGTCAACACAATTTTGATAAAACAGCACAAAAAGAGTCTGGGTTTACTTCCAAAGCTATGTTTAAAATAAAAATTTATATAAATAAACACCAAACTTTAAAAAAAAAACTTTCCAAAAGGAAGTTCTCTGAAGAATAAACATAAATGACATGACACAGATTTGTTCCATGTCTTCAGTATTTATGTATTTATGTTATTCATCTATGTTTATGTTATTTACAAGGTCAGAAAGGCTGCAGGAAGCAAGATTGATTGAATGAGTGATGAAACAGCATGGCAAGATTGTTTTCATAATGCATATACAATTTCGCCTAATACAAAACTTTCCAAAAGATACAAGAATATATGCATTTACTAACAGTTTTGCTGTTTCATAACTGGGTAAAACTTTAACCTTATTAAAACGGCCTTGATTAACTATGATGTGTTTTTGTCCTAAGTAACATTATCAGTGTTTTTAATGACACTGAAGGTGATCTATTCAGCAGCTGCACTGAATCCATGAAATAGTCACAGGTCAATATTAGTAAAGCTGCTACTTCAACCTGAGACTCAAAAAGACAAGATTTTGAGTTCCCCATCCCTGTCTCGCACACACACTATGGTGCAGTTTAAACCAGAGGTCCATAAATAATCAAGGCACATGGAAGGTCCCACCACTAAGGCATCCAGTCACTTCCACATTATTGCATCAGCCCCTGATAAAAGGAAACAAGTTATTAATTTATATAAAATATTCATCTACAAAAAAAAAGCCTCTGTGGTTAACCCTACTGCAGAAACACTGGTGCAGCTGCATCTAGAAAACGGAGAGAGGGCCTTTGTAACTACAGGGGTCCAACAAAGAATGGCCACGCATCATACTGATGTCTTCAGAAATTTATTTTTCTCTCTCTCTCACTCTTATTGTCTTCAGACACCGTGAAAACTGAAGAAACACAAAGTTTACAACATTAATGTTTTGAGCTTATCAGTCTCTCATATCAGTGTCCATAAACAGTCTTGTGCAAGCAGAACAGAAAAAATGCACAATAATGTATATCGCAAAAAATGTCCTCTCATTACCAGTGTAGAACACGTATGCAACATTATACAAACAATATACATGGAACCATACCGTGTGCGCCTCTTGGACCACATGCAGAATAACATTAACGTTGAGGCTGTAGATGCATCTGTAGCCATGTATCCATGCTAGATCCACAATTCCATGGTTGTGCTCTCAACCAAACTCTGGTCATATGACAATTACAAACTCCACCTCATACAAACTTTACAGCACTTTAAATATTTAACGAACCCATATTTTGTAATCACATATTTTAGACATGTTTTTTTTAAATTAATGTTACACTTTCATCATCTTATCTTGTAAATAAATGAACTAAATTAAGCATGAATCTATCACAGAAGCATGAAATAACCAACTTTATTTTAACTGTCTCAGGGACAGTTACAGCCTACTTCCAATGGTGTAACACAGTCCTGATCAAAAGTTTGAGACCACTTGAAAAATGGCACAAAAACAAAATCATATTTTGTATGGTTGGATCTTAACAAGGTTCCAACTGGAGCTCGAACATGCAAAAAGAAGAAATGGGAGTGAAACAAAACATTTTTAGAAGGTTATTGAAAACAACGCTTAAACTGAAACAGGCTGTTTTACAGTTGATCAAAAGTTTAGGACCACACCTCCAAAAAACCCCAGTAAACCCCCAAATAGAAGTGTTATTGTTGATCACTTCAAAAATTAATATTAATTGTTATATATTCAAACTGCTCGAAATGAATAATTCAATAGATCAAAAACACATTAACAGGCTTCCATATACTCTACATACAGCTTAAAGGCTATTTTAAAAACTTAAACCAGAGCAATGCACAAAGATCAAACGATCAAGATCAAATTACTGCCCAGACAGTTGCTGAAATGGGAAGAATAAAACCCGAACGAAAGAAGGGAGAAAACAAAGCATAAAGGCAAAGCAGCAGCACTTCTGTAAGTGTATGCCAGAGAAACAGTAGCGGCGCCACTGTAATGCTATCAGCCGCCCACCCAGGACCAGACATGCTGTGAATGCACGGTAAAATTGTGACAGAAATAAAGCTAAGACCGTGAAAAATCAAAGTTACAAACAGCGTCTTCCAATTCTCAGAGTGAAGGTTTCTGCAGCTACGACCTATAAACACACCTGTTTACTGCGAAGTAAAATCATTAAACGCACAGAATTAAAACATACCAGCAATCGGTGGAGGGAAAACTTCAGAGGAAACAATCCGCAGGTGATCTCTACAAAAACATGAGTAGCACCAATCAACAAAAATGTAACCAATTCAGTCGGAGGGAGCAGAAAAATTTACACGACTTCTACCTGTAACAGCTTGAGAAGGCAGGTGGAAGACCCGGATGTATACAGCAACAGGTGAGCTAGTGAGGGATGCTTAGATGGAAGGGCATCTAATTCATGATATCGTACCAGTACTTTTATTCTGAAATAATCCCCCTTCCTTTAATTTTGTGCCGTAGACTGACGAGGTACAACAGGTCCGGGGTGTGTGTGTGTGTGTGTTGGGGAGGGGGGGGGGATATAACCCCTTTAAAGCAGTCCCACATATTTGTTTATTATTCACATTGACGGACATAACTTCAAGATTTGACGCAAAAGTAATGTCATCGAGAGTAATAGATAGTCTCAAGGACAAGTGTGACATTTATTTTTACATTTATTTACATTTATTTTACACAAATAGAAACCGAATCTCTGGCAAGTAAAAATTATGATCAAGACATTTGCATCACATTCATTTGCAAATCGTATAAGGCTAATTCAAATACTTCATTCAGGAGGAACGCCCTCCTCCCTGCCACCATTGCTTTACGCACAGTCACAACAAAAACAAACATTACATCATTTGACAACACGGGGCAGATGTGTGTATGTGTGTGCGTGTGTGTGTGTGCGTGTGTGTGTGTTGCGGGATATTAGGGAGAAGAGCAAGAAACCAATGATGTCAATATGGAGGACCAGAAGAGTCAAGTGCATCGAAGTGCATCTGTGTTAAAATAATGAATTGTGTAACAAAATACAAAATTATTTTATTCATTTAAAAATTGCTAAATTAATGTATTACTTAATAACTTAATAACACAATTTATAAATCAATGTTTCAAAATGAATTATTAATCAATTAATAAATACTTCAAACTAAAACAGATTTCACAAATTTTTTAACTCTCAATAAAAACCTCATTTCAAAAAGCATTTTTAAATTACAAATTAGAAAAAACAGATTTTCAAGTTACAATTTAAAAAAGAGAAATAAGTAAATGAATTCAAAAATCATATAAGTGTTTAATTTGATAAATAATTTATTTTGAAATATTGATTTGCATATTATAAATATGTATACATATATACTGATACGGGCAGAAAAAAACTTGAACAAAGCTCTAAAGGTATTAAGTGCCCACCCAGGCCCAGGCTGATCAAACAACATCACCTGAGTATGAAACAAAGTGGCCAACCTCTAACAACTGCTCAGATGGCAGCTATTTATAGTAGCACCATATAATGTGATTGGCCATTAATTGGTGATTAACAATGCAATATTAAAATATATTATTATTATTTCTCCTACAATTCCATTCACATTGCATGTCAGTATAAAGCTTGTATTTGGTGTGAATAATAATTGTTAAACTAGGTATTACTGTAGAGTTTGGGTGCCATATTTGACAGTACTCTCTCATTTCAGTCTCACATTAATTACATAACCCGGTCTGCATACTTTCACTTATGTATCATTAACCGACTTTGTCCCTTCCCACCCGGTATCCAGTAAGGGTCCTGGCTAGACCCTCCATGCTAAAACCAAGCCCTGGAATGGCGTGGCTACGTCTGCAGCCAGTCCACAGCTCGGACACAAGCATTTTATACATGTTGTACTCTGTATGATTGTGTATGTGCCAAATACAGTTGGTTGCTTAGTTTGCTTAGTTCCCTACTCCCCATGCTGCTGCCATCCTTGTCCATTGTCTTATTACTTCTCTGATTGATTATTGCAACTCCCTCTTATTTTGTCTCTCTAATAAGTCCCTCCATAAACTTCAACTTCTTCAGAATCCTGCAGCTTGGGTCATAACTCATACTCACTTAAGAGACCATATCACCCCAATTTTTCAACAGCTTCACTGGTTACCCATACAAGCTAGGATAAACTTAAAAATTTTAGTTCTCACATTTGAGTGCATCCAGAACCTTGCCACTCCTTATCTTTGTGATCTGCTTCATATCACCACTGTTTCCCGCTCTCTCAGATCTTCATCTGCCATTCATCTTGTTGTTCCTTATGCTGGTCTTATCACAATGGGGAACAGAACTTTCAGTTGCTCTGCTCCTTGGCTCTGGAACTCACTTCCTCTAGTTATAAGAACAATAGATTCCCTTTCCTTATTTAAGTCAGATTTTACTTGTTGTCAAATCTTGGTTGCTTTTTTATTTGTGTGTGCGTGTGTGTGTGTGTGTGTGGGGGGGGGGGTTGTATTTTAATTAATTTTAATCTATTTTTATCTACTGTTTTATTGATCTTTATCCATGTTTATCTTTTTCTCTTTGTAAGGGGACCTTGGGTTTTACAAAGGCACCCTCAAATAAAATGAATTATTATTATTAGTAGTAATAGTATTATTAATATGCACAGCTTGTTAGGGACATGACAAAGAAGGGAATTCCACACAAATAATTTTACCATATTCATTTATTAAGCACAAACAGAGGTAAAGCAGAAAAAACTACAACTATGTGCTTACCTATAACCTACCTACAAGTGACTGAAACTAGAAATAACTGCAAAAGCCACAAAAGCGGGGGGGAAAAAAAACTAAATTGGGTGCCAGAAAAGCTCCAGCCTTCTTAGAGGAGGGGGAGAGTGGCCGCCATCTTAAAAGAATATCACCTTACATAGGTTCCCAAACAGGTGAATTCCTTGAGTCGTAATAGATGGGAGGAGCCACTAATGATGACCTGAACAAAAGGAAATAAAACAGGCCCACCAAATAATAACAAGGCTTAAGGCCTCACAGGATGTAAAACTTATTTTTCATCGTAGGCCACATACAGCTCACTTCTATCACAAATGGGTCAAACCATAGAAACTCCAATTTCTGTCAATGTAAAGATGTTTAAATACAAATTTCTACACTATTATAGTGATTTCATATTTCCAAAAACTGTAATGCAGACGTAGCCATGCCATACAAAAAATCAGTGAAGGTACACACATCAGGGACAAGAGGAGACAAAAAAAAGACTTAAACTGGGCTCCTAACTGGGAGACCAGTTTGAGGACAGTGAAAAAACACCTTAGCACAAAAAAAGCACATGAATATTCACATGTACACCACGTAAGCACATGACATGCACTGGAGGCGTTTGGGATGGGTGAGGGTAGGTGAGTGCGTATCTGTGTGTGTGTGTGTGTGTGTGTGTGTGTGTGTGTGTGTGTCTGTGTGTGCGTGTGTATGTGTATCCTGTGTTCAGCTTGAGAGACTGTCCTTTCACCTAGTTAAGCAAAAGTCAATAGTCCACAGCCTTTGCAGGTAAGTACAACAAAAGGAGGTGAGTGGAACCAGATCTGAACATAAACAGTTGCTAGTCAGGCGATGAGTAAGGGTAAGTGCGAAAAGGTGGAAGAGGTAGTATTTTTGCTGAGGTGATGGAAATGGCTGGATGTTTGACTATAGGATCTTAGTGGATATGTAAAAATAAGGAGTGAGTGAAAGACTAAATATAGAAACACTGACATTTAGTTTTGTATTAATGTGGGAAAAAACCCAGCTAGGAAAAATGTAAAAAGGAATAACTTTGGTAAACAAATACATAAAGACAAAACAAAACTAACAGCAACTGTTAGGTATGACAAGCAAATGTGCTCTTTGGAGACACTCAGATTCTTTACTATTCTGTCAGAATGTCAACACAATTTTGATAAAACAGCACAAAAAGAGTCTGGGTTTACTTCCAAAGCTATGTTTAAAATAAAAATTTATATAAATAAACACCAAACTTTAAAAAAAAAACTTTCCAAAAGGAAGTTCTCTGAAGAATAAACATAAATGACATGACACAGATTTGTTCCATGTCTTCAGTATTTATGTATTTATGTTATTCATCTATGTTTATGTTATTTACAAGGTCAGAAAGGCTGCAGGAAGCAAGATTGATTGAATGAGTGATGAAACAGCATGGCAAGATTGTTTTCATAATGCATATACAATTTCGCCTAATACAAAACTTTCCAAAAGATACAAGAATATATGCATTTACTAACAGTTTTGCTGTTTCATAACTGGGTAAAACTTTAACCTTATTAAAACGGCCTTGATTAACTATGATGTGTTTTTGTCCTAAGTAACATTATCAGTGTTTTTAATGACACTGAAGGTGATCTATTCAGCAGCTGCACTGAATCCATGAAATAGTCACAGGTCAATATTAGTAAAGCTGCTACTTCAACCTGAGACTCAAAAAGACAAGATTTTGAGTTCCCCATCCCTGTCTCGCACACACACTATGGTGCAGTTTAAACCAGAGGTCCATAAATAATCAAGGCACATGGAAGGTCCCACCACTAAGGCATCCAGTCACTTCCACATTATTGCATCAGCCCCTGATAAAAGGAAACAAGTTATTAATTTATATAAAATATTCATCTACAAAAAAAAAGCCTCTGTGGTTAACCCTATTGCAGAAACACTGGTGCAGCTGCATCTAGAAAACGGAGAGAGGGCCTTTGTAACTACAGGGGTCCAACAAAGAATGGCCACGCATCATACTGATGTCTTCAGAAATTTATTTTTCTCTCTCTCTCACTCTTATTGTCTTCAGACACCGTGAAAACTGAAGAAACACAAAGTTTACAACATTAATGTTTTGAGCTTATCAGTCTCTCATATCAGTGTCCATAAACAGTCTTGTGCAAGCAGAACAGAAAAAATGCACAATAATGTATATCGCAAAAAATGTCCTCTCATTACCAGTGTAGAACACGTATGCAACATTATACAAACAATATACATGGAACCATACCGTGTGCGCCTCTTGGACCACATGCAGAATAACATTAACGTTGAGGCTGTAGATGCATCTGTAGCCATGTATCCATGCTAGATCCACAATTCCATGGTTGTGCTCTCAACCAAACTCTGGTCATATGACAATTACAAACTCCACCTCATACAAACTTTACAGCACTTTAAATATTTAACGAACCCATATTTTGTAATCACATATTTTAGACATGTTTTTTTTAAATTAATGTTACACTTTCATCATCTTATCTTGTAAATAAATGAACTAAATTAAGCATGAATCTATCACAGAAGCATGAAATAACCAACTTTATTTTAACTGTCTCAGGGACAGTTACAGCCTACTTCCAATGGTGTAACACAGTCCTGATCAAAAGTTTGAGACCACTTGAAAAATGGCACAAAAACAAAATCATATTTTGTATGGTTGGATCTTAACAAGGTTCCAACTGGAGCTCGAACATGCAAAAAGAAGAAATGGGAGTGAAACAAAACATTTTTAGAAGGTTATTGAAAACAACGCTTAAACTGAAACAGGCTGTTTTACAGTTGATCAAAAGTTTAGGACCACACCTCCAAAAAACCCCAGTAAACCCCCAAATAGAAGTGTTATTGTTGATCACTTCAAAAATTAATATTAATTGTTATATATTCAAACTGCTCGAAATGAATAATTCAATAGATCAAAAACACATTAACAGGCTTCCATATACTCTACATACAGCTTAAAGGCTATTTTAAAAACTTAAACCAGAGCAATGCACAAAGATCAAACGATCAAGATCAAATTACTGCCCAGACAGTTGCTGAAATGGGAAGAATAAAACCCGAACGAAAGAAGGGAGAAAACAAAGCATAAAGGCAAAGCAGCAGCACTTCTGTAAGTGTATGCCAGAGAAACAGTAGCGGCGCCACTGTAATGCTATCAGCCGCCCACCCAGGACCAGACATGCTGTGAATGCACGGTAAAATTGTGACAGAAATAAAGCTAAGACCGTGAAAAATCAAAGTTACAAACAGCGTCTTCCAATTCTCAGAGTGAAGGTTTCTGCAGCTACGACCTATAAACACACCTGTTTACTGCGAAGTAAAATCATTAAACGCACAGAATTAAAACATACCAGCAATCGGTGGAGGGAAAACTTCAGAGGAAACAATCCGCAGGTGATCTCTACAAAAACATGAGTAGCACCAATCAACAAAAATGTAACCAATTCAGTCGGAGGGAGCAGAAAAATTTACACGACTTCTACCTGTAACAGCTTGAGAAGGCAGGTGGAAGACCCGGATGTATACAGCAACAGGTGAGCTAGTGAGGGATGCTTAGATGGAAGGGCATCTAATTCATGATATCGTACCAGTACTTTTATTCTGAAATAATCCCCCTTCCTTTAATTTTGTGCCGTAGACTGACGAGGTACAACAGGTCCGGGGTGTGTGTGTGTGTGTGTTGGGGAGGGGGGGGGGATATAACCCCTTTAAAGCAGTCCCACATATTTGTTTATTATTCACATTGACGGACATAACTTCAAGATTTGACGCAAAAGTAATGTCATCGAGAGTAATAGATAGTCTCAAGGACAAGTGTGACATTTATTTTTACATTTATTTACATTTATTTTACACAAATAGAAACCGAATCTCTGGCAAGTAAAAATTATGATCAAGACATTTGCATCACATTCATTTGCAAATCGTATAAGGCTAATTCAAATACTTCATTCAGGAGGAACGCCCTCCTCCCTGCCACCATTGCTTTACGCACAGTCACAACAAAAACAAACATTACATCATTTGACAACACGGGGCAGATGTGTGTATGTGTGTGCGTGTGTGTGTGTGCGTGTGTGTGTGTTGCGGGATATTAGGGAGAAGAGCAAGAAACCAATGATGTCAATATGGAGGACCAGAAGAGTCAAGTGCATCGAAGTGCATCTGTGTTAAAATAATGAATTGTGTAACAAAATACAAAATTATTTTATTCATTTAAAAATTGCTAAATTAATGTATTACTTAATAACTTAATAACACAATTTATAAATCAATGTTTCAAAATGAATTATTAATCAATTAATAAATACTTCAAACTAAAACAGATTTCACAAATTTTTTAACTCTCAATAAAAACCTCATTTCAAAAAGCATTTTTAAATTACAAATTAGAAAAAACAGATTTTCAAGTTACAATTTAAAAAAGAGAAATAAGTAAATGAATTCAAAAATCATATAAGTGTTTAATTTGATAAATAATTTATTTTGAAATATTGATTTGCATATTATAAATATGTATACATATATACTGATACGGGCAGAAAAAAACTTGAACAAAGCTCTAAAGGTATTAAGTGCCCACCCAGGCCCAGGCTGATCAAACAACATCACCTGAGTATGAAACAAAGTGGCCAACCTCTAACAACTGCTCAGATGGCAGCTATTTATAGTAGCACCATATAATGTGATTGGCCATTAATTGGTGATTAACAATGCAATATTAAAATATATTATTATTATTTCTCCTACAATTCCATTCACATTGCATGTCAGTATAAAGCTTGTATTTGGTGTGAATAATAATTGTTAAACTAGGTATTACTGTAGAGTTTGGGTGCCATATTTGACAGTACTCTCTCATTTCAGTCTCACATTAATTACATAACCCGGTCTGCATACTTTCACTTATGTATCATTAACCGACTTTGTCCCTTCCCACCCGGTATCCAGTAAGGGTCCTGGCTAGACCCTCCATGCTAAAACCAAGCCCTGGAATGGCGTGGCTACGTCTGCAGCCAGTCCACAGCTCGGACACAAGCATTTTATACATGTTGTACTCTGTATGATTGTGTATGTGCCAAATACAGTTGGTTGCTTAGTTTGCTTAGTTCCCTACTCCCCATGCTGCTGCCATCCTTGTCCATTGTCTTATTACTTCTCTGATTGATTATTGCAACTCCCTCTTATTTTGTCTCTCTAATAAGTCCCTCCATAAACTTCAACTTCTTCAGAATCCTGCAGCTTGGGTCATAACTCATACTCACTTAAGAGACCATATCACCCCAATTTTTCAACAGCTTCACTGGTTACCCATACAAGCTAGGATAAACTTAAAAATTTTAGTTCTCACATTTGAGTGCATCCAGAACCTTGCCACTCCTTATCTTTGTGATCTGCTTCATATCACCACTGTTTCCCGCTCTCTCAGATCTTCATCTGCCATTCATCTTGTTGTTCCTTATGCTGGTCTTATCACAATGGGGAACAGAACTTTCAGTTGCTCTGCTCCTTGGCTCTGGAACTCACTTCCTCTAGTTATAAGAACAATAGATTCCCTTTCCTTATTTAAGTCAGATTTTACTTGTTGTCAAATCTTGGTTGCTTTTTTATTTGTGTGTGCGTGTGTGTGTGTGTGTGTGTGGGGGGGGGGGGGGTTGTATTTTAATTAATTTTAATCTATTTTTATCTACTGTTTTATTGATCTTTATCCATGTTTATCTTTTTCTCTTTGTAAGGGGACCTTGGGTTTTACAAAGGCACCCTCAAATAAAATGAATTATTATTATTAGTAGTAATAGTATTATTAATATGCACAGCTTGTTAGGGACATGACAAAGAAGGGAATTCCACACAAATAATTTTACCATATTCATTTATTAAGCACAAACAGAGGTAAAGCAGAAAAAACTACAACTATGTGCTTACCTATAACCTACCTACAAGTGACTGAAACTAGAAATAACTGCAAAAGCCACAAAAGCGGGGGGGAAAAAAAACTAAATTGGGTGCCAGAAAAGCTCCAGCCTTCTTAGAGGAGGGGGAGAGTGGCCGCCATCTTAAAAGAATATCACCTTACATAGGTTCCCAAACAGGTGAATTCCTTGAGTCGTAATAGATGGGAGGAGCCACTAATGATGACCTGAACAAAAGGAAATAAAACAGGCCCACCAAATAATAACAAGGCTTAAGGCCTCACAGGATGTAAAACTTATTTTTCATCGTAGGCCACATACAGCTCACTTCTATCACAAATGGGTCAAACCATAGAAACTCCAATTTCTGTCAATGTAAAGATGTTTAAATACAAATTTCTACACTATTATAGTGATTTCATATTTCCAAAAACTGTAATGCAGACGTAGCCATGCCATACAAAAAATCAGTGAAGGTACACACATCAGGGACAAGAGGAGACAAAAAAAAGACTTAAACTGGGCTCCTAACTGGGAGACCAGTTTGAGGACAGTGAAAAAACACCTTAGCACAAAAAAAGCACATGAATATTCACATGTACACCACGTAAGCACATGACATGCACTGGAGGCGTTTGGGATGGGTGAGGGTAGGTGAGTGCGTATCTGTGTGTGTGTGTGTGTGTGTGTGTGTGTGTGTGTGTGTGTGTGTGTCTGTGTGTGCGTGTGTATGTGTATCCTGTGTTCAGCTTGAGAGACTGTCCTTTCACCTAGTTAAGCAAAAGTCAATAGTCCACAGCCTTTGCAGGAAATCAGAATTTTACAGTTGTTCTGACTACTCACAGCTCTACCCATAGCTTCGATCATAGCGGGTAGCCTTGTGGGGTTTATAACAGCTGTCACTGCTTTCTTCAATTTCCAATAAACCAGGGCCAAGCCATCTCCGATCAGCAAGAATCCTGTTATAATGATTCCAAATAGGAATATGTCTTCAATGTCCTCAGTCGAAAGTCCCGCCAGGCACACGACATGCCACTTCTCTTGCCATCGTGTATCCGGCAGGGAACGTCCCTCCAAGACGGTTGAACTCTCCCGAACCCAGGCTTTTCATCGAGAAGTGAGTGTCAATTGCATTTAGGGATCAGTTGATCAAATTCATAGTTCTTCTTTAGGTATTAGAGATCAGGACTGAGAGGCTCTTCTGGGGTTAGAGATAGACACGACCAGATATAAGACATGAGAAGCCAAGCAGGAAAGATAAGGGAGGGAGAGAGATGCGTCCGCCTCCATCAGAGCCAAAGCAAGCAAACAGAATCTATTGTCTATAAAAGACAAAAACACTGACTTTTTTTTTTTTTAATTAACAACAATAATTTCATACTGAAGATAAAATCTTAGGATTTACCCAGTTATATTTCATCATCTGGAGTGCCTACAAGTAGATCATAATGTTTCTTCACCATCTTAAGCTCTGTTGAAACATCTGAAAAACAAAACGTTTTTTGAATTGTTTCCTCCCAGAGTGACACACATACATAAATGTGTGACTAAATGAGTAACAAATTAATTAAAAAGATAAATAGACACCCTTATTGTTATCAGCTGCATGATTGCAAAGATAAAGAGGAAAGGCAAACAATGTAATTACAGAAAACTGTTTACCTGGGAGTAAGCACTCTTCAGCCTTGAATGAAAGTCCAATAGGTTCCTTCATAGTTTTCTCCAGAGTCTCCAAGACATATACCTAATTTAAAAATGTAAAGTTTTTCATCACTTACCACAGACCAAGATATTGTGTTAAAGTTGTATTTAGAAGGTTCTCAGACTGGATGAAAAATATAAATGGAAACATACATTTCTGTATAAGTCTATTCCAGTTAAATACAGAAAAAGCCTTCAGGTGAGTTATGACAAAATATGTTCATCATAATTCTTTATAAAACATGACAAACCATCAAATCATACAACTTCTCTAACATGGTGTTTTTTGCCTGCTCAAACATGTCCTTTGAGTTCACGTGGTTTTTAATAGTCTCCCTCATGTTGTACAGCGTGTCTTCTCCTGTAAATGCTAAAGCCTCTACAAAAAGACAGAAAACTCTTCAGACTTTTTATGCTGAATAATAACAAACATAAATATCTGTTTAAGTGATAAGTTGTGAAGCTCTGATCTTATTTCTTACTCTTGTAGCCTTCTTCCATAATGTTCTCAACTGTCTCTGTCAGACTGCTGTAGACTTTTTTTCTTCTGCTTCTGGATGATTCTGTTTAATTTTGCCTTAATCTTTTCTTCCTGAGAGAAAAACATGAAGTATAGATGAACTTTACTTATTGTTTATCAATGGGCTAATGTATAAGAAAGTCTCATCTCTTACCTCTGTCTTGAGGAATCTGAGCTGTAGTTCAGCATTTTTGTACTTTTCAATGAGAGAATCAGTGTTAAGTGTAAATGTATTGATGACTCCGTTGAATGCTCCACATTTTACTTCATTTCTAAAACAAGTAAACATTACGGTTTATAATGACAGAATTGGCAAGTTTATATGTTATGAATTACATATCCTGGATAATATTATGTGACTGTTTAGAACATGTTTTTTATTACGGAAAGGTCTTTCTGAATTCTGCACCAATGCTGTCAATCAGACATGAAGCCAACTTCATATTAAGGTTTATTGGTTTCCCTTTTTTTGTTTGTAGACGCCACCATTCTCAATGACACACTTCAGTAAATTGTAAAAAGCACCACCATTCTTTCCCTGAAACACAAAAGAAAACACAGAATTATTGCATTTTACATTGTCATGTAAAATCTGCATGTATTTTAACTATGATTAAAAAACATACATGATATAAGAAGGATTTCTTATGTTGGGTTCAAATATTGAGGAGGGATACAGGAGGTAATCAACTTTCATAATAACAACACTGATCCGGCCGGGTGTGGGTCTGGAAAACTAGACCCACACCCTGCAAGAAACTGTTCCTCTTTTTGCAGAGACAGCAAGAAACTATTCCTCTTTTACAGAGACAATTTTAGAGTTACAAGCAAACATGATTAACCTCTCACCTATAAATGATTCTATCTACTGTGTGTTTGTGTGTGTGTGTCAGCATGAAATGCACTCAGTTTCACCTCTCCCTTCACCAGCTGAAATTTGTAACCTTTTCCACCAGACAGAAGGCCAGCACGTACACATTTCAGATTATAACAAGCATTCAAAAGCATTTAAGATTATTGATTTAACTCAACAGTTTAACATGGTTATAACTGCACCTGTAATAAAGGCTAATTGGGTACCAGTATGTTTAAACATCTGAATAAAATATCAATACTGCAGATTGTATTATTAATGCAATGGTAATGATGATGATTATTAACAATAGCAGTAAAATAATTTCTAATTCCTCACACTTAACACCATCATCAAGACATCTTTCAAAAGCCCTACAGGTGTCTTCCATTTCTTTTCTGACATTATCAAGTTGGAGGCTCATGTTTCTCTCAAGTTCTTCACACACCTCGTCTTTTTTACTATCCTGAAAAACATTTGAAGGAATAAAACCATGAAAACCACTTGTTGGGTTTTTTAAAAAGATTAATGAAATTCAGTTGGCTTTAAAAGCCACTCTCCTGTAATAAGGACCTGAGAAGCAAAAATGGAGCATCAAAATCTTATGAATCAGTCAACCAATTAATAACTCATAATTTAATAAATATAGCAAAACCAAAATCAGACTCACAAACACAATTTATAAATCCCAACATGTAAGAGAATGTTGTTGTGTATCTTTTACTTGACCTTACCACTCCTCTGGAGTTGGCGCCTTGAATCAAAGACAGAATCCCGTGAGCTCGATTCACATAGTTTACTGTCTCTGAGTGACAGTCATTGAGATCTTGCAAAAATCTCTGAAGTTTGGTTATTTCTGTAAAATAAATTTCATCCATCCATCCATCCATTCGCTTCCGCTTATCCTTTTCAGGGTCGCGGGGGGCACTGGAGCCTATCCCAGCTGTCATAGGGCGAGAGGCGGGGTACACCCTGGACAGGTCGCCAGTCTGTCGCGGGGCTAACACACAGGGACAGACAACCATTCGCACTCACATTCACTCCCACATTCACACCTAATGGCAATTTGGATTTTCCAATTAACCTATCCCCACAAGCTGCATGTCTTTGGACGGTGGGAGGAAGCCGGAGTACCCGGAGAGAACCCACAGAAACACGGGGAGAACATGCAAACTCCACACAGAAAGACCCCGGCCTAATGTTGGAATTGAACTCAGGACCTTCTTGCTGTGCGGCAACAGTGCTAACCACTGTGCCACCGTGCAATAAATTTCAATGTTACAATTTTACATTACGTACTTATTTGAAATTAAATAATTTTTCTTTCAGTCAAGGCAAACTAAAAAAAAAGTGCAAGCTATGGAGGACCAGGATTATCAAAATGAATGAATTAAAAATGCAATTAAATAATTAAATATATGTTTCATTATTTAATTAAAATTGTAATTAATTAATTAAATAAATATTTCAATAATCAATTAAATGTCCATTCATTACATTTAAAGCATTTATTTATTTCAAATTTTATTTTATTAATGACATACTTAAATAATTATTTAATGATGTATTTATTTAATTCATTTTGGCACTCTTGGCCCTGCCTCTGTCTTCATGAATTTATTTTATCTGTCAGCCTCACCCATCAAAGTCAGGGGGCGGGGTTAACACTGCAACTGCTGCTTGTCTAACATCTGAATGGTTACAGTGCAAAGTAAGTCAAGACAGGTCGATCCTAAATAATTGACTGCTATGAAGTGGTGATAGTGTGGACATGGGGCAGCCAGGTATCCCAGAATGCATTTCAAAACACAAGCGATTAGCAAAGTTTTAAAATACCCCGTTTTTCTGTCATAAACTGTACTTTTAATATTATTTTAGCTGAGAATTCAGTGGTGTAATCTTCACGTATCAGGTCAGGTTGTCAACATAGAATATGTTTGTAAAAGTTACCTGGTTATCGTCACAGTTTAACGTGGGCATTGTTGCTTTATATAAAGTAATGTCGGAGCAATATTCTGCACAAGATAATCAAATGTAGTGTTTTTTTTCCTGAGCGCAGAGCTGCTGGAGCTTGTTTCCCTTGTTTCTCTGCAAAACGGGATTTACGGTGAGCGATGGACACCTAAAACTACAGAGCACCTCATAGGCAAACCCACTTTATCAGCAGCTGATATCGAATCACCGGCACACAGCTTTAATACCTCCGCTGAGTTTTAGCTCTCAGTGGAGGTTAAACACCAGACATAATTTACTCAGGTTCTGTCTGTCAGGTCATGTTTACTTCACTGTTTCATTTACAACAGAGCAAATCTGATCGGCTCTGATTAAAGTTTTAAAGTTTTAGCTCTCACGTCTTTCGAATAGTCTGATAAAGATGATTTTCTGTAAAAGAATATCGATATGACCCCTGGTGTATATGACCGTTAGATTAATTTGATGCTGCCAACACTTTGTGCCTGCCCTGGGAAACCCTGGGTTAACATAGAGAGCTGACAACCAGCTTCGTGTCAGCATTTATCCTGGTCCCAGTGTTAGGGTCAGTGATTCCAGAACACTGAAAAATATCCTGGATATGCTGATCTCGCTCTTGGTATACAGGGCTAAAAGACAGCAGCTGGACTGCTTGTTTACCTTCATGGTTAATATTCACAATGAAAATATTAGTTGAACATTGTGAAGTCTGTATGTTTCAAAGTGTCTAACAAGCCTGGTACACTTAAACCTGACAGTTAATATATGAGGGAAACACCAACGCCGTTATCTCTTTTAAAAAAGATTATGCGTTTATGCACTGGTGACACTGATTATTGAATGTAAAAGTCAAAGTTCATCAGATTTATTTGCTCTCTCTCATCCTTAAACATAATTTTAATGTTAGTTTTAATTCAGAATTGGTGACTGAAACAAGTGGTGGCACATAGGAACATCAGGAGATAAAGACCTGACAGATATAACCTCAGTAAAGGAAGTTGGTGATCAACCTCCAGTCAGCTGGGGTTATGACAGTTGTGCACCAGGACCTGAGCTTTGTCAGCGGTATAACAGCTCCAGCACTTGCGAGCAGGCCTATCACACGCTTTGTCGTGAGACTGGGCTGGACAGACATTTTTCAAATCATCGAAGCACTTTTGGAAATAGGCTCTATCTTGACACACCAACCAGATATCTGAAGATTAAAACATTACATTCTTGGCTAAAAAAAATATTTAAAGTGTATTTGGTGACACACAAACTGGGTTTTTCAAAGTACAGCTCAGTTAGTTTTTACATGTCCTTGTTGGCGCAGAGAAACGCCCACTTAAAGAATAGCCACCAGGCCACAGCTATGGTTTTGACTCGAACAGCATTAACCCCGCCCCCTAAAGTTGATGGGTGAGACTGACAGCTAAAATAAAATTCATGAAGACAGTGCCAGGGCCAAGAGTGCCAAAATAAATGTAAGAAATACATAATTAAATAATTAATTAAATGTGTCAATAATTAGCTGATCAAATGTATAATTAATTAAATAAACGTTTGAATAAATAATTTATTACATGTTTTAAATATATGGTATATTTAATTAATCAATTTGGTCACTTCTGGCCCCCTATACATTTCAGTTATTTAGAAGGAGACTTCACCTACCAGTTTCTTCTGGACTTAAGTAGTTTTGTTTTAGGAACTCTTTGGAGCTCACTGTGAACACTTTGAAAGTGTTATCAGTGAAGTGTTTCTAGGGAAAATGTAATTTGATTTTAAAGCATTCTTGCAACTGTGGAGAGTCTTTGCATTAGATTTTCTGCCAGGCTACAAAACTCACCCTAATTTTGCTTCACTTGTTGAATTCTTTCTTTATTGCATCCGTGGCTTGCACGTTTCTTTCAGTGATTAGATCATGGACATCAGATGATGAACTAAAAGAAATGTAAATATATATATATGTATATGTATATGTTCTGTCCTCCATCATCAGTGTGCAGGAGGTTGTGTGGTTTTGGCTTTTAGGTGGAGTTGTGGGAGACTCCCTTTGTGACCAAGCTGAGCTTTGCCTAGGTGGCTTTTGCACACTATTATTATTGCTATTAATCTTAAAGCATTATGAGACGTGTCAGCATGTTCTCGTTGGACCATGATTTGTTAGGAAGTTTCCTATAATCGCATAGATTTTGTACCCATACATAAAGCGACCATGACCCATCATTGCATCTCTTTCTCCTCCTGCTCTTGTTTTATTCTTCAGCCCCTCTTGCTGTTCCAAACCCTTGCCTGTGCCTCTCTTAAATAACTCAATTTCCTTCTGACCAGGCAATTCTCTGTTCATTACTCACTCCACCTTATTTAGTAATCTTTATAAAATTGTCTCAGCATCTGAGGCTCCTTTTGACCCAAATGTTCTGCATTCATTACAAAAAAGGCTCAACTCTGTGCTTTATCTCACCTAGCTTGATTTTAAATGGAAACACCGTGTAGTTGATCATCATGCAACATTAACTTACAGATCATCTGAATCATCAAGAAGATCAGACTTGGTGCAAATAAAATGTATTTGCTGACATTTGTCACCATTTCCAATCAGACTACTGACACTTTCCAGGATCTCCCAGGCCTCTTTCTCTGATGCTGCTCGATTAATTTCAGTCACAATCCACACAGTAGAACAATCTTCAAGTATCTGAAAGGACAATAACATGTCTCAGTGCTTCATCAAAAGAAGACATTACTGTTTGCACAAGAACACAGTATAAGCAAAGAGCAGTAGATATGAATTACCCCTTTCCACATCTGATCTCTGCTCTTGTTACAGTCAGCATTTCCAGGAAGGTCCACAAGTGTGACGTGCTGGAGAAGGGGCCTGTTTGGCACCCTGACAGTCACACACTTCACTAGTGGCCAAAACCACTTTTTTCCTTCATTACCTTCTTCTTGTTTTGAATCACTTCGTGTGTACTTGACAACTTTTGCACAGAGTTCATTAGCCTGCAATAAAAAACAAAAGTAAAATAGTGCAGTTTAATTTCAGTCCTCAATGCAAGTGCTTTACAAAAACCATCAAAAAGTCAGTGCCGTAAAAGATGACAAAAGAACAATTAATTAAAGAAATTTTGAGTAATTAGTTTTAAATTTTAGATTTTAATGATCAGATTGTGTACAAGCTGTACAAGTATGTCTATCACAGAAGTATGGGATAATGTAGCTTCCCTTTGTTTTATATTATACCAATACAGTCCCCCACTCTGAGGGGTACTGAGGGGAAATTCAGGTAACGGTAATTTCCGACTGTCAGACATTAACTTGCTAAAATTTCTGGCCCCTTTGATTCACGTTTTGCCAAAGGTGCTCAGTAGTGGATTTCTGGATAATATGAGATTTTTTGTCTTACCGATTCACATGTCAAAATCTTCCTCTTGGATTGGAGAAATTCTGGAATTGCTTTGAAATATTTGCCCTTCATGAGGTTTTCAGAAGACTTTTGTTTCCATTCTTCTCCGTACACTGCTGACAGCTTTTCCACAGCATCATGATAATCATCATTATCTTCCATTTCATGATCTCCATTTTTGCAAAAAAACTGATGAAATGACCACAACTCATATTTCCACTCCTAAAATAACATTTTTACACTGTAACACATGATTTAGTTTTAAGTAAAAATGAAATTTTTATAATTCAATTTACCTCTTTTGTGATGAACTCAATTTCTGCCTCATAGTTTGAGCTGTAGGTGTTAGCTTCCAATTTAATCATGACTGAGGTGCAGGCATTGATACTTCCTGAGGGTAAAAGATTCTTCTCTTCAATAATGGCATTTATCAGAGAACTCTTTCCAGCCCCAGTTTTACCAAAGACACCAACCAGCTCCCTCTTGTCTGTCTCCAAATCACTGATCTTTTTCCTGTTGATCAAGATTTTAAATATGGGTTAAACGATTCAGTCATGAAAACATTTTCAAATATAATTAAAAAAGGTTTAAAACAATATTTTGACATCACTAATGCATAAAAGAATAGTGATAGTCACTATAGTATATAGTATATGTCATTATAGAATATCCAAAGAATTATCATTAGACGTTTCAGTTTTATACACTTATTCAGCTCATTGTTTATTGTTGTTTTGGTTCATAGCTTCATTGTTTGTCAGCAAAAGTGCTGATGTTTCTATTATTAGCTATTGGATGACATTTATTTTAAGTCTAAGTGGGATACACATTAAAAGTCAGATGTTCAAACCATACAAATTATAGATGATTTAATGCTTTAGTATCATTAAATCATCTATAATTTGTATGGTTTGAACATCTGTTGTTGTTAGTCAGAAGTAAAACTTAACCTCCGAAGACCTGAACTCTTTCATGGCATGCATTTTTAATTTCTCTTTGCTATTTGGGCTGATTGGGACCTTATGAATGTAAAAACAAAGAATTACCAGATTTTTTCTTTTTACCTGAGTTTTGTTTCTAAAAAAATGGGATCCACATATGAGGACTTTCGTTTTAATTTTGATAGAACAGTGGCAGTATAATGTCCTCGTAAGTGGATATCAGGCCCTTGTAGAGCAAAATTTAGTATTTTGGTCTAGACAACCCAAAATGTGATGTCTACATATGTGGACGCCAGGTCCTAGGAGATTAAAAATAGATAAAAAAACCAACATACCAAACAGACTGACACTAGAAATAAATGGTTGAATATTGAACCAAAAGGATTTGAGACGAAGCTAAAAATAAACGGATTTGTTTGTGAAACCTGCACATGGTCATGAGTGGAACCATGCACATATATTACAAAAAATTAAAAAACTAAGGCCCATTCATTAAAAAATATGAAAACTTAATACTCACTTCAAGAAAGCACAGAGTTTGTCTTGGTGATGTAGTCTGGCATGTGCAAATGTCATGATGCGTTTTGCATCAGACAGTATGACTGATTCTGTGGGCATGAAAGTAAAGAACTATTTAGCAGGACTTCTAAACTAGCATGTAGTCAATGTAAAGTCTCATAACAACAACAACAATAAAAAAAAAAACAACAAAAAAACAACAAAGAATTTTGTTCACAAAATTCACAAAAAGATTGAATTAGAGTATATCAGGAGCATAATGTGACAACTTACCGACAGATATTAACATACCATACAACATGCTGACTGTTAAAATTTGACAGCAGCCCAAAGAAAAAGTAATTTCTAACACCAAAGCAGAAACTGACTGTGGCGGGTCGTGGGTGGCGGTGTCGCAACAGGGAAGGCAGAAGCACCTGCGTGGCATCGTAATCACTCTTCGCTAGCTTAAGAATGGTGTAGGGTCCTGTAATATTGTTGTTGTTGTCGTTGTTGTGGGTATGTGTGGAAGTGTATTAGAACAGCAACCATAGATAAAAGTATGTTGGAGAATTATGGTCACGTCATACCTCATTCCTTTTTTTTTTCTTTTTTTTTTTGCCTGTCCCATTTGGTTCTTTAGCCGTCAGAATTGTTGTCTGAAGACCAACAAGGATACCCAATGAATTTACTTTGCCAAATGGATCATCATGGCATTGCCGTATTGGTCCATTTGATCAACCTTTGTTTTTATTATTTATTTTATTTTATTTTCAGTTGTTACAGACGGGACAGACATGAGTGAGGGATAGGAAAGGGAGAAAGAAAGAGGAAGGAAAAGAAAAACAGAAGGGGAGAGGGACAGTGAGAAAGGGGGAAAAAATATCTCCTGGATCACCTGTTGAGAGAAAAAGAAGAGAAAACAAGCAAAAAAAACAAAGCAACATACTAAATACAACACCATCGCATTAATCTAGCTAAGTGTAAACAGCAGTAAATACTAAATATTGAATGTTGTTGTGCAGCACGCAGGACAGACAGCACACAACGTGCTTTGAACAGTGAACACCCGTGTGCACACCTGTGTGGATCGGCGCGCTTGTATTCAAATGGTTTCCCCATGTAATGGTCTGCAAGAGGATGTAGAGAGCCATAGCCCTGTCCCCCAGGGCATGAAGCAGGCATGGAGGAGATCCAGGCCCCAGATATCCAGAGGCCCCAGAGTGCAAGAGCCCAAGGAGGACCACCGGAGGGGCATCCGTGCCACCCTCATGGGAAGGGCTGAGGATCCCCAGACGAGGGGTCACCCAGTAGCCACCGAGCAGAAGTTAGAGGGGGCTGCACTGGCGTGCCCGCCGGCTCTCCCGGCAGCCAGCTGTGCCAGAGTGAACCGAGCCGCAGGCCCAGAGGCCGGAGGCCCGAGGGCCCCCCGCGCCCCGGAAGAGGCTGACCAAGCAACAGGCGCCAGGCCCCGCCAAGTAGCCACCGGGAGTGAGCTGGCACATGACCTGAGCGCCCAGCCCCGGACACCAAGAACCACCAACGCACCGACCCCTGAGGGCATCAGTCACCGGCAGGGAGTGTGGTGAGGGGAGATAGGCCTCCACACTTTGGAGGGCCTGGGAGTTCCCAGAGAGGTGGAGTCTAAGACCCGACCTGACATATAGACACAGACAAACAGGCACACACAGACACAGACATGCATTCCCACCCTCATGCACACATATACAAACGCTCAGCACTCACCCAACGTAAGGATTGGCATAAATGGACATGTACACACAATCACACTCCCCAAACATACTCTATACCCCGGGTCCAGGTACCCTCGCCCCCAGAGGGGGAAACGGCACCCAGACCCAAGAGATGTTACCCTTCCCCCCGGGGTGGAGGCAAGCAGACCGTCCCAGGCTCCACAGCAGCAGGGAGGCCAATCGGACAGCCAACATCTCCTCCCAGCCCCCCCGCCCCGATGGCTAGTAGAGAACGGGGGTGTGTGAAGACCTACCTCCCTCCTCCCGCTCAAGTGTAGTGTTGCTGCGTGTTGCTCTAAAGTGCATTTAAAACAAGGGAGAGCATGGTGCTGCTGCCAGAGAGCAGCAGGTGTTAGCACGGCCCCTCCCGAGAACCCTCAATGTCTACATGCATTTAAAATTGAGAGGTGGGCACCGGCGCCAGAGGTAGGTTTGAATACACAGACCGTCTACTGGACGCCGTTAACGTGCCCACGCTCAAGGCCCTATATATATATGTGTGTGTTATGAGAGTGTAAGTAATGTGGATGTCTAAGTTGTGAGATAAAATTGAGGCACAGGTGGCCAGAAGGGGACAGAGGGGTGGGGGTGGGGGTGGGGGGGTAATGTCTCCCCTGCACCCTGGTGACCAAGGTTATTATTGTTAACGAAAACTAACGAAATAACAAAAACTAGAAGTGAAAAAACATTTTCGTTAACGGAAATAAAAATAAAAACAAAAAAAGGAAAACTAACTAAAACTGGAATGAGTGTTCACAAAACTAATTAAAATTAACTGAATTTATAGCAAAAATGTGTTTAGTTTTCGTTGATGTGTGCGTGTCATACAATAGTCAAGGGTGAAAATGAAGTTTAGTTTCCAGGTTTTTTTCTTGCTGTGTCTCATTATGCCAGTAGGTGGCAGTACGTTAGTCGAGTCGTCTGTGTTGCTGCTCCGTCCACGCGCAGAATCGTGTCAGGAAAAGTCGGAAGAAAGCGCCAGAGTCCAATTTGGGATTACTTTGAATATGATTGTGTTTTGGATAAAGCAAGTGTCTTGTAGTGGAAAGAGACAAATTATGAGGGACATTTCTAAAGGGAAAAAAATCCCACAAACCTTTAAGTGCACTTGAAAAGCTCACACAAGAAGGCTAACCTAGCTTACCCTGAGAAGGTAAGGGAGCACACTCAACCCTCATCCCCAGAAAACAGAAGCTAACCCCAGGCAAGGCAGCGTGATGCATCCCGAGACAACAGGACGGGGATATCTACACAACTGTGTGAGTCAATTACCTTCAAAAAGTTTATCAATTCACTTGAACCAAAATTACGAACACCCGGTGCTGCGAGAGTTAATAGTCTCATTGGGGCCAAGATATACATTTTATAGTTGCCTGGTATCAATGGTTGTTCATCTGCCTTTATTTATTTATTAATTTAAAGAACCCATAGGTGGGAATGTGAGTTGTCTGTCTCTGCGTGTTAGCCCTGCGACAGACAGGCGACCTTTCCAGGGTGCAGTATGGTAGCTGGAATAGCAACATACCCAAGGATAAGCAGAAGAGAATGCTGATATGATGAAACTGGGATTTTGTTACACTTAATTACTGGAAACACAACTAAAACTATAACTGAAACTAATCAAAACTAAACTGAAACTAAGGATTTTCAAAAAAATAAAAACTAAACTAGCAAACAATTGGTAAAAACTAATTAAAACGATATAAAATTGAAAATCTGAAGTCAAAACTAAATAAAAATAAAAACTAATGAAAATTGCAAAACTATTAAAACCCTGCTGGTGACACACCCGCACCCCAAGGCCCTACCCGTGTGGGTGGGTGTGGTGGAGCGGGAAGAGGGAGGTAGCCGGGGATGGGGAGGAAAAGAAGGGAGGGGAGAATGCCCCTCCCTAGGGCCAGCTCCCCTGCTAACCCCAGTAGGCACCCCTGTCCTCTGGTATCCATCAAGGCAAGGGAGCCCAGGCCCATCCAGACCGGGGCCTACGGCAGCAGCACCGCCAAGCCCCACAGGACCCGGGGCAGCCCACCCTACCCCACCGCAGAGGAAACTGTACCCACCCCAACATTCAATCATCTCCCAGACTACACAAGACAACAGACACCCAGGTTAAATTTATTCTCCACCTCTCCTATGTCTCTCCCCCACCTGCAGAGTGGACTCCTGCAAGGATGGAACAACCTCCCTGTCAGGGTTCTGGGTCTGAGCGACCCAGGATCCCTGAGCAGTTATGAATTATATTATTATTATTATTGTATGTATATTTGGTGTTGCCGTCCTTCTCCCTGTTTGTGTGTGTGTGTGTATATGTGTTTCGGCGGGCGCCTTCAAGCCTGGTGGGTGTGGCCCTGCTGATGGTCTGGCCACACCCGAAGCCACACACCTGCTGCTGATCAGGCCTCGTCGGGGGAGCTACTTAGGAGAGTCTTGGAGCTCCCACCGACACGGGTGTGTGTAAAAAAACATTTACACACACATGAAACATGAACACTGTGACATCAGCAGCTGCAGCAGTGCATGAATAAACAGACTGTACAACAACAGTCACAGTGATGTGGTGTCTCCTCATTCCCAGATATGCCTGCTCGAGCCAAATGTAATCCCAGCAGGAAAACTGAGCTGAATATATTCCCACTACATGTGAGGAACACCAGCTCCAAATGTTCTCCTGACCTCCTGTGGAGTTTGTGTTGATGACCTGGAGCAGGGTCCAGAGTCCAGGTGCAGGAGCTGGGTCAGCCACTGTGACAAAGAGCTCGTCCTCCACTGTGGGAGTCATCCAGGGGCTCCAGGACAGATCCACAGTGGGACCAGGGCTGATACTGTAGTCACAGCAGGGACCTGCAGAGCATTCAGACCCACAATCAGCTTATTTCAGGACACGTCACTGCAAACATCTGCTCACCTCTACATCTGTGTGTTGGGTTAGAATACAACACATGCAAATACATTTGTGACTGTGTGACACAGACGTGTGCGACAGTAACAGGTAGTGCACTACATTTCCCTGCAGGCTTTGCATGCACAGAGCAGCGATCCAGCAGTAGTTGGTGCTCACAGTGTTTATGTGAGCTGACCAGTGTGTGTGCTGTCAGTATGAACAAACTGTATCTATCAGTGTGTCTAACATCAGCATGGAAATAACAATCACATGTAATCATTGAGAGGCAAAGACAGCAAGTTTCATCCAAATCTTCCCCTCACACAACATTTCATGCTGTTCATGTAACAGGAGGTGAACACGCTGGGATTCAAGCTTCATCTCTTTAATAACAAACCAAACATGTTTCCACAGAGAAACACTGACAGCACAGCATCACTGCTTACAGTTACAACACCATCACATAAAGTCTGTGACTCCGCCCTGCTCAGCTTCATCACCTCCTCTTCACTGTTTAACACTCTGCTAGTCTGGAGGAATCATTAGTTCTGCAGTCACTGCAGCATCAACAATCATACAGAGCATTGATCTTTTTAGCCTGTTAGCTGATTACTATGAAAACAGATGTATGTATGAATGTGTCTTGATTCATTCTCAATCATCCAGGAAAGTAAATCTCCAAAAGTTGATTCTGTTCATCTGGACGTAGCGTTTTGTGGGAGAAACGTTTCGTCACTCATCCAAGTGACTTCTTTAGTCTCAGCTGACTGCAGGTTTCAATCTTATTAACAGCACATTTGCATAATGACTGAAACCAGCCCACTGAAGGAACAATGGGCTGGGAGGTCAGTTCCTTAATCTAATTATGCAAATTCTAATGACCATTGATCAACAACCATTGATCAACAACCACTGATCAATGGCCATGAGTCCCATTCACAGAGAGTTGGGGAATGGCTGCAATCACAGCATGTAAGATGGTGACAGATGTACCCTTAGGCCCCTCCTCCATTCAGAGATGGTCTTTCCCTTTTCACGTAAATGGCCTCCTTGACTCCGCCCTCAAACCAGCATTCCTCCCTGTCCAGGATGTTACATCCTCATCATTGAAAGACTGTCCACTGGCCTGTAGGTGTGAATAGACAGCAGAGTCCTGGCCTGACGAGGTAGCTCTTCTGTGTTGTGCCATCCTCTTTGGTTGTTTGGTTTCCCCAATGTATAAATCCTGGCAATCCTCCTGCACTTAACAGCTACACTATGTTACTCTGTTTGTGTCGGGGACCCGATCCTTGGGGTGGACCAGTTTTTGGCGCAGCGTGTTTTGAGGTTTCAAAGCCACAGAGACCCGGTGTTTAGAAAAAATGTGTCTCAGCTGCTCCGATACTCCTGACACGTACGGGATCACTGCAGGTTTTCGCTTGGGCAGCAGTTGTCCTTCTCTCCTGGATCGGCTGGAGCTTTCTTTAGGTGCCTTTCCAGCTTTGACAAAAGTCTAGCTGGGATAACCACATTTACTCAGGGCCTTCTTGATGTTCTTCTGCCTCCCTGGCTGCTGTGTCAGTGGGGATGGTGTTCGCTCTGTGTTGTAGTGTCCTAGATGTTACAACACGCAGCAGCCTGAACATTCAGCTGCAGGAGGAAGAGTCACAGGGTTACTCAGAGCTCTCAAACTTACAGAAAACTGTTAGGAAGTAACAAAGTAACCAAGCTGCATTTCTTTAAATACAACCCATCATGTTCAAACTGTGTGAGCTCGACCCCTCTCTGCTCTAGCTCCACAGTTTCATTGATGGTAAAGGTTGGAAAGAGCAGCACATTTAGACTTTTATACTTGTCATTGGTAAAGTAAATCCGCCTGGCATCTTTCTTGGCCTTCAGACAACAATTCTGATGGCTGAAGATCCAAACGGGACAGGAAAAAAAAAACAGTAAATGAGAGCAGGTACACGGATTCTGCACAGAGACGTAAACACAAAGCACGGACCTGCCAACGGATCAGTGAGATGTCGCCTTTCTCACCTGACGGCACAGACACGGTCGGGCTGAAAGCCGACAGCTCGCTGATTCTGATGCTTCGGCAGGTCCGCGCTTTGTGTTCACGCCCTTTTTGTGCTGATTCTGAAGCTGCAGGTTTGATCTCTCTCCAGACAATATTGACTGAACCAGCAGCAAAATAAGATCCACACTACGCTTACATAAACATCGTCATGGATTCCCTCTGACTTTTGCTGTTTTGCTTCCACCTCGATAAAATCACACTTCATGCAGAGCTCTCTGTCTCTGTACTTCAAGAACAGTTTCCCGTCTAAAAATCTTTTTTCTGCATTATACGCTTGCTTGTTATGCACAAGTCTACCGTTGTTTGCAGCGCTGTCGGCCGCTGTTTTTTCCCTTTTACTTACTTCCAAAAAGAAAGCCTCTGTTGGCTACTGAACAAATTTAACCTTTTTTAAATTATTTCAAAACGCTTATCTGTGTCTGTAATCAAACCTCTGTAACTTTGCTTCACTTAAGCAGCATCAGGTAATGTTCAGATGTTGATTAATGACTTTATTGCGTTTTTGATCTACTGCAGAATATTTTTATAAAATCCCAGGCCATGAAAATCTCCTTCATGTTTTTCTGTGTTTTATCTTCAGCTAAGGCATCTGCTGTGATGCTCACACCTTTGATAAAGTCTTGCAAGTGTCAGCTTTCTTTTTATAGATATAAAAATATGGAAATGTACTGATGCATTTTGCAGTTTGACTGAGAAAACTGTAACCTCTCACTGCTCACATTTTAATTTGGTTTATGCTTTTGATATAACAGCCTCTGCGTACATTTATTTTGAAGGCCTTCTGTGAGGGTGAATGAGTTTCCTCCAGTTCTGGCATCTGACAGCAGCTCCGTCAGGAGCCTCTCCAATCCTCCTGACGTGGCCGGGAATCCAGTAGCTTTGCGTCCGTTCACCTTCCTGAAGCACTTCCGCACATCCTTATCAGACACAGGCTGTGTCCCAATTCAGGGTCTGCTCGCTTGAAGTACGCGCACTACACGTACTACGTACGGTGCGTACTATAAGTACGAGAAGTGCGGAAGTGAGAGGCTTGTGAAATGGGACGGTCTAGCCTTCGTCGCGCTGTTCAGGTTGCCTAGCAACCATGATACTAACCGCGAGAAACGAGAGATTGTGTGACATAAATGAAGGAGAAAAATGTTGTGTTGGTCATTCATTTTTGTCATGACATCACTTTGATTAGTTGAGTATCTGAGGCTGAGACCACAGGACTGTAAAACATGATTGTTGGGCTTCATTTCTGTACTGAACAGTCATTTAAGATTAGCTAGTAAATAACAATTAGCTGATGTTGTTCACGAGACTAAAATCATCTCACTGTGGTAATGTAAATATAATATGGACAATATTATAGTTATTGTCAGATTATTATGGTATTATATATATATATAGAGGCTGAAAGTACAAACATCACTAGTGTCACACAACACACAACTTTCCCGACATGTGGCCAATAGCAATGTTTTAATGTTCTTCGTTATTAAACATTCACACATAAATAAGTGACGTCATATTCAGTATTTACTTTTGACAGTTCACTCTTCGGCCGCTCCCTCCTGCCGTATTTTGCGGCAAAATTATCCACACCCACCGCCGCGCTATGAATTGTGGAATATATGGGACCACGAAGCGTGCACCGGACCACGCTTGATATTTGGGGAAATCGACGGCACATTTGGAGTATGCGTTTGAAGTACACTTCGAATTGGGACAACCGTCGTCGCGTGGCGGTGACGTAATCACACTTGAAATGTGTACTTCAAGCGTGTAGACCCTGAATTGGGACACAGCAACAGTGTGCGGACACATGGAGGTGAACTCCAGCACCAGTGTACATCCAGTCACACCATCAGCTTTAATGTTTCACTTTAATAAAACTAGTCAAAAGGAAGTAGAATCAATAGAAACCAATCATTGACTGACAGCATGTCTGATGTAAATAAGTGCAGATTATGTATGAAGTATAACTGCACACAGTAACTGTATTACAATAAGGACTTAACAGCGCCCTCTGCTGGAGTGTTTCAGTACTGCGTTAACTAGAATACACCACCTCCTCCTCCTCCTCACACCACCTGCTACAGCTCTACTCTTCTATGACTACAGTCATCCACAGCACTGATGTGAGGTCACATGGTTCATATGTAAGGAGCACAGAGACGTCCTAGCAGCTGACCTCAGGTCAGTTTAATGACTGTGAGCAGCAGCTGTGTTATTGTCACTGTGACAGGGAGACACTCTCAGACACAGCGCTCATGTCAGCTTGTTCTCATGCAGGAGGATCAGGAGCTCCATGTTTGTCTTTCTGTTTGAATCATGATGTGTTTGTGCCATCAGAGTCTGTCATGAGTACTCAGGGTTTCACAGCAGCTCTTCTGAATGCTGACGAGGACTCCAACCTCATGTTTCACCTCTCTGAGCTTCTGATGTCTGTGAACACTCGTGTTTCTTCTCTGGGCTCATCTGGACAAAAACACCTTTCTGTGTTTGGCTCCAGCCTCATTCTGACTGACAGGAAGTGTGTTATCCATGAGCTGCACTTCTGTGAGAAAGTTTCCTGCTGTGTTTCCTGTCTGTGGACAAACACGAGTGTTTCAGCTGAGGACTTGGTTCCTTCCACCTGTCCATACAGGACATCACGCTGTCTTTTCTCTTTAAATGCAGCTCCAGGTCCTTCCACGTGCTGCTCTGTATTTGTGCAGTTTGTAGTGTGTCCTGGGAAACGTAGCACACATGGTGTTCTTCTGCTGTTTTCTCCTTTCACTGAGTGTGAAACACTGACGCTGTGCTGTTGTTCACAGAGGGGAGCTGATTCTAGCTGCAGCTGGACTCTGTCATCTAACTGAATGTGTTGGTGCTGATCACGGGGCTCTGAGGGGGGAGCAGCAGGAGGACTCTGGATACTGACGTCAGTGTATCTGTGGAAGCTCACACAGCGTGTCTCTGTCATTCAATATTGTGCTATATATTGTATCTATGCAAAGATGAACAGACTGTGTATTCACTGGTCTCTGTGCTGCTGACTGCTTTGCTGCAGCTCTGATGTCATCATCACTCCCTCCTCCACCCTCAGCAGTCCCAGCATGCTGCTGTGGTGCACCCCACCCTCACGCTACACCTGAGCCATAGACCACACCCTCCACCTCAATGTACACCACAGTTTTCTCTGCTATGGAAATGAGATCAGGAGGAAATCATTATTATTATTATTTAATAAATGCTCACATTAATGTGGGCTTATTTGTTTCATATTAGAAACATTAGTTTAGTGTTTTTTGTATAAAATGGTGAAAGTCCCTCTTTTTGCTCCTCCCCTCACCTGTGGATGGACGGTGCTGTTACCGTGGTGACAGCTTGGATGTGTTTCAGTCCTGCCTGGTTATCACTGCAGGAATCTTTACTTTCACATTTATTACAGGTAATAACTCTGATTTTTCTGTGTATTATGAACTAAATGTATCCTGATACACACAGAGATGGATGAGCAGAGGTCACATGATGAAAGAACAAACATGGAGTCTTTGATTTATTTAGATATTTATTGATGAATGCAAACAAACCCTGACACTGAACCATCGTTGAGCTTTCACAGAACAAACCTGATCACATGACCTGCTGACCCAAACAGTGAAAAGCTCCATGGCAACAACAACAAACAGCCTCACATATGTTAACAGAGGCTGTTAGAAGCACAGAGTCTTTACAGTCTTTCTCCTGTTTGTACACAGATTTCTGCACATCTTCATCACAGTTACTCACAGACGTGCAGAGTGTGTGGATATCAAAGCTAAGTTTCCACCATGTTTGTAGTCTGTACTGGGACTCATGGAGCATCTCTCTATGAGCACTCAGTGCTTTAAACAGTGAGTCCCAGTTTAACCAGCAGCCTTCACACCACACAGACATGGAAACTTCAAACCCTCAGACTGAAGTCACTGGTAGTCTCTGGCACCAGCGACTGCGCTAACAAACACAGCAAACAGTGAAGGTTTGGTAGAGAAAGCTGGTTGGGTAATACCAAGTACGCGGCGGAGGAGGCGGGGTTACATTACTAGATGATTAAACATGGAACTATTTTGCTGATAATAACTGAAATGATGAAAGAAAATCAACATGCTATTTATGCAAGATAATTCATAATTTTATAAACTGGAATGATGAAATTATATTGGCTGGATCTGATTATTGGGGGGGTCATGACCCCGTAACCCCCCTGGAAATTACGCACCTGGTCCTGAGGTCAAATCCACCATCTTTGTTTCAGTGCTGAGCTTCATGTTCTCCCGTGTTTGTGTGCGTCCTCTCCGGTACTCCGGCTTCCTCCCACAGTCCAAACACATGCAGTTAGTGGGGTCAGGTTAACTGTGAGTGGTTGTGTCTCTGTGTTATTCCACCTTAATCAATGACTTCCTGTTAGCATTAAGTGCTTCTGTAGGACTGATGTCATTTTCATGGGTTGATCATTTAAATGAAGCTGGACTCAGATGCAGTAAATAAGTTGATTGATCATTAATGAATAAAGCTGGTCAAATACATCACGTGGACACATGTGATTGTGTATTGTAGTATTGATCCCAATGCTGGTATTAGTACTGGATCAATAACACTGGATGGATGTGTTCAGCATGGAGCCCCTGAGCTGTGTTAAAGACAAACATGGAAAACTGACAGGTCTGTGTCATTCACAGTCTGTAACACTTCTAAACAACAGAGGCTGACCCAAGTGCCTCAGAGCCAGGCACGCTCACATCACAGCTCTCTAAATAAGCCAGTTTCAAAATAAGAGCTGAAAGCTGTGTTTGGTTGTGTTAGCTTATTATTGTGGAGACTAACATTCAGTGATCATGTGTTCAGACTCATAATGATTACTCTCATAAATCCTGATCTTTGTATTTACTGTGTGTTGGATCAATAACTGAGATTCATCGTATCACACAGCTGTGCTGCTGCTGCTGGTGATGTCAGCACATCTGGAACAATACGAGGTATCTGCTACCAGACTGAGCAGGACGTGAGACCTGTGGACTGTTTAAAGCTGTCCCTCCACAGGTCACTCAGACCTGATCCACACCTCAGTGATATTCTCTGACTTCCTCAGTAGAGACAGAAACCATTCAGATCTGGGACGATCAGCTGACTGATGATGTCACACAGACTGTGTTTTTCAGGAACAGTGATTCTGATGTGAGCCTGCTAGCTGACAGCAGACCTGATGAAACCACATGTTCACATCTGTGAGGACAGACTGGACTCTTTGACTGCACCTTGGTTCTCCTCAGAGGTCTGTACAGGAGCATGTCCACCCCCACTGAAGATCTCAGTCACTGTGAAACATAGAAAGCTGCTTGTGTAGCCTCTGCCTCACATGTAGATACAGCTACAGGTTTCTCTGTCAGTCAGACTGAAACAGTGTCCTGATGCTGCATTATTCAGCTCTGTGCCCCAGTCAGCATCACTGTGAGCTACCAGTGTCAGTGTTTCTGCCCTTTTCCTGTAACACTACACTCAGCACAGGCTCAGCTGGTATCCAGTGTTGGACTTTGGCTTCAGCTGCTGTGATAGATCCTCTGACATAGATCAGCTCTGCTACATGTTGTTAGATAAGTGCAGCTGCTGTCATGTCCTGATGTTTCTCTGGGTCAGCAGCTTCTCCATCAGAGGTTCACATGGAGCTGATCCAGTATCTCCAGTAACTGTGTTCTGTGCCTCACTGGTTCATCCTTCTGTCTGTGTGACGTCAGTCAGATGTTGAAGTTAAACTCTGTAATCTTCACTGTGTCACAGAGTTCAGTGAGTCCCGTTATTCACAGTATCAATCAGATCATCAGAGAACAGCTGATCAGCAATCAGTGGTGCCAACAGCACCTCCTGTGGTGAGAGGATGCAATAATGCAATGTAGCATTTTTACACTGAACACTTCCAGTCATGGAAACTGTCTGTTGGATCTGTTTGACGTTGCTTTCTTGTGTTGCTTTCTTGGTTAGAGTTCCTCACAAATGTCCAGATTATTCTTCTAATGAGGCGTCGACCATGTTTTCAGTTCTTTGGAAGAAAACATCGCCCTTTGCCATCCTTACTTTTCTTTGACTTCTTCAAATGCAGCTGAACTCCAGCTGGTATTTTATTGGACTTTGCAGCTGTTTCTGGTCATCAGTTCATTCCTGCAAACCTCTGAACCTGAACAACAATGATGCTGCATTGCTGGCTGATCCCAAAAGGTTGATTCTGTTCATCTGGACGTTTTCAGAAACGTTTGCTCACTGATCAGGTGACTTCTTCAGTCTCAGCTGACTGCAGCTTTACAACCTTACAAACAGCACATTTGCACAGTGACTGAAACCAGCAGCAGCAGCACCTGATATATATGATACTAATATAATACATATACATATATAATCCATACTAATGATGAAGGAGCTGAGCTCACAGTCCATTGTTCATTCAGTGAACTACTCAGTTTATTTTGGGCTCAGAAATGCTCACTCTGTTTGTACATCACTGTCAGCAATAGACTCATTCTGCTGTGTAGACAGGAACACATGTGACATCACTTCCTGTTTGTTTGTGACTGAAGAGGAAGAAGTTTACAAGGAATCATTTAGAAGAGTTTCAAACATCAACTGATTGAATCCATGAATCTGAAAACGTGTTTGTGAGTGAAAGAGACAGACATGTACAGACTGAACTATCTGTTCAACAGTCAGAGTGTTTCTCTAACAGGAGACACTCGTTACACTCAACTCAGCACAGGGACACTGAGTCATGATACCAGAAAAACCTAAACCCAGGATAAAGAGTTTGAGTGAATGTGGTGTTGAAGGTGTGGAGGTGGATCAGAGTGTCAGAGGAGACTCTGTAGAAGGACAGAGTACCAGCAGGACAGTCCACATACACTGCTGCTCTGTTAGAGACAGAGGAGGAGGAGGAGGAGGAGGAGGAGATGGATGTTTCTCTGTTATTGTGCCAAACATTTATGTTATTGTGACAGACAGACTGAGGACCATCATCATAGCAGCACAGACTCCAGGACTGATCATTCCATCCAAACACACAGTCACTGCCTCCTTTCCTTCTGATGCTTCTGTAACTCACTGATATAAAAACGACTCCTCTCCACTCGACCTCCCAGTAACAGCGACCAGTCAGACCATCTCTACACAGCAGCTGATAATAACCATCAAATCTGTCTGGATGATCAGGATATGACTGAACCTTCTCCACATGTGTCACCTTCCTGTTGTTGTCAGACAGTTGGAGGTTTGTGTTCACTGTGTTTGTGTCGATTGTGAGTTGACAGGAATCTGATGGAGAGAACAAACACAATCCAGCTGCAGTTATTGATCCATCATCTGTTCATTGATTGACACTTTGATGATGACTCCTGACATGATGAAGATGGTTGAATGTGTGCTGCTTTGTTTTCATGAATCCCATTAAAAACACACTTACACTTCCTCAGACCTGGTCTCAACCATCGGACTCCAGCAGGCTCCACCCTGAAAGGAGGAGGGGGGTCAGAGCAGCACAGTCAGCATGCACACATGGACATTACATGGCTCTCATACACACACTGTTACACACTGAGCTCAAAGCTCGGCTCCACTGTTTTATTCAAAGAAATCTACATTTATTTATCAGCACATTTAAAAACAGGTTGAGCCAAAGTGCTGCACAGAGTAGAGATAAAATAGGAAACATACACAGTAATTACTATAAAGACTCGTCAGAATTGAAAGCTACAGAGTACAAATGTGTTTCCAACCGGGTTTTAAAAATGTCGAGTGTTGGTGACGACCTGATGTGAAGGGCGACTGTTCCAGAGTTTGGCTGCAGCGATCGATAAAGCTCACCTCTGTTTTTACGTCTAGTTCTGGTCAGAAGCTACTTATCTGCAGACCTGAGGGCTCGACTTGGATTATTTTGTTAAAGAGAGTTAAGATGGAGCCAATCCGTTCAGAGATTTAAAGACAAACAACCAGATCTGGAAGTGGATTCTACGACGTACTGGTAACCAGTGGAAAAAGCTGGAAAAAGCTGGTGATGGGTCGTCTAGCACAGACCCACCACTGGAACCAGACAATTCATGAGGGAGAGAACTGTGACAGCGCCGTTCCTTCACTTGACCTCAGTCGCTCTCGTCTGCTCCCTCGTAACACTGCTCTTTATTGAGGTTACATGAATATGCATAAGTTCATTAACATATGACGTCTTACACAGGTATGAACAAAGAGTACCAGTCTGTGCATAGTGTAGGTATGTGTGTGTGTGTGTGTGTGTGTGTGTGTGTGTGTGTGTGTGTTCCAGATGTGACCCTGTGACCCCAAAGCTGGTGCTAAGAGTCCAGTGGTCCCCCTAACAAAGGGCTCTTATACTTAACCAGACACAGAGTAGGTGTCCTCCTACACCAGGGGTCTCAAACTCGCGGCTCGCGGGCCAATTGCGGCCCGCAGGACGATAGTTTTTGGCCCCATCTTAATATGAAAATTTAATGTTAGTTTGATAATGTATGACACTTTACAGTGTTGTGTGCGGAGCTGAATTAACCCACCAATCAGGGTGGGATATGGATCTCAGGGGACACCAGCCGGGCTTGATGCAAGCAGGGAAACATTTCTCAATGAGTAAAAGTTACAGCAGCGTTGCCCTGGAGTGTTTCTTTCTTTTCTGTGCCTGGCTGGCTTCCTCCTTTCTTTTGGGCAAACGCGGACATTCGCCCCAGCGCGCTGTTCACAACACTTCAAAAAAAGTTGGGTTTTTTTAAGTTTCTGTCCAGCGGGACATTATACGTATATAGATTTAAACACACGTCAGTGGGATTTAAAGTTATTTTTTCACAGAGAGAGATCTCATGTTAACTCTCACAGTGATGCGTAGGCGGCGGGATAAAAGAAAAGTAATGAACTCAATGCAGCCCAATTTAGTCTGCAGTCACATAGCGACACCTGTTCATCGGCAATAACAGTCCCCGGTAACCCGGACTAATTATAGGGTCGCACCGTAATTTGTGGGTCGATGTTTTTTATTTGCATCACTCCGTTTGCATTGCAGCATACATGAACATTACATATATTTCAATATAATGTAAAAGCAGTCAAAACAACTAACATCAGAAACAGGTGATGTTATTTGTTATACGTCACGGTGTCATTTCCGCTTCTTTCTCCTGTAACAACAGCCCGGCGCCGTGAGCAGTCGCCTTTTTTGCGCTCGCCATCCCTGCACTTTGTACCATCTGCAAATGCCACGGTGTTCGTGTCATCATGAAAGACTTGAACATTGAGCGTAAAAACAAAGGAGACTGCTACCGGCTTTTTATCTGCCGATCGCCGTGCTACGGTTGCAAGAAAAAGAAGCAGAAATTACGTTCTCTACGCGTTGAGACGTTCCCCGTCCGTCGGCTAAACGATTGATTGAAACTTCAATGCGACAGTGACACCAAGTAGAATTCTAAATGTTACATAGCCCCAAACATGTCTTTTTCAAAGCCTGCGGTGAAGAGAAAGGTTGGTGATGAGCACCAACAATTTCAGGAAAAGTGGGAAATGCAATATTTCTTTGTTGAGCACAGGGGCACCCTGACCTGTCTTATTTGCACAGAGAAAGTTGCGCTGCACAAGGAATACAATTTGAAACGTCAATACACAACTAGACATGCTGAGGTGGATGCAACATACCAGGGAGATGAGAGAGCGAACCGGGTTGCCAGTCTTAAAACAGATCTACTGAGGCAGCAAGATTTCTTCAAGAAAGCAACCAAAGAGAATAATGCAGCCAATGTCAAACAAGCTTGGACAATTTTTGAGAGAATTGAGCCCTAGTTTCCCTCGGCTTTCCCGAATGTTCAAGCGGACCATGTGCCTTTTTGGTAGCACATACTTGTGCGAAAAGCTCTTCTCCACTTTGAACTTCAATAAGTCCAAGTACAGGTCCAGGCTTACGGATGATCATCTTCAAGACATACTGAGGGTCGCAACTGCTTCCTCCCTCAGGCCAAATCTGGCTCGGCTATGCGAGAGGAAACGCTGCCAGGTCTCTAGCAGCAAGGAGTAGGCAAGAGAAGCCATGTTCAGAAGAACAGTTCATTTTCTACAGTGTTCCATTCATGTTCAGAAGAAGGTTATAGAACTGTTAATACAGACATTTCAATCTAACTACAGCAGATATAGAAGACTGAAAAAAACACATAAGTTCACTGACTAAAAATATCTTATTATTATTTTATTTATGCATTACAGATTGATTTATTTTCTTATTAATTTTTAATTTGTTTATTTATTTTTCATATTTTGTGTTAAAAAATAAAAATAAAGAGATTTGAGAAGATTGGAATTTTTTAACCATGCCTTTCTTGTGGAAAACCTAATGCGACCCAGCCTCACCCAGACTCTGCCTGCAGCGGCCCCCAGCTAAATTGAGTTTGAGACCCCTGTCCTACACCATAAATCAGTAAGAGAGGGTACGACCTCGCTCATGGCCCCAAGTGGTGTGTGCATGCCAGAGCACTCTGGAAGGCACACAGAGTCTTTACAGACTACTAAGGATCAAACCTGTCACGGCTGGCGGGGTGAGCCGTGTGGTGTGGAGGAAAAGGAGGACCCAAAATGCAGACAGCCGATAAGATGATATGAGTGAGGGTTTATTTACAGGTGGTGGATTGGCAAAAACAGGCAGTGAGGGAAGAGAATTTACAGAACAAACCTAAACTGGGATAGCTAAATAACAAACCGGAGATCATACGAACGGGGTGGGAGGCAGAGAGACTCAGACGAGGAACAGGACACCATGAAACACAGACGAGCCGACGAGGAGCACAGGCAGACACGCACTATAAATACACACACAAGGTAATCAGGTAATCACACACAGAAGGGAAGAACAGCTGAACCCAATACACATGAGGACCGGAGGAGACAAGCTGAAAACAATGACAACAGACACAGACCTTCAGAACAAAACAGGAAATCTAGAACCTGAACCGGACACAAGGGGGGAGGAAACAGAATAACCAGAACAGAGGAAAATAATCATAAAACACAAAACGCTGGGTCGACGACCCAGCACCATGACAGTACCCCCCCTCCAAGGGCTGGCTCCAGACAGCCCAAAACAAAAAACAGACGACCAACCCAGGGCGGGCGGCGGGGACCCAGAATGGAGGGACCACAACCAAACAAAAAACAAGATCCAGTGGGCCAAATGAATTGACCAAAACACAACACAGACTGGAGTTCCTGAACAGGGTCCCAAAACAAAGTTCAGGAGGCCGGCCCGGAGGCTGACAACTCAGGAGCCCAGAACAGTTCATCTCCGGGGGCCGACCATGTGGAAGGCAGTGGCGGCAACGGGGAAACAGTTCAGGCGGCCGACCGTGCGGACGGCAACGATGGGGAAACAGTTCAGGCGGCCGACCGTGTGCACGACAGCGGCGGCGTGAAAGCAGTTCTGGGGGCTGACCACGGCGGCGAAGATGCCCAACATGCGGCCTGGCAGGTGACCGACGATGTTGAGGCGGCAGTTGGGGACCAGAAGGCTGCGTGGCCTTCGCAGCACGAGACGGAAGCCGAGGCTGGACCAGCCGAGGCTGGACCAGACGAGGCGGAAGCCGAGGCTGGACCAGGCGAAGCTGATGAAGCTGAAGAGGAGGCTGCTGCAGGCGACGCTGAGGATGCTGAAGCTGGACCGGGCGACAGCGTGGGTGAAGCCGAAACTGGACCAGGCGAGGGTGACAGGCTCCTCGGGCCCTCCAGCGGACGATACAGGAAGCTGGACGGGCTCCTCGGGCCCTCCAGCGGACGAGACAGGAGGCTGGACGGGCTCCTCGGGCCCACCAGATGACGAGACAGGAGGCTGGACGGGCTCCTCGGGCCCACCAGCGAAAATAGTCTCAGGACCAGTCGGCACAGGGGCCCCTGGCAGGCACAGAACAGAACCAGCAGGTGCGGGGACCTCTGGCAGGCGCAGAACAGAACCAGCAGGCGCACGGGCCCCTGGAAGGAACAGAACAGAACCAGCAGGCGCACGGGCCTCTGGCAGGGACAGATCAGAACCAGCAGGCGCACGGGCCTCTGGCAGACACAAAGCAGACTGCAGCTGCACCAAGCATTGACTCAGCTCAGGCAGCGACAGCCGGGTGCAGTCCTCAGCTGGCTTCTTAACCTCCAGGGGTCCAGAGTCTGCTGGGGGCTGAAACCCAGCCTCTGGGGAGGCCCTGGAGTGCGTCTCAGTCTCAGAACTGGCCAGCTCTTGAGGAACGTTTTCATAGTCATTAGGTTTGTCTCTCTGCATAGTATAAGAAGTTGTTGAACTGTCCTTTATGGGTTGAACTGTTATGGCTTGCTGTACCAGAGGAGTTGGTGAAGATGATGGCTGAATAGGTGGCTGAGCTGATGAGTCTTCTACCAACTGAGCTATTGACTGGGCTATGGACTGCAACATAGTTTGTAGTCGGTCTGGCTGTGGTAATGACTGGGCTATGGGTCATGAGGCTGAATGTGATGGAGGTGACGACTGAGTGGCTAACTGAGCTAGTGGCTGCTGGGCAGCTAACTGAGCTACCGGCTGGGCAGCCGACTCAAAAAACACAGCCCCGGTATAAACAGTCGCACGGTCCGGCGAAACAGACAGAGTGTCTTTTCCACTCACCACAGCCGGCAACTCAGAACTCTCGGGGCCCGGCTGTGGCGATGGGCGTCGGCGGCGTGAACGTCGCTTCCTTCTCGGAGATAGCTCCGACCGGCAGGGTAATTCCTCATCCGGCGGGCCGGGCCGCAGATTCCCCGGCGGGCAGTGCAAAACATTCACCGCCGGGCTGGGTCGGGAAGCGGCAGCGGCGGGGGGGGTGAAGGTGGAGTTCGTGGAGGATGAAGTTTTGCACCAGCGAGTGAAGTGAGTCCAATAGCCAGGGATAATGTGATGTCTATTGTTGTGAAATGCATCAACCAAATCAGATCCAGGGGCTTAAAGCACCGAAGGTTCTGTGCTTTTTTAGAGGAAATGGAGTCAGAATATGGGGATGTGCTCGACTTCACTGAGGTACGTTGGCTCAGCAGGGGAAATGTATTAAAGAGACTTTTTGAGTTGAGAGCAGAAGTGAAGCCTTCATGGAGAAGGATGGAGTTAGTGTTCCTGTGCTAACTGATCCCAAATGGCTCATGGACTTAGCTTTTCTTGTTGATATAACACATGAGCTTAATGTACTGAACAAGACGTTACAAGGCCAGGGGCAACTTGTCAGTGCTGCCTATGACAACGTGACAGCATTCTCCACAAAACTTGCGCTCTGGAAAGCTCAGCTCTCTCAGACAACCCTTTGCCATTTCCCAGCATGCAAGGCACTCGTGAATGCAGGCACACCATTCAGTGCTGACAAGTATGTTGATGTGAAGGACTCATCCAGGCTGGAAAAACTGATCAGGAAGGCTGGCTCTGTGGTCGGCATGAAGCTGGACACTCTGGTGTCAGTGGCAGAGAAAAGGACACTAAAGAAACTGCTGGACATTATGGACAATGCTGGGCATCCTCTGCACACGGCCATAAACAACCAGAAGAGTCTGTTCAGTGACAGGTTGCGTCTCCCAAAGACAAGAACCAACAGACTTAAAAACTCCTTTGTCCCACACGCCATCAGACTGTTTAACTCCTCTCTGGAGGGGAGAGGGAGGGAAAACAGGAGGACAAAGGAGGGGGGAACAACTAAGCTGTAGTGCCTCTTCACTTCACTGTGCAATTACCTTTTGTGCAATACTTTTTGTTAATAGTCAACGGTGCAATAGACTCCATACTTGAAATGTGCAATTCACTTGTATTTTTATTTTTATTTTTATTCCTATTTATTCTATTTATCCCCTTTGTATATTTTATCTATATATGTCTTTGTATTTATATATGTGTATATTTACATATATATATATATATAATATTCTGTAACTCTGTAACTTCTGTCGGTGCTGTGCTTTTTTGGAAACCAAATTTCCCAGAGGAACCCACCCGAGGGATTAATAAAGTTTTATCTTATCTTATCTTATCTTATCTTCAAGACACACAGAGCCACCTTTCAAATTTTCGCGGACCCCTTCTCCTTTGATGTGCAAGATGCCCCTTCTGTGCTTCAAATGGAGCTCATTGAGCTGTAGTGCAACTCTGAACTCAAAGCAAAGTTCAGGGAGGCGAGTGGAAAAGCAGACAAGCTTGGACAATTTTTGAGAGAATTGAGTCCTAGTTTCCCTCGGCTTTCCCGAATGTTCAAGCGGACCATGTGCCTTTTTGGTAGCACATACTTGTGTGAAAAGCTCTTCTCCACTTTGAACTTCAATAAGTCCAAGTACAGGTCCAGACTTACGGATGATCATCTTCAAGACATACTGAGGGTCGCAACTGCTTCCTCCCTCAGGCCAAATCTGGCTATGCTATGCGAGAGGAAACGCTGCCAGGTCTCTAGCAGCAAGGAGTAGGCAAGAGAAGCCATGTTCAGAAGAACAGTTCATTTTCTACAGTGTTCCATTCATGTTCAGAAGAAGGTTATAGAACTGTTAATACAGACATTTCAATCTAAATACAGCAGATATAGAAGACTGAAAAAAAACACATAAGTTCACTGAAATAAAGAGATTTGAGAAGATTGGAATTTTTTAACCATGCCTTTCTTGTGGAAAACCTAATGCAGCGCAGCCTCACCCAGACTCTGCCTGCAGCGGCCCCCAGCTAAATTGAGTTTGAGACCCCTGTCCTACACCATAAGTCAGTAAGAGAGGGTACGACCTCTCTCATGGCCCCAACTGGTGTGTGCATGCCAGAGCACTCTGGAAGGCACACAAAGTCTTTACAGACTACTAAGGATCAAACCTCTATCATTATGCAATCTATTATAAAACTCTAAGCACATATGAGTAAATATAAATGACAATCAACAATATAAACCTTACAGCTGGTTTTAATAACAGAATTTATTTGTTTCTCAAATGAGAAAGAGCTATCGAGAAACACTCCTAAATCTTTAGTTCTTAACTTTTCCAGTGGGCCAAGGTCAACATTATCTGCTAATGCTAAATAGGCTGCCGTTATTAACTAATGCTAATTTGATGTGAATTAGCATTATGCACTAATGCTAACACTCACTTTTTAACAATGTGAGTAGCTAATGCTAACACTATTTCCCTTAACTTTATAACAATGTGAACGGCTAATGCTAACACTCTTTTCTCTAGCATTACAACATCTGAGCTGCTAATGCTAAGTAGGCCGCCATTAGTACCTATGTCTAATTTAAGGCAAATACAAAATCAGAACCTAATGCTCATATCGTTTTCCTTTGCTTTATAACAACGTGAGCAGCTACTGCTAAATAGCATTAGCTAATAACAGCAGTCTAATTTAATGCAAGTTAGCATCATTTGCATTATAACGATGTGAGGAGTTAATGCTAAGTATGCTGCCATTAGCAGCTAATTCTAATTAGGGGTGAATAATTATTACCAGCTAATGCTAATATCGTTTTCTCTTCCCTTTTAACAATGTGAGCAGCTAGTGCTAGGTAGGCTGATGCTAGCAGCTAATGCTAAAGCTAAAGCTAATTTGATGTGAATTAGCATTACATTAGTGAAGAGTTAATGCTAAGTAGACTGCCATTAGCAGGTAATGCTAATTTTAGGTGAATAGGATTTGGCAGCTAATGCTAATACCATATTTTCTTGCTTTATAACAATGTGACCAGCTAATGCTAAGTAGGTTGCCGTTATTAGCTAATACTAATTTGAGGTGAATTAGCATTATCCGCTTATGCTTACAATGTTTTTTCGTACTTGTTAACAATATGAGTAGCTAATGTGAACACTATTTTTCATTCAATTTTAACTTTTCCCCTGCGATGTGAAGAGTTAATGCTAAATAGGACGCCATTAGTGGCCAATTCTAATTTTAGGTGAGTAACCATTAGCAGCTAATGCTAATGCCATGTTTTCTAATTTGACGTGAATTAGCATCATCCGTTAATGCTAACTCTTTTCCCCTGCATTATAACAATGTGAGCAGCTAATGCTAAGATGGCTGCTGTTATTAGCTAATGCTAATTTGATGCGAGTTTAGCATTATCGGGTAATGCTAACACTTTTCCCTTCTCTTTTAACAATGTTTGCAGCTAGTGCTAGGTAGGCTGATGCTAGCAGCTAATGCTAATTTAATGTAAATTAGCAATATATTAGTTAGGAGTTAATACTAAGTAGACTGCCATTAGTAGCTAATGCTAATTTTAGGTAAATAGGAATTGGCAGCTAATGCTAATACCATATTTTCTTGCTTTATAACAATGTGACCAGCTAATACTTAGTAGGTTGCCGTTATTAGCTAATACTAATTTGAGGTGAATTAGCATTATCCCCTTCTGCTAACAAAGTTTTTTCTTACTTTTTAACAATACGAGTAGCTAATGTGAACACCTTTTTTATTCAATTTTAACTTTTCCCCTGCGATGTGAAGAGTTAATGCTAAATAGGATGCCATTAGTGGCTAATTTTAATTTTAGATGAAAAACCATTAAAAGCTGATGCTAATACCAAATTTTCTTGCTATATATCAATATCAGTAGCTAATGCTAGGTATGTAGCCATCATTAGCTAATGTTAATTTAGGTGAATTAGCATTATCCACTAATGCTAACAATGTTTTTGCCAACTCTTTTCCCTTGCATTATAACAATATGAGCAGCTAATGCTAAGAATGCTGCCATTATTAGGTAATGCTAATTATTATGTGTGTTAGCATTATCCGCTGCTGCTAGCAATGTTTTATCTTACCTTTTAACAATATCAGCAGCTAATGCTAACATTACTTTCATTTCAGTTAAGCCTATTTAGCATTAATTAACTTTATTTAGCATTAAGAAGTTTATGCTAAATAGGCTACCATTAGTGGCTAATGCTAATTTTAGGTGAATAAGCATTAGCAACTAATGCTAATACCATATTCTCTTGATTTCTAACAATGTGAGCAGCTATTGCTAAGTAGGTTGCCGTTATTAGCTAATGCTAATTTATCCACTAATGCTAACAATGTTTTTTCTTACATTTTAACAATGTGATGTGTGTTACCGTTAATAACTATTGCTAATTTGATGTGAATTAGCATTATCAAATAATGCTAACTACTTTCCCTTGCATTATAACAATGTGAGGAGCTAATGCTAAGAAGGCTGCTGTTAGCAACTAATGCTAATTTGATGTGAATTAGCATTGTATTAGTGAGGAGTTAATGTTAAGTAGACTGCCATAAGTCGCTAAAGCTAATTTTAGATAAATAGAAATTGGCAGCTAATGCTAATACCATATTTTCTTGCCTTATAACAATGTGACCAGCTAATGCTAAGCAGGTGCCGTTATTAGCTAAGACTAATTTGAGGTGAATTAGCATTATCCGTTTATGCATTGTGTGTATGTTCATACACACACTGTTACACACTGATAAAGGAACAGTCCAACATTTTCACAAATACACTTCAATCCATACGTGGATCAAACTGCTGATGATTGGACTGATCCTAGATCAGTTCATCACTGTATTGAATGAAATACGACTGATTCAAACTGTGACCTTCATTATCTTTATATTCCTCTTCTGTTTAGGTGGAAAGGACACCTCCCTGCCTTTGCTGCCAGCTGGTTTTCTCCTCTTGGAAACACATTTAACATGGCTGACACTTTATTAGGTACACAGTGGCCACTGTCTCAGGTACAGTACACCTGTGACCTAATAAAGTGGCGGTCACTTGTTTATGAGCCATCTCCCTTCAGCTTTTTTAGCCGACCTGTTTACCTCCAACTTTTTATCAGCAGCAGCGAGCCACAGACCGAGTCCAGCAGGAGCAACAATCCCACCACAACGTCTCCAAAAATGACCTCGTCTGGTTTCATTATTTTATTTCCACACAGAACAGACTGGATGTTATCAGCACACAGAAATCACATGAACTTGTGCATTAAAACATGTTAGTGGATTATCCACCAATAAATGAGGAGATATTGGACATGTTAACAGATGACAGATTAGGCCTGGGTCTGTAACACTGTTAGCAAACACAGAATATTAACCAGGAACAGCTCATTCATTTCCATCATTTAAGTTGGCTAATATGAACCACACCTCATCTCCTAATGCACTGAGCTTTCCTTATCTCTGACTCTGACTGCTGGCTCCATGGTGTTCCTCCCCCTGCTGAGAAGGTGCAAACAGCTGCCTTCTTTGCGTCACATACATCAGTCTGTCCACTGTCATTCTTTCCATGACTTTCCCACATGAGATGTTAGAGCTGTAGGCCTATAACCTGTGGTCTTAGTGGGGTCTTTCCCTGGTTTCACAGTTCTTTCCAGCTTCCTGATATATTCTATTATAGAAGAGCAGCAGAGCATCCTCTAACTGCTTCATCATGATGTAGCACACCTGATCCTTCCCAGGTGAAGTCATTTTTATGCATTTAAGAGCTGCTTTGAATTCAAACATTACAAACTGAACATTAGAACTATCCTCCTCTCCAGGATTTTCCTGATTTAACCTTTCAATATGATTCATTTTTGTTCTCTACATCTGCCGTCATCACTTCAATTATTCCCACTGTGGATTTGATCAAATTGTTTGCCCAGCATCTCTGCATTTTCCCATCCATACTACCTGTAGCTCATTAATACTATTAATACTGGAAACTGCTGTTGAAGCCTGATGGTGACACTTTCTGGTGAAGACGTTAATTGCAGTAACAGGACTGGCTGGCTTATGATACACTGGACATTTCCATCAGTGCGTTTATGAAGCCACTGTAAGTAATAACAGGTTTATTACCTGTCAGGACCTTTGTGGTTATTAGTTTATTGCATGGCCTGTTAATGTGTGTCGAGAGGAGTTGTTGTTGAAGCTAACAGCATCATTATTATTTCATAATACCTATACTGTTTAATAGGTATTATGTAAACTACATTTATATTTCACTCATTGTGGGAGAATCAAAAGCGCTTTGTTTTCTCTGCTCACAGACAACACAGATACACGCATGTATATACAGCCCACGTCCAGCTCTGCATGCACTTCTTCTGCTCCATTTCTATAGAGAATAAACAACTTAACAGAATCATTCTCCATTGTTTTCAACTCAACCAGCTGCATTTAATGAAGGAGTTTGAATTTACTTTACGAACACTGCTGTTGTTTCCTGTCTGCATTCATGTTCTTAACTGTACTCCACACATTCTGAATCGGTGTAGTTCTTCCTAAAGTACTGCAGTATTCCTGCCAGTACATCCTTTTAGTTTTCCTAACTGTTTCCTCACCTTTGATGCTCGTTGCTATTTTTTCCTCAATGCAAATTCATGCTAAGCTCCTCCATATCCATCCCTGTTTCTAAACCTGTAATAATTCCTTTAATGTGTCTTTGGCCTAATTATGAGTCTGTCCACATGTTTTTAGTTCCCCACTTGCTTTGGTTTCTTAGCTCTGATTCTCTGAAATTCATCCTTCATCATTTACTGGAATCTCTCCCTCTCACTCCCTCTATCCCCAGAATACCAGAGTATTCATCTCCTGGTTTATCATATGGCCTCTTTACATTTTCTCCTATCATCCCTGCTTCTAGAGTCTTGCCCCATCTGCAGGCAGTCCAAGAGAAACTGCCTCTGCCATTTTCTTCTTCTTAATCTTTGATTTTTCTCTTCACTTTCTCCATTGGGTCTTCTTAGACGCACTTTCCAGAAAGCAGCAACATTTTTTGTGCCCCATTTTTCAAATTGTGCATCTTACTTCAGCTTAATGTGTTTACTGATTTGTTTTTACACAGGTCATGTAAAAAAAGTGTCTGACATTCAAAAATCCTACCAGAGGCTCAACAAAGCTGAACTGAAAGACAGCACGGGCACTAAATCAGAGCAGCACAGAACTTAAGCACACGGTCCATAGAAGCTGGGGTCTACAGGTGTACCAGGACAAGCTTAGTGGTAAGTCCCCTGAAAAAGTTTCACTTGTGCTGTTTCTGTGTAAATAACTGGTTTGTTTGAACAATTTCATCAGCTGAACTATAAATACTCCAAAACAATTTCTTTGTGACTCAGTGTGATTTTGCATTTTGTAATATTAGCATGTCAAACTCTACATTCTCTACACAGATGAGAAATGAAGTGTATTTAATAATAAAAGTTATCTCTCAGAGACAAAGTTAGTGTCTCATTCAGGTCTGAATCTGTGTAGTCTCATACACATGCAGTGCTCATATTTGCTGTTTTGTTTGTCACTCAGACCTCTTCCTGACAGGGGCAGCAATTTCATTTAAAGTCACATTCACTGATACAGGCTGCTGGAGCTCCAACCAGGAGGGTACACACATGATCCAGGGAAAAACTGAAACTTGAACATATATGTTCTCTTAGATACATATTAAGATGTTTTACTACTTTGATTTTGTAGTAAAACACAGGACCTTTGGGTTAGATATAAGGTGATTTGACAAATCATGTCTGTTGCAAATGAGGAAGCCATTTATCGACCTGACTCAGGTTTTAAATCATCATCATAAAAGACTGAATCCTGACCTGAGAATTCCAAGTGTACACTTTGGACTTTCCACTGCAGAATATAGAAGCTTCAGTCCTGAATCCTGCAGGTTGTTGTTACCCAGATCCAGCTCTGTCAGACGGGAGGACTGGGAGCTCAGCACTGAGGACAGTGTTTCACAGCTTCTGTCTGACAGGTTACAGCCACTCAGTCTGAAAAAATGATGACAAGAAGACATGAAACACTTGTGTTAAAGTATATTCATGGTGCCATGAGGAGCTACTACATTTACAATATTTCAACACTGTTTCAGGACATGCTGGAATCCATATTGCCTCATGTTACAAAATTCAAATGTGGCAGTTTACTGTGACTTGGATGGATTCATAAAAAAAAACAAAAACATAAACACTGTTAATTTTTTCCAAATGAAATTGATTAAATGATGTTAATTGGATGAAAAAAAAATAGATATTGCTTGATCTGACCTCAGCGTTTCCAGTTTGCAGTATTGACTCTTCATCCCAGCAGACAGAAGCGTCACGCCTGGATCCTGCAGGTTGTTGTTACCCAGATCCAGCTCTGTCAGACGGGAGGATTGGGAGCTCAGGACTGAGGACAGAGCTTCACAGCTTCTGTCTGACAGGTTACAACCACTCAGTCTGAAATCAAGCGGGAAGGGAGACAAGATCAACAAAACAAATCAGAGCTTTATTGCTTTTTTTTGTTGTTTTTAAGCAGAAATCAGTGAGGTGCTGGTAGATTCTGTTCTTTTGGTTTATTACCCAATAACACACACATACACTAATATTTGTGACCTGTGTAATAGTAGCATTTACAATGCAAAGCAACAGTGATCACAGATTGAAGGGGCCTGAATAAAACTACAATGCAGTGATTTTTAAGATGACCTGTTCTTCCAATTTCCAACAACAGATTTCTCCAACCTTAAAGTTAAAAATAATTCTTTATCTCATACTGAATCTTGGTGCACCTCCCCCCAGTTTATTAAAATGAAGTGATACTGAAGTTGTGTGATGTGTGATGCCACTGATTTCCTTTCTGATCCAATACAAAGAAAAATTCAGGCTGGTATCTGCGATACTGATGAAAACTATTCCTTCAGAATCAATACAAGACATCATAAGAAAATATGATGTTTTGTGTAACATAAAAAGCCTGAATTTTAAAATATTCAATTAATAATCAAAAACAGATGTGACTGAAAATAATAAAACTGAGAACAATTTCATGGCCATTGCTACGGGCCATTCGATCCTTTTACAACCATTGCAAGAGCTTGGTTGGCATAGCCGGCAATAAGTTGGATAGTAATAAGTCCGGTGGGTGATGGGCTCCACCAGGGCTGCCCTTTGTCACTGATTCTGTTCATAATTTCTATGGACAGAATTTCTAGGCGTAGCCAAGTGGCGGAAGGCTTTCACCTGGGGGGGTCTCAGAATCTCATCTCTGCTTTTCGCGGATGATGTGGTTCTGTTGGCTTCATCGGGTGATGGAACGGTTTGCAGCCAAGTGTGAGGCAGCGGGAATGAGGATCAGCACCTCCAAATCTGAGGCCATGGTCCTTAGGGTGGAGTGCCCACTCCGGGTCAGGGACAAGTTCCTGCCCCAAGTGGAGGAGTTTAAGTATCTCGGGGTCTTGTTCACGAGCGATGGGAGAAGGAGGCGGGAGAACAATAGGTGGATTGGTGCTGTGGCTGCAGTGATGCGGACCATGTACCGATCCATCGTGGTGAAGAGAGAGTTGAGCGTAAAAGCGAAGCTCTCAATTCACCCATCGATCTATGTCCCTACCCTCACCTATGGTGGCGAGCTGTGGGTAGTGACCGAAAGAACGAGATCATGGATACAAGCGGCGGAAATGGGCTTCCTCCGAAGGGTGGCTGGCCTCTCCCTTAGAGATAGGGAGAGGAGTTCAGCCATCCAGAAAGGCCATTGAAAGGAGTCAGTTGAGGTGGTTTGGGCATCTGACAAGGATGCCTCCAGGGCAAGGTGCTCTGGGCATGTCCCATCGGGAGGAGCCCCCAGGGCAGACCCAGGACATGCTGGAGAGATTATATCTCTCGGGCTGGCCTGGGAATACCTTGGTGTTCCCCCAGACAAGCTGGAGGAGGTGGCTGGGGAGAGGGAGGTCTGGGCTTCTCTGCTTGGGCTGCTGCCCCCACAACCCGGCCCTGGATAAGCGGAAGAAAATGGATGGATGGATGGTGTTATTTTCTCTCTCTTTCCTATATTAAATATTTTGAATTGTATTTTTGTTACTTAAAGCCAACAGCTGCTGTTTTACTCCCAGTACACTGTATATTTTTAAAATAGCTAGTCTATAGTCAACTTTAAATGCTCTACAATTTGAACAAATGGGATTTGTAGTTTTAAAGATGCAGTGAATTCCCATCATTTAAACATAGACAGAAAACCCCGGAACCTGGATTTAAGTCACTTTACAAAGTTTAGCAACCGTGCTACACAACACTGCCAGCTACATATTTCCTCCCTCTATACAGGGATAGTACCTGCCTGCAGCACTACTGTGTTAAGATTTACTTTTATTTGTGTTGGAAGAGGTTTTCACCCCTGCCACAATTCTCACAACTAGCATCTTGGCAGTTTGTGGAGCTGAAATATCTTCACACATGACTCGCTTATGATCATCACCTGAGTGAACGAGCACACGTCAGCTGTGAAGCATTTTTACAGCTGTATTTCACACATTACTGTGACAGGTGGAAGAAGTAGTTCCTACTAATCATTTAGACAATCCCAACAATGCAGTTACTTTCAACTGTGTTCCTGTTAATAATAAACAAAAAAATACCCCAAATTACTAAAATGTTAATATTTTAATAAATTCTAGAATAGAAATAATATATATCAATAAATAACAATCAACACACCACACCCCTGATTCAGGTGAACCAGCCCAAGGCTACATACCGAAAGAAACGTCAAAAGAACCAAATTCTCAAAAATCCAAACAAAGAAATATTAGCACACATGTGATTCTGCACATGAGTCCATCCTACCAACCAACCTCAGATCTCCACGCATGATCACATCAATGCACATACATTTGCAGACATACAGATTTTAATGTTCTGTTTTTAGAGTTTAACTAGAGTGTTTAATGTGGGTTCATAGATCAAAACATTTTAAGCTCCTTAAGTGTTTGAAGGCTGTATCAAAAGTTCATTCAAGTTACAATATTGTGGTCAAAAGTGCTCCTTTTTTCTTTTATACTATACAACTACGTAGGCTCATAGTTTTAGGACATGGATCTGTCATGGAAGAAATCTATGACCACTTTTAATCAACATTTTAAAAATAAACATGATCACAGATTTACTCACAGAGCTTTGTTGGAGGCTTTGACCACTGGCAGCAGCCTCAGAAGAGCCTCCTCTGAAGCAGAGTATTTCTTCAGGTCAAACACACCCAGATCCTTTTCTGATGACAGTAAGATGAAGACCAGAGCTGACCACTGAGCAGGAGACAGTTCATCTGTGGAGAGACGTCCTGATCTCAGGGACTGTTGGATCTCCTCCACTAGAGAACGATCATTCAGTTCATTCAGACAGTGAAACAGATTGATGCTTTTCTCTGTAGACAGATTCTCACTGAGCTTCTCCTTGATGTACTGGACTGTTTCCTGATTGGTCAGTGAGCTACTTCCTCTCTTTGTCAGCAGACCTTGAAGGAGAGTCTGATTGGTCTCCATTGAAAGACCCAGGAGGAAGCGGAGGAACAAGTCCAGGTGGCCATTTGGACTCTGTAAGGCCTTGTCCACAGCACTCTGGTAAAGATTTATTTTCTCTGGAAATGGTTTAAACCACAGCATAAACTGGAAAGGCCACCAAGAGCCTCTTGTTTGTTGTTCTTCCAGCAGATTGAGTCCAGAGTTGATGAAGGTCAGATGGACATGAAGAGCAGCCAGAAACTCCTGAACACTCAGATGGATGAAGCAGAACACCTTGTCCTGGTACAGTCCTCTCTCCTCTTTAAAGATCTGTGTGAACACTCCTGAGTACACTGAGGCTGCTCTGATATCGATGCCACACTCTGTCAGGTCTGATTCATAGAAGATCAGGTTTCCTTTCTGCAGCTGATCAAAAGCCAGTTTTCCCAGAGACTCAATCATCTTCCTGCTCTCTGGACTCCAGTGTGGATCTGTCTCAGCTCCTCCATCATACTTGACCTTTTTCACTTTGGCCTGAACCACCAGGAAGTGGATGTACATCTCAGTCAGGGTCTTGGGCAGCTGTCCTCCCTCTCTGGTTTCCAGCACATCCTCCAGAACTGTAGCAGTGATCCAGCAGAAGACTGGGATGTGGCACATGATGTGGAGGCTTCGTGATGTCTTGATGTGGGAGATGATCCTGCTGGCCTGCTCCTCATCTCTGAATGTCTTCCTGAAGTACTCCTCCTTCTGTGGGTCAGTGAACCCTCTGACCTCTGTCACCATGCCAACACAGTCAGGAGGGATCTGATTGGCTGCTGCAGGTCGTGTGGTTATCCAGAGGTGAGCAGAGGGAAGCAGTTTCCCCCTGATGAGGTTTATCAGCAGCACATCCACTGAGGTGGACTTTCTAGGGTCAGTTAGGATTGTAGTTTTGTGGAAGTCCAGAGGAAGTCGACACTCATCCAGACCATCAAAGATGAACACAACCTGGAAGTCTTCAAAGCTGCAGATTCCTGCTTCTTTGGTTTCAGTAAAGAAGTGATGAACAAGTCCCACCAAGCTGAACTTTTCCTCTTTCAGCACATTCAGCTCTCTGAAAGTGAATGGAAACATGAACTGGATGTCCTGGTTGGCTTTATCTTCAGCCCAGTCCAGGGTGAACTTCTGTGTTAGGACTGTTTTCCCAATGCCAGCCACTCCCTTTGTCAGCACTGTTCTGATTGGTTCATCTCTTCCAGGTGAGGCTTTAAAGATGTATTCTTGTCTGATTGTTGTTTCTGGTCTGTCTGGTTTCCTGGATGCTGTTTCAATCTGTCTGACCTCATGTTCATCATTGACCTCTGCAGTCCCTCCCTCTGTGATGTAGAGCTCTGTGTAGATCTGATTCAGAAGGGTTGGGTTTCCTGCTTTAGCGATGCCCTCAAACACACACTGGAACTTCTTCTTCAGAGCAGATTTAAGGTTACGGTGACAAACAGCAGCTGGAAGTTCTGAATGAGAAGAAAAATAAACACTCAATTCCAAAAAGAACTAATCTTTAAAACATGTTGCTCCATCTTCCATCTCTGGAAAATGTTCATTTATTCATAAATCCTCTTACGTCTCTGCAGACGGTCAGCCAGCTCCTCCTGCTTCATTCTCCTCAGGAAGTCCACTGTGATCTTCACAAATGCCTCTCTGCTGCTGCTCCTCTGAATCTCTAAGCATTCTGGGTAATCTGGACTCAGAACCTTCTGGATCTTCTTCAGCTCGTTCTTCACAAAAGTGATGATGTTGTCCTCCAGCAGCTGGAACAGAATATTTATGAATGAGCCAATCAGACTGAAATCATGGAGCCAAACATCAGATCCATGTTGGACACACAGACAATCCACTGGTCTACAAAGAGCAGCATGGAGATGACTGTGAACAGAACAGATGTAACAGTAGTTGTTGTACATGTACAGACCATAAATATGGAGTCCAGCTGTGTTTGATGCTGCTGGGCAGACTGACCACTGGGAACCTCTGAGCTCTGCTGGTCCACTCTGTGGAGGAACCATGAAGGAATAGATCAACACAGGATAAAGATCCAGGAGTTTCTGCTCAAATAACTTCATCTGAATCAACTTTGTCAAGTTTTAAACTCTCAGATTGTGAAAATATGGGTCATTTTTAGTAAGTTTATGGACGTCCTTTCAGTGGTGATGTCAGGGATGATTTTGAAGAAGCTCATTAAACTGAACCATCAGCAGATCACTGCTCCAAAACCAGAACATGATCCGAGGTCTCCCTCCACCACCACAACACCAGCTTTACTAACGTGGTAGATCAGTGTAGTACAGATCAATAACTGATGAGTCATTTTATCAAAATCACTGAGTGCTTCACATCTGACCCTCTGATGTTTCTGTAGACATTTTGCATATTTAATGAATGTCTGACAGTTTTACATTCATTCTATGAATACAGTGGAAATGTTGTGTTATTGTCTCCATGTTTTTTCCAGCATCATAAATTCTTAAGTTCACAAAATTAGATTCTTTTTTCACAGCTGAAAAACAACAACATTTATTCTCTATTGAAATCTGCATCGTCCACTCCAAAGGTCACAATCTGAAGGTAACATCTGGTTTTGTTCCCTGTGATTAAATCTGAGCATCAGTATGGTGGGATTTATCCACTACATCCACACCACTGTGGTTCAGTGTTGTCCTGATGGAGTCTCATTAACAGCAGCCAGTATGATCCAGGCTTTAGCTGCTGGGTCTCTGTGTGACCTCTCAGACTGTTTAACAGATCAGACACAAAGAGAATCAGAGCAGCTCTGTTCTTTAAAGACAAACATGAACCCACTCAGGTCACACTTTCCCCACAGATATGAGCATCACTGTCCTCAAACAGCAAATGACCAAGTCTAACATTTGGATCTTTTCTCTTTCATCGTTTTCTTTTTAATGAATCTTTGTAACAATCTGAGGATGTTTCAGGTCATATTTATCCAGGAAACACAAACATGTAAAGGAGTCATCACAGCTCTCTGACCTCGTTGGTCCAGGTTCAGCACTGAAGTTCGGATTATAATCTTTGGACTGGTCACTCCTCACAGATGGACAGCTGGACCCTGCAGACTGTGACCTCTGACCTCTGCAGACACAAACATGATTGAAGCAGCTGTGATCACACAGACTGCAGATAATACAGCTGTTTCCTGTCAGTAACAGTCCTCTTAGATTAGAGTTCAGCTTTTTACAGGAAAACTGGACAAAACTGATTTTTGTTACAAACTCATTTTCATTTCCTCTCAGCTCACAAACACAGTCAGACGATCAACCAGAATCAACACTGATTATAATGTCAGTGCAGAATTATTTCTGTTACTCAGTGAGTTCAGCTCTCTGACCTCGTTGGTCCAGGTTCAGCACTGAAGCCTGGATTTAGATCTTTGGACCGGTCACTCCTCACAGACGGACAGCTGGACCCTGCAGACTCTGCTCTGTCCTCCTCTTCCTCCATCATCATCTTCAGTCAGTCTGAGAGGTAAACCACAAACACTCAGTGAGTTCACATTAACAGAAGTAACTGAGTTACAGTCGCTGACCTCTGACCTGTCATGTGACCTAGAAACCAGGTCAATATGTCTGTAGGTTCAGTCATCCAGGTCATGTGATCTAAGGAGCTTGGAGAGAAAAGAGAGACTTCGAATTTCTTGAAAACGTTTCATCTGAGAAGCTTCTTCAGCTCTACAACCAAACGGTGGAGAGTCCCAGATATTTAAACCTGAGAGGGAAAGAGACGTTTACCATTGATCATGTGATGAGTCACATGATCAATAGTGGGTCAACAATATAACAACAATATAAACACTTATTTCAAGGAGGAAACTGAGAGCCTGTTCACCAGGAGCACAAACACCAGGAGCACAGACACCAGGAGCACAGACACCAGGAGCACAGTCACCAGGAGCACAGTCACCAGGAGCACAGACACCAGGAGCACAGACACCAGGAGAACAAACACCAGGAGCACAAACATCTGGAGCACAAACACCAGGAGAACAAACACCAGGAGCACAAACATCTGGAGCACAGTCACCAGGAGCACAGACACCTGGAGCACAAACACCAGGAGCACAGACATCTGGAGCACAGTCACCAGGAGCACAGACATCTGGAGCACAGTCACCAGGAGCACAGACACCAGGAGTACAGACACCAGGAGCACAAAACCAGGAGCACAGACACGTGGAGCACAAACACCAGGAGCACAGACACCAGGAGCACAGACACCAGGAGCACAAACACCAGGAGCACAGACATCTGGAGCACAAACACCAGGAGCACAAACACCAGGAGCACAGACATCTGGAGCACAAACACCAGGAGCACAAACACCAGGAGCACAGACACCAGGAGTACAGACACCAGGAGCACAAAACCAGGAGCACAGACATCTGGAGCACAAACACCAGGAGCACAGACATCTGGAGCACAGACACCAGGAGTACAAACACCAGGAGCACAGACATCTGGATCACAAACACCAGGAGCACAAACACCAGGAGCACAGACACCAGGAGCACAGACACCAGGAGTACAGACACCAGGAGCACAAAACCAGGAGCACAGACATCTGGAGCACAAACACCAGGAGCACAAACACCAGGAGCACAGACACCAGGAGTACAAACACCAGGAGCACAAAACCAGGAGCACAGACATCTGGAGCACAAACACCAGGAGCACAGACATCTGGAGCACAGACACCAGGAGCACAGACATCTGGATCACAAACACCAGGAGCACAAACACGTGGAGCACAAACACCAGGAGCACAAACACCAGGAGCACAAACACCAGGAGCACAGACACCTGGAGCACAAACACCAGGAGCACAAACACCAGGAGCACAGACATCTGGAGCACAGACATCTGGAGCACAAACACCTGGAGCACAAACACCAGGAGCACAGACACCAGGAGCACAGACATCTGGAGCACAGACATCTGGAGCACAGACATCTGGAGCACAGACACCTGGAGCACAAACACCTGGAGCACAGACATCTGGAGCACAGACATCTGGAGCACAAACATCTGGAGCAGCATGTCGATGCTGTTGGTTGAGATCCTGAAGACTGAAGTCCAGGCAGCTCCAGCAATGATCCACTGATGTGTTTTTATTCCATGTATGAATGTTTTTATTGACAGAGATGACGTTTGTGTGTCAGTGATGCAGTGACTGTTGTTGTTAACTGTACAGGCTGGTTAGACTCTATGAAACAGATCATACAGATCTCTGCATGTTAGAAGAGACTATTAAAGGTCATGAATGAGACAGAGGCAGGGAGGCGTCCTTTACAGCTAAACAGCAGAGTGAGAGAACAGCCAGCACCTCTACATTTATCACATTATACAGCACATGTATGATACTGACAGGGATGATAAGAATTTAGTGATTCTGATTCCATCATTGATATTACTTATTGATTCTCAGTAGCTCTGCTTTGACAGTCACCACCATCACTGAGCAGCATATCAAAGACATTTGTGCACATTAACTGCATGTTGTGGGTCGAATGTTTGTGCATGTTGGAGGCATTTCCTCTTTGTTGTGATCAGTGTTGGGTCATTACTCAAAAAAGTTATTATTACACATATTACACAGAACAATTATTAAAAGTAATGGAGTACGTTACTTCATTACTCCTCATAACATTACTTTGATGTTACTGTGTAAAATGAACAAATGAGCATGTAACAACATAAAGCTGAGGTACAGCCCCACACACCAACACAGATCCTGATGAGGTCACGTGATGTTTCTCTGAGTGTTTATGAACACAAATCAAAGATGAAACCAGCACAAAGACACTTATGGAAGAAATATAGTATCATCAGAATTGAACTACTTTTAGACATTGAATTTATAACAAAATTTTTATCCTCCAAATTTCCCTGCAAAAAATTCAGCTGCAAAAATTCAACTGCAAAAGTGATGAACTTGAATGACCCAAGCTAGAGCAATCAGCACTAGATCGAGTCGAGCGGCTCTCAGCCAATTAAATTGTTTGATCACCTGACACAATTAGCCAATAGTGTGTCTCCTAAAAGAGAGCTGTTTAAAGGTGAGTGATTAAGTTTTTCTCCTAAATAGAGATCATTACAGAACGCCTAGTCCTACTTAAAATCCCATTCATTTTTATTTTATTTTATCATCTACTCGAACTAAGGAAAACGTTTGACTAACTCAAAGACAATTTCCACGCCTCCCCTGCCTGTCTGCAGAGGCAGTTTTGAAAACAAGGCAAACATTAGAAATACTAAAATGGAAATATAGGATTAATATAAAATACAATTAGGGAAAATGTAAGGAACACAATGTAAATGATATTGTAAAGTCATAAAAACAGCATACTCTGATTAAAAGAAACATGTAATTGGGTAGGATAATAATAATAATAATAATAATAATAATATTAAAAAAACATGTACAAGATGGGCATGTATACTTGTACCCAGAATTTAACTACTATAAAGTTGTAGCATGCCAGACCATCTTGATTGAATGTCACTTCGCTCCACACAAGTTTTATGGTAGACATATTATATTGGTATCTAATAAATGATTAATTCTTAGATTTTATCAAACGTTAATTTATAAATTGTTTCTGTCTTTATGTGTTTGTTTCAGATTATGCAAAATGAAATTATTCAGTCAGCAAGACACTTGCTGCAGTCTTTCTAAAGCAGGGGTGTCGAAATCCAGGCCTCGAGGGCCGGTGTCCTGAAGGTTTCAGATCTCACCCTGGGTCAGCACACCTGAATCAAATGATTAGTTTGTTACCAGGCCTCTGGAGAACTGCAAGACATGTTGAGGAGGTAATTTAGCCATTTAAATCAGCTGTGTTGGATCAAGGACTCATCTAAACCCTGCAGGACACCGGCCCTTGAGGTCTGGAGTTCGACACCTGTGTTCTAAAGTAAACCTTGTATTCTGATTCATCACAGCAGTAGTTCGGTTGGATGATGTCAGCAACTGCAGCTGAGAGCCGCTCAACTCGATCTAGTGCTGATTGCTTGGGTCATTCAAGTTCATCACTTTTGCAGGTGAATTTTTTGCACGTGAATATTTGATGGTGAATTTTTTGCAGGTGAATTTGGAGGATAAAAATTCAGTGTTATAAATTCAATGTCTAAAAACAGTTGAATTCTGATGATACTATATTTCTTCCATAGACACTTCAAAGTGATTCTACTGTAGAAACATGAACAGGTAGAAACCTGCAGCCTGACTGCTCATCACTTTGTTACCTGTTCAAGTTCAGCAGCAGCAGCTCACTTTATCACGGTGCTGGTCTGGAGTCAGTGTTTACTCAGCTTTAACGTCACTCTGGGTTCTTGGTTAGCTTAGTGTTAGCTTAGTGTTAGCATGCTGTCTGACTAGCTTAGCGTCAGAGCTCTGCAGGTGTCTCGTGTGTAAATATTAATCACAGTGACAGTAAAGGAGGTAAAGGGCTGTGACGTCATCCGTACGCTGCGTCCTCTGTGGACTCTGAGTGAACTCACAAAGTACAAACTACAAGTACACAAACACGAACGTAGCTCAGAGTGGCGGACACACTCGGCCTCGTTGGTCCAGCTGTGAGTCAGTTACCGTGAACTATGGAACGGCAGATTTGTGCTGGAACTAATCTGCACACAGCTGATGTTAGCCAGGAAAACATTACACACTGACTTTAATGGAGAGACCGGAAATACAAACACACACAGTTTGTTGTGTGAAGAAATCAAACATGAGCTGAACAAACAGTAAAGTTCCTAAAGACAAACTGTTAAAGGAGGAAACAAAGCAAACTTACAGTTTCTTCACACACCAACAACAACAAGCTCCACTCCACACCTGGACACTAAACACGGACACACAGGTGAGCTGCTTCCTGGAAGGAGGCGGGGCTCCACCTGAAACTCAGCACAGGTGGGAGGGGCTCAGCTCTGTGTGTGCTGATGTGTTAACTTTAAAAATATGCGTCTGACTGCTCAGACTGAGTCAGAGTAAAGTTAACATGCTGACGTGTGGAGACATGAAACCTTGTTGTAGCTGCAGGTGTGAACACACTGATCCCAGATCAGCTCTGCTGTATTTGTAACATGAACATTTCTGCTGCAAAGCTTCAAATGTTCAGCATGTTTCTCTGTTTCCAGTCTATAGATCCAGTCAAACTTTCTACCTTCACCTGTGCAGTAAAGACTGAGAGCAGAGCTGAAACCAACCGTCCAATCAGTGAGCAGCATCAACACCTGAGCTTCATTCAGACTCTGTTATTGAAGATGTTGTTGGTACAAAGTTCATCTGCTGCTCACATGAATCCATGAAAGATTTATTTCACTGAATGTTTGTTCAAAGCTCATTTCAACCTGTTGAAGTCATGAATGAAAGTGCAGACTGAGAGTGGATCACATGATGTTTAAGGTGTGTCATGTGACATGTTCAGTATTGTCACACATGTCTAGATTGTCCCTGATATCATAACTGCTAAAACACTGATGATTATATTTGAAGAATTATTACTGTTGGCAGCAAAGTTTGAATGGAGCTCTATGTCTGTGCTGATTTGTCGCCCTCTGGAGGTCAAAGCACAAACTGCATGATGTCACTGTAACCACCACAGTGACAGGAAGTGTTTTTATGACTGAAACACTGAAATGATGCTAACGGCTGTCGTTAGGCTCACTGACAGCAGTGCTGATGTTTTCATGTCAAACACGGGCTCAGGTCAGACTCCTTCATCCTTCTCCAACGTGAGGCCGCCCTCAGACCCACAGGAGCTCTGACCTTTGACCTCCTGACCCTAACCATTTTAGTCTTGTTGCATCTTTAAATGCAAATCCATCCAAACTGTAGCCGAGCAAAAGAAGCTGGAAGTTGTTCTATGAATGATGTTGTTGAAGGAGCTTGGAAAGAAAAGCGTCTGGATTTCTTTAAGTTGCTTGAAGAGGGACTTGGACGCCTTAACGCCCACTCACATCCTGGGACATTTGATCACAGGAAATCACATGATAGCGTGGGGCTAGATCTCACAATGGGTTCACCCAAAACCTTGGCTGATGGAGACCCACACCCGTTTTCACACCTTGGCTCGTGTGATTAGGTAGAGGATCAACAGGGGCTCCATGTCCCTGAATTTAAAATGAATTCAAACACACCGTGCACAATGCCAAGTTAGATAAGGGTTAAAAGAACAAGATAAGAATAAATAAAAAGATAAAATAAGGATAAAAAATAACTAAAAAAATAAAATAAAAAGATAAATAACTGCAAATAAGTACAAATAAGTAACTGAAGACACGGGTGGTCTGCAGATGTCGATGTGATGTGATCCAGAGTGTCTGTGATGTTGCTCTGGATGTTGCAGGTGGCAGATTTCTTTTTTCATGTATTAATCACATATTTAATCACATTAGTTATAGTAATATCACTTTCTCACTTTACCATAGTAAGAGCACTTCTGTCATTAGTTTACATGCATGTGGAAAGTTAACACAGTGAGGCCGTTGTAATGGGAGACATTAAACAGATAGTGAGACTCCTTCTGCTTATAAGGGATGTAAATCTTTAGGTGACGGCCAAGAAGAAAACAAGGTCATAATTCTCTCTGTGAGGGAGGAGGTATAGCCCCCCTGAGAGGGGTCAACATGTGTGAGTTTGTTCTTTGTCTGTGTGTCTGTATATAAGATGTAAGGACGGTGGCCACAGACTTGGTCCTGGTGTTTCACTGGGATGCTCTCTCCACATTGCAATGTGTTTATTAAACCCACTTCAAATCAAGCTTACTGGGTGTGTTGCAGAGTATATAGTTAGTGTAGCTCTTCAGCACTGTAGCCAGGCTGACAAAAAGTCAGAGCTCTTTTGAGCCAACCATCCCTTTAACGTTAACTAGTGATGACTTCATGAACTTCTTCACAAATAAAATTTTTATCATTAGAGAAAAAATTACCAATAATCATCCCACAGATGTAATATTATCTACAGCTACTCTTAGTTCCATTGATGTTAAGTTAGACTCTTTTTTTCCAATCGATCTTTCTGAGTTAACTTCAATAATTACTTCCTCCAAACCATCAACGTGTCTTTTAGACCCCATTCCTACAAAACTGCTCAAAGAAGTCCTGCCATTGATTAATTCTTCGATCTTATATATGATCAACCTATCTCTAATAATCGGCTATGTACCACAGGCCTTCAAGGTGGCTGCAGTTAAACCTTTACTCAAAAAGCCATCTCTAGACCCAGCAGTCTTAGCTAATTATAGGCCAATCTCCAACCTTCCTTTCATATCAAAAATCCTTGAAAGAGTAGTTGTCAAACAGCTAACAGATCATCTGCAGAGGAATGGTTTATTTGAAGAGTTTCAGTCAGGTTTCAGAGTTCATCACAGCACAGAAACAGCTTTATTGAAGGTTACAAATGATCTTCTTATGGCCTCTGACAGTGGACTCATCTCTGTGCTTGTCCTTCTTGACCTTAGTGCAGCATTCGATACTGTTGACCATAATATTCTATTAGAGCGATTAGAACATGCTGTAGGTATTACAGGTATTGTACTGCAGTGGTTTGTATCATATCTATCTAATAGACTCCAATTTGTGCATGTAAATGGAGAGTCCTCTTCACACACTGAGGTTAATTATGGAGTTCCACAGGGTTCGGTGCTAGGACCAATTCTGTTTACATTATACATGCTTCCCCTAGGCAGCATCATTAGAAGACATAGCATACATTTTCACTGCTATGCAGATGACACCCAGCTCTATCTGTCCATGAAGCCAGATAACACACACCAATTAGTTAAACTGCAGGAATGTCTTAAAGACATAAAGACTTGGATGGCCACTAACTTTCTGCTTCTTAACTCAGATAAAACTGAGGTCATTGTACTCGGCGCTGAAAAGCTTAGAAATATGGTATCTAACCAGATTCTTACTCTGGATGGCATTACCTTGGCCTCCAGTAACACTGTGAGGAACCTTGGAGTCATTTTTGACCAGGATATGTCCTTCAACGCACATATTAAACAAATATGTAAGACTGCGTTCTTCCATTTGCGCAACATCTCTAAAATTAGAAATATCCTGTCTCAGAGTGACGCTGAAAAACTAGTTCATGCATTTATTACTTCCAGGCTAGACTACTGCAATTCATTATTATCAGGATGTCCAAAAAACTCACTGAAAAGCCTTCAGTTAATCCAAAATGCTGCAGCAAGAGTACTGACAGGGACTAGAAAGAGAGAGCATATTTCTCCTGTTTTGGCTTCCCTTCATTGGCTTCCTGTTAAATCCAGAATTGAATTCAAAATCCTGCTCCTCACATACAAGGTCTTAAATAATCAGGCCCCATCTTATCTTAATGACCTTGTAGTACCATATCACCCTATTAGAGCACTTCGCTCTCGCTCTGCAGGCCTACTTGTTGTTCCTAGAGTATTTAAAAGTAGAATGGGAGGGAGAGCCTTCAGTTTTCAGGCCCCTCTTCTGTGGAACCAGCTTCCAGTTTGGATTCAGGAGACAGACACTATCTCTACTTTTAAGATTAGGCTTAAAACCTTCCTTTTTGCTAAAGCATATAGTTAGGGCTGGACCAGGTGACCCTGAATCCTCCCTTAGTTATGCTGCAATAGATGTAGGCTGCCGGGGGATTCCTATGATGCATTGAGTTTTTCCTTTCCAGTCACCTTTCTCACTCACTATGTGTTAACAGACCTCTCTGTATTGAATCGTATCTGTTATTAATCTCTGTCTCTCTTCCACAGCATGTCTTTTATCCTGTCTTCCTTCTCTCACCCCAACCGGTCGCAGCAGATGGCCGCCCCTCCCTGAGCCTGGTTCTGCCGGAGGTTTCTTCCTGTTAAAAGGGAGTTTTTCCTTCCCACTGTCGCCAAAGTGCTTGCTCATAGGGGGTCATATGATTGTTGGGCTTTTCTCTGTATCTATGAAGCGCCTTGAGGCGACATTTGTTGTGATTTGGTGCTATATAAATAAAATTGAATTGAATTGAATTGAATTGAATAGTTGTTGTTTTGTGTGTCAGTTCTACTACTAAGTGTCTGTAACGTCGGGTTGTGTTTAGTGGTTGAGAGGGGGCGGCAAAAACACTTAGCAGGATAGTCAAAAGAATACACACTCACGCTGGCATTTGGAATTCCACAGTGTGTCCTTTAATACACCTTCTCTTCATCAACCATATAAGCCTGGTTGAACGGCTGCAGCTTAACAAACATAGCGCGCAGTGTTCGTACAACCCATAAAGTTGCAAAAGAAAGGTGTCTGGAGAGTTAAACATAAAATCCATCCCTCCTCATGCACTAGCGTGCAAGCACATGTCCACACAATCACAGAGAGGGCAGTGGTGCAGTGACAACATTAACCCTCGACTTGGGTTGTCTTAAAGAGACACTATACCACTGTGACTGTTACATGTCACAGCAAAAAAGCCACCAACAGCAGGTTAAAGTGTAAACGCTGTGGGAAAACAGGAGGAGTGATACACCTCCTGTTTTCCCACAAAACAGCACAACCAAGGACTCAGAAGCACAACATAAAATACAACAAGTTAAAATGCTGGGTTACAAAGACCCGTGACAGACTCACCTTTAACTGCCCAAGACTGCGTCTGAATCTTTGGACCAACTTCAGGGATTAACTCAGTCATGTCAGTAAGACAGAAACGGTTTTCCTCTGCTACTTTGTTAGCTGTGATTAAATATTACATCTCAGTTATGGAGAGGTACAAAATTTAACTTTGCTACAGCAAAATCATATCAACAGAGTTTCTGTTTCAGATTGATTGATTGATTGACTGATTCCATGAATGTTAAGATCTTTGTTTATCAAGGATTAGTAATAATAATTTACCTTCAAATTGTTCCTCCAACTCATTTAGTCGCCATTGAAGCAGTTTGTTTCTTACAAAATCATCTAAGAAATGAACCTGAAAGATAAACTGTAACATTTAACCAGACTAGATCTTTGTAATCAGCTCCTCCTTAAACACACGTTTGATTGATTATGTCACTTATTTATGTGCGAATGTTTAATAATGAAGAACATTAAAACATTACTGTTGGACACATGTCAGCAAAGTTATGTGACATTAGTGATGTTTGTACTAATTTGGTTTTAAAGCTTTTACTTTAACATATACGCTGTTCAATAGTTGTAGTTGATGATTTTATGGATAATTAAAGTCATACATGATTTATGTTAGTTACGTGTGTATTGTCCGCACTGCTAGGAGGATTTTTGCTTTTTTTTCTCATATTTTTTTCTCAGTCTCATGTTTTGTCATTTCAACTCCATGTGTGGCAAATTGACCCTGTGAAAATGCTAACTTCCTGGTTTGAGACCGGATGTGGGGTTGTACATTTCCGGTAGCTTTTCTTTGCGGTCAATCTACTCTGAAGATATTCTCCACAATCATGTCCAAAACTCAAAAACGGAAAGATCGCGTTAAGTTACAAAGAGATGGTGGGAACACTCACCACTGTTGTGTCATAAAAAAATCTAATGATCAATTTTGATGTTTAAAGAGTTTAGATCGATCAGTTGTTTACATCACTAAACACAAGCAGAACTGCATCACTGCAGCAGAAGACACATCGTCCACATTCAGAAGCACATCTCTGTATAGTGACTGGTCTCATGATTTAAACAGGCAAATGTTCAGCATTCAAACTACAGGTGAAGAATAGTCAAACCAGATTATTCCCCCATTATGTCGAGATCAGCTAGTCAAGTACACACCTACACAGCTGTTAACAAACCGTGAAAAAAGCCACAAAAAATGAATGATTGCTGGGTTTCTATACATTAGTATTTACGAAGAGTATGTTGTGACTTACCTTCAAAATTACAGCAGTCCCTCGCTATAACGCAGTTCACCTTTCACCTCGCTGTTTCGCAGATTTTTTAGTGCATGTTTGCATGCTTTTTATTTTTACGTCACATTGTGTCCTGATCGCTGCAGACGATCTCCTCCGTGACGTCTCTCCTGTACAGAATCGCTGCATCGATCGCTAGCAGTGTGACTCTGAAGTGCAGTGCTGTATGTCCACGATGTCCACGCGTCAAAAAATACAATTGGCTACTTGATTTCACCTATCGCTGGTTATTTTTAGAACATAACACCCGCGATAAACAAGGGACAGCTGAGAAATATAACATTTGAATCACTTTTCTCTTTTGATCTGAGGCGCGGGGGGAAAATATCGACAAGTCGATGAACATCATTTACAGATATATTGGGTAAATGCCCGAGACGTCTACAGAAATGTAAATCGCCGCTTGATTCATTCATTTGCTTAACTTGTTTTGGACCGTAAACCAGGCGCGAATAGGACACCGGAAACAAAGCTCCCCACAGGAGTTTCCGCACCGGAAGGAGCATATGCTAACGTGCACATAGGCTGTGTCCCATTTCAGGGTCTGCACGCTTGAAGTACGCGCACTACGCGTACTACGTACGGTGCGTACTATAAGTACGAGAAGTGCGGAAGTGAGAGGCTTGTGAAATGGGATGGTATATGCTTCGTCGCGCTGTTCAGGTTGCCTAGCAACCATGATACTAACCGCGAGACACGTTACATACAGCTTTGTTTGACAGAAATGAAGGAGAAAATTGTTTTGTTGGTCATTCATTTTTGTTCTGACATCACTTTGATTAGATGAGTATCTGAGGCTGAGACCACAGGACTGTAAAACATGATTCAAGGGCTTCATTTCTGTACTGAACAGTCATTTAAGAGTAGCTAGTAAATAATAATTAGTTAATGTTGTTCATGAGACTAAAGTCATCTCACTATGGTAATGTAAATATAATATGGCCAATATTATAGTATTGTCAGATTATTATGATTGATATATATATATATATATATATATATATATATATATATATATATATATATATATATATATAATCTATATCACTGACTTTCAGCTTGTTGTGTTTGTGGATATATGACTGACTTTAATTATCCATAAAATCATCAGATTCTCTGTAAGATTAAGGTCGACTATATGTATATTTAGAAGTAGAGGCTTTAAAACCAAGTTAATGCTGAAAGTACAAACATCACTAATGTCACATAACTTTGCCGACATGTTTTTGTGTATATGCATGTCATTTGTTTGTGGTGTGGAAAGACTGGCTAAGAGATGCGCATGGAGGAGGTCGCTGCTGGTTCAGCATGATTAGCACGCTTGGAAGCAGAAAGAGGTTTAATGATTGCAAATGATTGTTTATGTATTTAAGAGACAGAAAGCTTGTCGTTAATTCATTTTATTAAATGCTGTAACATAAATTGTTTAAAAGCTGTTGATTTATGTCAATGTCACGATTTGAGTTCATCAAAATAATTTTCTATATAGTAAAATGTGAACATTTCTGCACTTTCTACTTAAATGGCATTTGTTTGTGCATCTTTATAGTTTTCATGGTGCCATATTATCGGTGGTTAAAAGAGGAGAGAATAAAGTCGCCTCAGTCGAATCTCTCTGCGTTATGAGTGGTGATTCCAAGTGGGCAGCTACGCCAAGTCCATTGGCACAAAGTGCTTGTGCACAGATGTTTGCAGTCCTTCAATCAGAGATTTTGCAGCTTCCCAGTTTGTGATTAGGGGGACATCTCTCCATCCATGCTTTGAATGTATTTTCCAACAGACCATTTGAATAATACATTTCTGTGTCATGTTCCTGTTCCACACAGGTGCAGACTGTGGAAATCTCTGTGGCCATGTAGTGGTGAGGTTGCTACCCAGTGTGGTTATGGGGTTTAAATAGAGCGGCTATTGGACGAATTTCACCAGTGTCACCAATTTTGTAAAGAAATATATTTCAGAAGGTGCTGTTGACATAAAAATCTCACCAGATGTGGCAACAACCCATCAAATCCACACATGCAAAGTAATCAAACCACACGTTTCCATAGATTATGTGTAATAAAGAGAAATAAGACAGGGGAAAAGTCTTGAACACACTTGCTGCAGTTTGTTTAATCCTTTGTACAAAAGTCTTTGTGTATGATGACAGCATCAAGATGTCTCCTGTGTGGACAAATTAGTCGTACGCATGTATTCTGTGCGCTGTGGGCGTGGCTCTACACAAAGTGACAGATAGTCTCCGAGGTAACCACCATGAGATGCTCAAATGCTCTTAACTTGCACATCACATGTGCTCAGATGTTTCTCCACATCAACAGGGCCCCTTCTATAAACTGTGAGGATTCAGGTCAATGGAAGAAGAAATGACATCAAAGTTTATATTAAATAAACTGAAAATAACAAACCCAAAGCAACAAATGAGTTTTGCATCAATCATTGGTTTTTAATTTGAGATCTATGTAAGAATGCTAATCACAAACTGCTAATGAACTTCTACCATGGAGATCCTTCTGCTGCACACTGTGGTTCAGCTGCTGTGGAGGACAAGAGGAAACTGCAGCGGGTGGTGAGGGCAGCAGAGCGGCCCTGGGCCCGACACTAACCTCCCTCAGAGACATTTATATACTGGCAATGTCGTCCTCAAGGACCCCCTGGACACTCACTCCACCCCCCACCCCTTCCCTCTGGTAGGTGCTACAGGTCGATCAGGTCAATGACAAACAGACTCAATAAAAGGTTTTACCCACATGAACTTACAATGCCCCACTATGTGTGTGTAGAACAAAGATGTGAAGCAGCATAAGACTCACATGTGATGCTGTCCTACATGCATAGAACTAAGTGACAAAGTGATCATGAAATAAAGAAATGTCCCATCACAGATATTTTGCTGACAGCTGTGTTCAGCTCACAGAATAAAGAGTTTGAGTCCCTCACTGACTCAAACTCCTTCAGTGACACTTCCAGCCTTGCAGATTAGTTTGTTGATCCTGATGCATCTCTGGAGCTGATGCTGTCCCCCAGCAGACAACAACAACATAGATGCACTCACTAGTCCACTTTACCCTCTAATCACATCTCTGACATCTGCAGGTTGCTCCAGTAGAGACTCTTGTGCAATGCCAGGTGTTTGTGTTTGTATTTGTCTGTAGGTACACATTAGATATGACCATAGACGCACACACACAAGTGAACACAGGAGCACAGATGGTTTCCATCTCCACCTGCTTCCCTCTTTCTTCACACAACTGTGAGGATGATGAAGAGGTTTCAGGATGAGGTGGTCAGCAAGCACAGGATAAAGCAGGGCCATGAAACTCTCTCGTGCAGCAGATGTTTAATAAGACTCAGCTTTAGGGATCTTTTTCCACCTGGCAGCAAAGTAACAGCTTCACTAATGTGAACAGTCACAATGTTAAACGTTTCTATATTTTCATATATTTTTATACGTCATCTGTTGATGCTGCAGAATAAAGTCTGTTAACAGAGTCCAGGATGTGTAGAGCAGGTCCAGCTCTCCCTTTACTGTGTCCACTTTCATCAGCCCCTGTGAAGTGACACAGAGTGCATGTGTGTCTGTTAGCTGTTGTTTATTGTGAAGAAGACAGATGGAACAAATGAACACACACTTTTAGAGAAATCTGAAAAAGAAACACGTGCTTGGGCTCCTTCTGTGCTCGTCTTTATTAATGCTGATCTTTCTTTCCTGTTTGTTCTTTGGCACAAGCTTCAGTCTTTTCTCCCAGGGCTCCTTCACACTTACAGTGGGGCAAAAAAAGTATTTAGTCAGCCACCGATTGTGCAAGTTCCCCCACTTAAAATGATGACAGAGGCCAGTAATTTGCACCAGAGGTACACTTCAACTGTGAGAGACAGAATGTGAAAAAAAAAAATCCATGAATTCACATGGTAGGATTTGTAAAGAATTTATTCGTAAATCAGGGTGGAAAATAAGTATTTGGTCAATAACAAAAATACAACTCAGTACTTTGTAACATAACCTTTGTTGGCAAAACAAAGGTTATGTTTGGTTGCCTGGTAAAGACCTATAGTAAACGTTTGAGGTCAAACGTTTACTATAGGTCTTTACCAGGTTTGCACACACAGTAGCTGGTATTTTGGCCCATTCCTCCATGCAGATCTTCTCAAGAGCAGTGATGTTTTGGGGCTGTCGCCGAGCAACACGGACTTTCAACTCCCGCCACAGATTTTCTATGGGGTTGAGGTCTGGAGACTGGCTAGGCCACTCCAGGACTTTAAAATGCTTCTTACGGAGCCACTCCTTTGTTGCCCGGGCGGTGTGTTTTGGATCATTGTCATGTTGGAAGACCCAGCCTCGTTTCATCTTCAAAGTTCTCACTGATGGAAGGAGGTTTTGGCTCAAAATCTCACGATACTTGGCCCCATTCATTCTGTCCTTAACACGGATCAGTCGTCCTGTCCCCTTGGCAGAAAAACAGCCCCATAGCATGATGTTTCCACCCCCATTCTTCACAGTAGGTATGGTGTTCTTGGGATGCAACTCAGTATTCTTCTTCCTCCAAACACGACGAGTTGAGTTTATACCAAAAAGTTCTACTTTGGTTTCATCTGACCACATGACATTCTCCCAATCCTCTGCTGTATCATCCATGTGCTCTCTGGCAAACTTCAGACGGGCCTGGACATGCACTGGCTTCAGCAGCGGAACACGTCTGGCACTGCGGGATTTGATTCCCTGCCGTTGTAGTGTGTTACTGATGGTGACCTTTGTTACTTTGGTCCCAGCTCTCTGCAGGTCATTCACCAGGTCCCCCCGTGTGGTTCTGGGATCTTTGCTCACCGTTCTCATGATCATTTTGACCCCACGGGATGAGATCTTGCGTGGAGCCCCAGATCGAGGAAGATTATCAGTGGTCTTGTCGGGGTGGCTGTAGCTCAGGTGGTAGAGCAGGTCATCTACTGATCAGAAGGTTGGTGGTTCGATTCCTGGCTTCCCCTAGTCTGCATGCCAAATATCCTTGGGCAAGATACTAACCCCAAATTGCTCTCCGATGCATCCATCGGAGTATGAATGTGTGTGAATGTTATCTAGAAAAGCACCTAGAGAAATGTGCTTGTGCGAATGGGTGTGAATGGGTGAATGCACAAGTTGTGTAAAGCACTTTGAGTGCTCAGAAGAGTAGAAAAGCGCTATATAAGAACCAGTCCATTTACCATTTGTATGTCTTCCATTTTCTGATAATTGCTCCCACAGTTGATTTTTTCACACCAAGCTGCTTGCCTATTGTAGATTCACTCTTCCCAGTCTGGTGCAGGTCTACAATTCTTTTCCTGGTGTCCTTCGAAAGCTCTTTGATCTTGGCCATGGCGGAGTTTGGAGTCTGACTGGTTGAGGCTGTGGACAGGTGTCTTTTATACAGATGATGAGGTCAAACAGGTGCCATTCATACAGGTAACGAGTGGGGGACAGAAAAGCTTCTTACAGAAGACGTTACAGGTCTGTGAGAGCCAGGGATTTTCCTTGTTTGAGGTGACCAAATACTTATTTTCCACCCTGATTTACGAATAAATTCTTTACAAATCCTACCATGTGAATTCATGGATTTTTTTTTTTCACATTCTGTCTCTCACAGTTGAAGTGTACCTCTGGTGCAAATTACTGACCTCTGTCATCATTTTAAGTGGGGGAACTTGCACAATCGGTGGCTGACTAAATACTTTTTTGCCCCACTGTATAAATACACCTACATTCATTTATACACAAACATCATGAAACAAAGGGGCTGGCTTTGTAAAAGAGGACATAAGATCCTCTCTGAACAGCACATTAATATCAAACACAGGACTAAACAGGATATACTAAGTCTGTGGTGTTTTCATTATTACTTGCTAAGTATTTTTCCAGTGGTTTGAAATGTGACTCAAGTCTGATTCTTCTACTGTGTGTGAACTCTAAGCAGCTGCATTAAACACCTGCTTTTCAAACGAGGCTCAATTCTATGACTCTGTGAAGTTAAACTTTTGTCACCTGCATAAATAACAATACTTGATCTAGTAAGGACTGCAGTGCTCCTATGATCCCAGCTTATAGATGGAGGCTAGCATAAGAGACTCACCAGCTAAAACAGCACACCTGGGTCTCCCAGCCTATTAAAAGCAGCCCTTTGCTTCACCTGCTTCACTAAACATTATTATTATTATTTAAGCAGAGTGGTGTGATTTATGTAGGCATTGCTGTGTGACAGGGTGACTTTTCTTGCACACCCACCAAATGAGGGCGCACATGCTTCCACGCCCACTGGTGACTGCACACATCCTTTCAAGGAAGCATTTCATTCATCCCTAACAAATGGAACAAAACACTGTGCAGCGTGTTCAGGTTTGAACGTGGCCCTGGCCTCTCTCTGCCATCCACCTGCATCGGCACATACGACACACATCCACTCCCTGCTGAACTGCTTATATTTGATGTGTTGAAGTTTGAATAAATTCCACTTTATTTATAGGAACATTTCATCTGTGAACTCCTGCTTCCCACTCTCCTTGAGCCAATTTGTGACAGGAACATGACATAAGAAAACTAATTTATCCCTTTTTGATTCTGTGTATCTGGCGCTCATCCAGTGAGTTTTCACTTGGCAAAAACAGACTGAATTTGTCTGGAGAACTTTGGCTTCAGCCAAGTTAGATAAACACACTGTGTCTCTTTCAAAACAGCAGTGTAGTAACTTGTTATACTTCTATAGTTTTCCCATTTTGTGAGCTGTGGATGTGGAAAATGTCTCAGTGACACATCCACATGAAAACGGCGTTACCTTCTTTCATTTGCTCGTCAAATGAACGAGCTGTTTGGACTTTAACGTCACAGCTGATGCTTCGATTCTTGAACTCAAGAGTTCAGCTTCCACTCAGAGGTACAAGTACACACAGCAAAGATAAACATGTACACAAGGTGGAAACCACAGGTGCACAGCTCCAACCAGAGATGGGCAGTAATCCGATTACTTTTTTCAAGTAACGAGTAAAGTAAGGGATTACTATTGCAAAAAAGGTAATTAGATTACAATGGATAATCTATTGAGTGCAGAGAGAGTATGAGCGTGCAGCGTTTAAAGCGTGGAAGTACTGACCTTACTTTGAGTTTGATTCTGTAAAAAGTGACAAAAACATTAGTGTCTGCTGTTCACTGCGTGGGAAGAAAACATGCTCACTCACTATGTGTTAATAGGCATGCTTATTTATAATTTTGATAAAATGTCATAAAAATAATTCCATGCCAGCTCACCATTGGTGATCAGGTAGATTCTGTTCCAGTTATAGTCCCATAAATCATGAAGCTTGCTGACAGAAAGCTATTTGTGGTCTTGATTGTGGGAGCTTCAGTTGTCTGACTCCAGCTGCCACACAGTGGTCACTGATATCATTTGCAAAAACCCCAGTGTGACAATATTTATCAGTGAAACAGAAATCAGGAAGTGACGACTTTTCTTTTAACATTTGCTAAGGCTAAACTGTGCTTTATACCACAGTTGGGAATTTCCTGAGTTACAACAAATTATATTTTAGACTTTTCACATTTTTGTTCATATGTATCATTTTCTACTTTTATTCTTACTTTTGTTTAGATTTTGTTTACAAAAGTAATGTAACCGTTGTGGTGGGTGTGGTTTGTGGTGGGCGTGGTTTGTGGTGCGGCTGCAGGAGAGGCCGACACACTGCAGCTTCATCACTAATCAAGCGTCCCCTGCATAAAAAGACTGAACTGGGTCCTGAGTGTTGTTGTGTGTGTGTGTCTGATTAACATTATTGTGTAAATGAACCAACAGAGTTTGATTCTCCCATGAAGCTGCTGATGAAACTTATCACAGTAGATGTGATGAAGTGACTGAAACAACCTCCACCTTAGTTAAAGTGGGTGAACGGTCACAGATAGAGACAGGGTGGGGCTGTCAGTGATGTGGGTGGAGACGGTGGAGATAAAGCGAGCAGACCAGAGGCGTCCTCTCTGAGTCTCCTGTGAGACGAGCAGTTAAAGGACTCCAGATGTTCACCACAGCAGAGACAGTGAGGGGACGGAGGCCTCCTGTGGACTCACAGTCAGCTCCATGTGTGTCTGTTTGTGTTATTATCCTGTCAGGAGAGCTTAGAAGTTATTATTACATATGTGAGGAGAATATAACTGACACCTTAGTTAGGGTGTCAGTTATATTCATCAAAGGCAACACAATTCTTCTAACATACACCTTTACAGACTAGTGTCTAAAACAAGTCTTTGTATGAGGCGTCTCCACAGTGTCAGGATCAAAGATAAAGTCATTGTATAAATTCACACTGAAATATCACTTTATAAAACCCACCATGAGGAGACGGGTGTGAGTGGTATGTGCACGGACGGAGGGATCAGGTCTGGAGGGGGTGGGAGGGGGTGCCCCTGCATGCATGAAGGTGGTGTGGACGTGGAGAAGACAGGACCCACTCACAGGCTGAGGATGTGGGCGGGGTTTATGGTGATGACAGGATGAAGTGAACATGACGCACAGACGGCTGACACAATCAAACAGGAAACACTCGGTCAGCGACCCAGGAACCCTGACATCACTCAGGGTTTCACCTTAACTCTGGATGAGGAGTTTCACATCCTGAACATGTGACAGTTTAAAGGGACCAAAAGTAACTGGACACCTGATTCAGTTCAGGTTTATTCATCAGCTCAAACCACAGCAACAGTCACCTCCAGGGAACCAGCTGGATCCATGTAACTAGGGACAAACCACAGCCCAGAGCACGGGTTCATGATGCGTTTGTGGACTGTAGGTTATTTGGATAGTGATGAAATGTACACAGCAGTCTGTCTCTAATATTTAATGAAATGTTCTGAATATGATAATAACTTGTGATTTTCTTTTAAATGAATCTTTAATTGTGTTGTAGGGACTCTGACTCTCATGAAGATTTTCACATTAATGTGCTTTTCACAAAGATATTAACAATGAAAATGACGTGCAGCCCTGAACTACTCATGTGTTAATGCAGCGGTTCCCAACCCCCGGGTCACGGACTGGTCCGTGAGTCGTTTGGTACCGGGCCATGAGAGTCGAGGCTCGGTGTGAAATTTATGGTTGATAGGTTTGTAGCAGAAACGTATTCGCTGGAACGTTGAAGACAATCCAGCTACACAGCAAAGCAAGACACGAGTAGTTCTTTATGTTTCTCGTGCAACTGGACAAACACCGTTCCTTCGCTTGACCACAGTTGCTCTCGTCCGTTCCCCTGTAACACTGCTCTTTATTGAGGTTACATGAATATACATAGGTTCATTAACATACACGTGAACAAAGGTACCAGTCTGTATGTTATGTAGGTGTGTGTGTGTGGAGTCAGAGTGTGACCCCATAAACGACTTCCCTAAACCTGCTGGTCTGGAAGTTCAGCAGTTCATCTAAACAAAATGCACTTAGACTAAAACAGATATCCTACCACAAAAAAATAAGAAGGTAGCACCTCTCCCATGATCCCAGGATGTGGGTGTGAATGCCAGAACACTCTGTACACAAAGTCTTTAAAGACTACTATCATTACACAATCGATTATACACCTCTAAGCATATATGGTTAGATATTCCCCAATAAAAATGAGTATAATAAAATATAAATCCAACAATGGTTTTCAGGGTTTTTATCATTAACTTGGTTTCCCTGGGTCTTTTCCCGTGTTATAGTAGTGTGTCTTATTTTGAAAGAAATGTTTACGCGTTACCATAGCGACCAGAGAGCATTAAGGGAGCAGACAGGTGCATCCAACCAACATTTTATTTTCCCTTATTTGATTTATGGACCTAACTATATGAACTAGACTTTGGCTTTAATTCTGCTCCTCTTCATAATTTCTGTGTTGCATTTCCATCATTCTTCTGCTGGATTTACTGCAGGCTTTAACAAACACTCCTTTGGGGCAGTCCAGGCCCAGCTACGTGTTTGTAAGCTGCTGTGCTCTTCACAAATAAAACCTGAAGCAGCTCAGACTAGTAGAACCAGCACTGAGGCCTGCTACATTTATACAGTGTTAGAGCAACGGCTGCAACCTACAGCCTTTAAACTAGCTGACAGTAAACACATCAGTCCAGATGTTACTTTGTGATACTGAGAGTTCAAAGAGACAGGCTGATTAAAATCCCATTCCTTACATCACCGTCCTCTGCTCTGACTGGAGCTCACACTGGTTTCACTTAATTTAATCACAATACTTCTGATTATTAGGTGAAATTATTTAGGTTACAGTGCTGCAGTACAAACAGGAACAAAGACACAATACACTAAGTAAAAAATAGCACAATATACACAATATATACATGCATATATATACATATGAGTCACTTATAAGTAATATGTGAGTGCTGGGGTCTATGACAGCAGGCAGGTCTGTATTTACAGGCTGACATGAACAGCCAGTAGTTCAGGGTTCAAAGATACAGGAAAGTGTGTGACCTTCCACACTGACAGAAGATGCTAAACATGACTTTAAACTGTTGTTTGTTAAAGCCTCACAGATCTGAGAGCAGGGCTCAGTGGGTACATGAGCCTTTATACATGAAGGGTTTCTGTTTCCAGGAGAGGAAACATGTGATCCAGCTGTGTTTGATCACATGGATCTGCTCTGCATGGATCACCTGACTCTGTATTAAACATGTTGTTATTATTGTTCTTACAGTCTTAAATCAGTACATCAGATGAGTCACATGACACCCGGGGGTGACAGCAGCCTCTTTCCTCTTTAGAAAGTGTTGCGGGTTCAAATATTGAGGGTGAGCACAAAAACAACAATGGTCCAGGAGAGTCGGTCAAACAATGACTTTTAATGAACACACGCGTGGGGAGATGAACACTGCACACAGACAGCATCGATCTCTTCCCAATGATACACAAGCAGTTGTTTTTATAACTTCACGGTTTTGGTTATGACGCCCCCTCATGCGTCAAAGCAGATACAATACAATAAATGTTGACGACTTTTGACACATTTAAAAAGACATCTTCTCCGTCTTGAGGCCAGCCGCTTCCTGTTAATCTTCTGACTCTCACTTATCTCCTGGAGCAAACTGTCCCTTAGGCAGACACAATTTTGCAGTCACAAGATTTTGCAACTATTATTTGAACTCTTACCTAAACATGAGTCTAACTACTGTTTGTGTGTGTGTGTGTCTCAACCTCCAACGAGACACACCCCGCCCGTTGACGCTTCTGGCCTTTTACCAGACAGAAGCTCTCTGTGATAGGTGTAATAATCGTAACTAAGAACATGTGTAATCTATTGAATAAATGCTTTGATGAAATGATAATTAATGTAATGGTAATGATGGTTATGAATAGTAGCAGTAAAATATTTCCCTGATCTCCACAAAAGCTGCTCTCTGTCCCAGGAGCTGTTGTCACAGTAACAGCAGGAACAGGAAGTCACATGCTCTCTGCTCTGTGATTGGCTGCTTCTTATCTCAGCTTCCTGCAGAGGGTGGAGGTCTGCTGATAACGCACACCAACAGAAGTGTGACTTTCACTTCCTGTTTATTGCTGTTGTTCTTAAAGCTCTCAGGTGATGCTGCAGCGCCCCCTGCTGACACAAACTCCTCCCTCTGTCTCAGAGGTCAGAGGTCAGCCTGCTGCTGAGTGTCTGCCTGTTCATGGACTTCCTGTCACAGAGACGGGTCTCAGCGTCAACACTGGTTTCTGATTGGACGGTGTGGAAACCCAGCTTCCTCAAGCCAAGTGATGTGTGGATTCATCACTCTCTGTAGATCAGTGTAAGTCTGTGTGTGGGTCAGCTGCAGGAGTTGCTTGACCTTTGACCCTGGCAGACAGAGCTGGTTACTGCTGTGTGACTCCTGCTGTCGCTCCACTTTAAACTTCACTTAAAATAAGTCCTGACATGGCCCCGCCCCCTCTGACCTGCTGCTCCTGGCTGAGGACACAGTGGAGGCTCAGAGGGGGCGGGGCTTTTCCTGTGGCGATAACCAAACTGCATTAGGTCACTGCACTGCCAGTGTTTAACCACACCTCTTCTCATTGACCTTTGACTTCTGAAATGTTGATCTGATCCTTATTTAATTATGTTTTTCATTTAGTGTTTAATTCTGTGTATTTATATGTTCCTGAGTTCAGCCTTAGCTGATATCCACAGACGCTCCTATTGGCTGGTTTTAAAAACACAACAAAGTTGCTCACACTCGAGGTCTCAATGAGGCTCGTTACCAACAGCTGATACTGACATTTTTCCATTTAAGTGACTCTTTTAAAAACATGTCTGCCTGAAATTCACGTTTAATTTATTCTGAGGGATTTTAATAGAGAGATAGAACTTTATTAACCCCTCATGTTTATCCTCCAGGATAATATAGCATATAGATATACACATATACACAAAACTTCACCTTTCAGGGGACAGACACTATCTCTACTTTCAAGATTAGGCTTCAAACTTTCCTTTTTGCTAAAGCATATAGTTAGGGCTGGACCAGGTGACCCTGAATCCTCCCTTAGTTATGCTGCAATAGATGTAGGCTGCCGGGGGATTCCCATGATGCATTGAGTTTTTCCTTTCCAGTCAACTTTCTCGCTCACTATGTATTAACAGACCTCTCTGCATTGAATCATATCTGTTATTAACCTCTGTGTCTCTTCCACAGCATGTCTTTATCCTGTCTTCCTTCTCTCACCCCAACCAATCACAGCAGATGGCCCCGCCCCTCCCTGAGCCTGGTTCTGCTGGAGGTTTCTTCCTGTTAAAAGGGAGTTTTTCCTTCCCACTGTCACCAAAGTGCTGCTCATAGGGGGTCATATGATTGTTGGGTTTTTCTCTGTATCTATGAAGCGCCTTGAGGCAACTTTTGTTGTGATTTGGTGCTAAATAAATAAAATTGAATTGAATTGAATTGAATATTAGAAACATTAGTTGAGTGTTTTTAGTATAAAATGGTGAAAGTCCCTCTTTTTGCTCCTCCCCTCACCTGTGGATGGACGGTGCTGTTACCGTGGTGACAGCTTGGATGTGTTTCAGTCCTGCCTGGTTATCACTGCAGGAATCTTTACTTTCACATTTATTACAGGTAATAACTCTGATTTTTCTGTTTATTATGAACTAAATGTATCCTGATACACACAGAGATGGATGAGCAGAGGTCACATGATGAAAGAACAAACATGGAGTCTTTGATTTATTTAGATATTTATTGATGAATGCAAACAAACCCTGACACTGAACCATCGTTGAGCTTTCACAGAACAAACCTGATCACATGACCTGCTGACCCAAACAGTGAAAAGCTCCATGGCAACAACAACAAACAGCCTCACATATGTTAACAGAGGCTGTTAGAAGCACAGAGTCTTTACAGTCTTTCTCCTGTTTGTACACAGATTTCTGCACATCTTCATCACAGTTACTCACAGACGTGCAGAGTGTGTGGATATCAAAGCTAAGTTTCCACCATGTTTGTAGTCTGTACTGGGACTCATGGAGCATCTCTCTATGAGCACTCAGTGCTTTAAACAGTGAGTCCCAGTTTAACCAGCAGCCTTCACACCACACAGACATGGAAACTTCAAACCCTCAGACTGAAGTCACTGGTAGTCTCTGGCACCAGCGACTGCGCTAACAAACACAGCAAACAGTGAAGGTTTGGTAGAGAAAGCTGGTTGGGTAATACCAAGTACGCGGCGGAGGAGGCGGGGTTACATTACTAGATGATTAAACATGGAACTATTTTGCTGATAATAATTGAAATGATGAAAGAAAATCAACATGCTATTTATGCAAGATAATTCATAATTTTATAAACTGGAATGATGAAATTATATTGGCTGGATCTGATTATTGGGGGGGTCATGACCCCGTAACCCCCCTGGAAATTACGCACCTGGTCCTGAGGTCAAATCCACCATCTTTGTTTCAGTGCTGAGCTTCATGTTCTCCCGTGTTTGTGTGCGTCCTCTCCGGTACTCCGGCTTCCTCCCACAGTCCAAACACATGCAGTTAGTGGGGTCAGGTTAACTGTGAGTGGTTGTGTCTCTGTGTTATTCCACCTTAATCAATGACTTCCTGTTAGCATTAAGTGCTTCTGTAGGACTGATGTCATTTTCATGGGTTGATCATTTAAATGAAGCTGGACTCAGATGCAGTAAATAAGTTGATTGATCATTAATGAATAAAGCTGGTCAAATACATCACGTGGACACATGTGATTGTGTATTGTAGTATTGATCCCAATGCTGGTATTAGTACTGGATCAATAACACTGGATGGATGTGTTCAGCATGGAGCCCCTGAGCTGTGTTAAAGACAAACATGGAAAACTGACAGGTCTGTGTCATTCACAGTCTGTAACACTTCTAAACAACAGAGGCTGACCCAAGTGCCTCAGAGCCAGGCACGCTCACATCACAGCTCTCTAAATAAGCCAGTTTCAAAATAAGAGCTGAAAGCTGTGTTTGGTTGTGTTAGCTTATTATTGTGGAGACTAACATTCAGTGATCATGTGTTCAGACTCATAATGATTACTCTCATAAATCCTGATCTTTGTATTTACTGTGTGTTGGATCAATAACTGAGATTCATCGTATCACACAGCTGTGCTGCTGCTGCTGGTGATGTCAGCACATCTGGAACAATACGGGGTATCTGCTACCAGACTGAGCAGGACGTGAGACCTGTGGACTGTTTAAAGCTGTCCCTCCACAGGTCACTCAGACCTGATCCACACCTCAGTGATATTCTCTGACTTCCTCAGTAGAGACAGAAACCATTCAGATCTGGGACGATCAGCTGACTGATGATGTCACACAGACTGTGTTTTTCAGGAACAGTGATTCTGATGTGAGCCTGCTAGCTGACAGCAGACCTGATGAAACCACATGTTCACATCTGTGAGGACAGACTGGACTCTTTGACTGCACCTTGGTTCTCCTCAGAGGTCTGTACAGGAGCATGTCCACCCCCACTGAAGATCTCAGTCACTGTGAAACATAGAAAGCTGCTTGTGTAGCCTCTGCCTCACATGTAGATACAGCTACAGGTTTCTCTGTCAGTCAGACTGAAACAGTGTCCTGATGCTGCATTATTCAGCTCTGTGCCCCAGTCAGCATCACTGTGAGCTACCAGTGTCAGTGTTTCTGCCCTTTTCCTGTAACACTACACTCAGCACAGGCTCAGCTGCTATCCAGTGTTGGACTTTGGCTTCAGCTGCTGTGATATATCCTCTAACATAGATCAGCTCTGCTACATGTTGTTAGATAAGTGCAGCTGCCTGTCATGTCCTGATGTTTCTCTGGGTCAGCAGCTTCTCCATCAGAGGTTCACATGGAGCTGATCCAGTATCTCCAGTAACTGTGTTCTGTGCCTCACTGGTTCATCCTTCTGTCTGTGTGACGTCAGTCAGATGTTGAAGTTAAACTCTGTAATCTTCACTGTGTCACAGAGTTCAGTGAGTCCCGTTATTCACAGTATCAATCAGATCATCAGAGAACAGCTGATCAGCAATCAGTGGTGCCAACAGCACCTCCTGTGGTGAGAGGATGCAATAATGCAATGTAGCATTTTTACACTGAACACTTCCAGTCATGGAAACTGTCTGTTGGATCTGTTTGACGTTGCTTTCTTGTGTTGCTTTCTTGGTTAGAGTTCCTCACAAATGTCCAGATTATTCTTCTAATGAGGCGTCGACCATGTTTTCAGTTCTTTGGAAGAAAACATCGCCCTTTGCCATCCTTACTTTTCTTTGACTTCTTCAAATGCAGCTGAACTCCAGCTGGTATTTTATTGGACTTTGCAGCTGTTTCTGGTCATCAGTTCATTCCTGCAAACCTCTGAACCTGAACAACAATGATGCTGCATTGCTGGCTGATCCCAAAAGGTTGATTCTGTTCATCTGGACGTTTTCAGAAACGTTTGCTCACTGATCAGGTGACTTCTTCAGTCTCAGCTGACTGCAGCTTTACAACCTTACAAACAGCACATTTGCACAATGACTGAAACCAGCAGCAGCAGCACCTGATATATATGATACTAATATAATACATATACATATATAATCCATACTAATGATGAAGGAGCTGAGCTCACAGTCCATTGTTCATTCAGTGAACTACTCAGTTTATTTTGGGCTCAGAAATGCTCACTCTGTACATCACTGTCAGCAATAGACTCATTCTGCTGTGTGGACAGGAGCACATGTGACATCACTTCCTGTTTGTTTGTGACTGAAGAGGAAGAAGTTTACAAGGAATCATTTAGAAGAGTTTCAAACATCAACTGATTGAATCCATGAATCTGAAAACATGTTTGTGAGTGAAAGAGACAGACATGTACAGACTGAACTATCTGTTCAACAGTCAGAGTGTTTCTCTAACAGGAGACACTCTTTACACCCCACTCAGCACAGGGACACTGAGGAACCAGGAGACAAGAGTCTAAACCCAGGATAAAGAGTTTGAGTGAATGTGGTGTTGAAGGTGTGGAGGTGGATCAGAGTGTCAGAGGAGACTCTGTAGAAGGACAGAGTGCCAGCAGGACAGTCCACATACACTGCTGCTCTGTTAGAGACAGAGGAGGAGGAGGAGGAGGAGGAGGAGGAGGAGGAGGATGATGATGATATTGGTGTTTGTCTCTTATTGTGCCTGACATAACGAGGAACATCATCAGAGCAGATCAGACTCCAGGACTGATCATTCCATCCAAACACACAGTCACTGTCTCCTTTCCTTCTGATGCTTCTGTAACTCACTGATATAAAAACTCGTCCTCTCCACTCGACCTCCCAGTAACAGCGACCAGTCAGACCATTTCTACACAGCAGCTGATTCCAAACATCAAATCTGTCTGGATGATCAGGATATGACTGAACCTCCTCCACACGTGTCACCTTCCTGTTGTTGTCAGACAGTTGGAGCTTTGTGTTCACTGTGTTTGTGTCGATTGTGAGTTGACAGGAATCTGATGGAGAGAACAAACACAATCCAGCTGCAGTTATTGATCCATCATCTGTTCATTGATTGACACTTTGATGATGACTCCTGACATGATGAAGATGGTTGAATGTGTGCTGCTTTGTTTTCATGAATCCCATTAAAAACACACTTACACTTCCTCAGACCTGGTCTCAACCATCGGACTCCAGCAGGCTCCACCCTGAAAGGAGGAGGGGGGTCAGAGCAGCACAGTCAGCATGCACACATGGACATTACATGGCTCTCATACACACACTGTTACACACTGAGCTCAAAGCTCGGCTCCACTGTTTTATTCAAAGAAATCTACATTTATTTATCAGCACATTTAAAAACAGGTTGAGCCAAAGTACTGCACAGAGTAGAGATAAAATAGGAAACATGCACAGTAATTACTATAAAGACTCGTCAGAATTGAAAGCTACAGAGTACAAATGTGTTTCCAACCGGGTTTTAAAAATGTCGAGTGTTGGTGACGACCTGATGTGAAGGGCGACTGTTCCAGAGTTTGGCTGCAGCGATCGATAAAGCTCACCTCTGTTTTTACGTCTAGTTCTGGTCAGAAGCTACTTATCTGCAGACCTGAGGGCTCGACTTGGATTATTTTGTTAAAGAGAGATAAGATGGAGCCAATCCGTTCAGAGATTTAAAGACAAACAACCAGATCTGGAAGTGGATTCTACGACGTACTGGTAACCAGTGGAAAAAGCTGGAAAAAGCTGGCGATGGGTCGTCTAGCACAGACCCACCGCTGGAACCAGACAATTGATGAGGGAGAGAACTGTGACAGCGCCGTTCCTTCACTTGACCTCAGTCGCTCTCGTCTGCTCCCTCGTAACACTGCTCTTTATTGAGGTTACATGAATATGCATAAGTTCATTAACATATGACGTCTTACACAGGTATGAACAAAGAGTACCAGTCTGTGCATAGTGTAGGTATGTGTGTGTGTGTGTGTGTGTGTGTGTGTGTGTGTGTGTTCCAGATGTGACCCTGTGACCCCAAAGCTGGTGCTAAGAGTCCAGTGGTCCCCCTAACAAAGGGCTCTTATACTAAACCAGACACAGAGTAGGTGTCCTCCTACACCAGGGGTCTCAAACTCGTGGCCCGCGGGCCAAATGCAGCCCGCAGGGCGATAGTTTTTGGCCCCCACCTTAATATGAAAATTTAATGTTAGTTTGATAATGTATGACACTTTACATTGTTGTGTGCGGAGCTGAATTAACCCACCAATCAGGGTGGGATATGGATCTCAGGGGACACCAGCCGGGCTTGATGCAAGCAGGGAAACATTTCTCAATGAGTAAAAGTTACAGCAGCGTTGCCCTGGAGTGTTTCTTTCTTTTCTGTGCCTGGCTGGCTTCCTCCTTTCTTTTGGGCAAACGCGGACATGCGCCCCAGCGCGCTGCGTTCACAACACTTCAAAAAAAGTTGGGTTTTTTAAGTTTCTGCCCAGCGAGACATTATACGTATATAGATTTATACACACGTCAGTGGGATTTTTAGTTATTTTTTCACAGAGAGAGATCTCATATTAACTCTCAAAGTGATGTGTAGGCGGCGGGATAAAAGAAAAGTAATGAACTCAATGCAGCCCAATTTAGTCTGCAGTCACATAGCGACACCTGTTCATCAGCAATAACAGTCCCCGGTAACCCGGACTAATTATAGGGTCGCACTGTAATTTGTGCGTCGATGTTTTTTATTTGCATCACTCCATTTGCATTGCAGCATACATGAACATTACATATATTTCAATATAATGTAAAAGCAGTCAAAACAACTGTCAATGGAAAATTGTACTTAGTAGTCAGTATAATCTTTTAATGATATAAGTTTGAATATGGTAGAATACTGCATGTAACCATTTGTGTTTATTGAAAAGATGTCTCATCCTAGGAAGTCTGTAACATTCCAGGGTGTTCTGGCTTTCACCACCACATCCTAGGAGCATGGGAAAAGTTCGTACCTTGTTTTATTGTTTTACGGTAGGATTAACGTAGTTATATCTGTTTCCAGTCTAAGTGGTTTTGGTTTGATGAACTGCTGGACTTTCCAGACCAGCAGTTTTAGGGAAGTCTTTATGGGGTCACACTCTGACCCTCCCCTCACACACACACACCACACACACACCACACAAGCACTCACTGAAGTGTATAAATAAAGGACCAGGGCAGTCCTCAGGGCGGGTCTCTGAGTCTCACTCTAGGCTGCCCTTGCTAGCAAGAAAATCTGTGTGTTTCTCCTCTCTGATTCTCTGCTGAAGAAGTGTTTTAGAATACATCTCTTAACATTATTTGGTCCTTCGAGCCGGATCAGAAAACATCAGAACTGTTATCTGTGACTCTGTTCCAAGATCCAGCACTGATTCCTGACGCTGTGGGGAGCCAGCACTGAAGCCTGTGCACAGCCCTCTTAGACGAGGACAGAGCCCCAGGACGTGAATTCGGGTCTGGGCCAGTGGCCTGGTCCACGGCACTGGGATTCAGTCTGATGATCCGAATCACCAGTGAGATGTCGGAGGGTGAGAAACACTATTTTGGTATATAAAACGGCCGCAAAGGTTTAAAAGTCACGTGATAAAATAGGTTGAGTTCGCCAAAAGGAACTGTGTTTAGACTGGGTTTAGAGGTAGCCGTGAAATACTTCGTGACAAATTAGCGCGCAAATGTCTATATGTGTGTGTGTCTGGAAGTAATAATTGATTTTACAGCACAATAAGCTGCTGAACTACTTCCATTTTTGTTTTCTTTGCTGAGGCTCAAGTACTGGTGACAAAGGAGAACGGTTGAGTTTCATCTCATAAAACTGATACCGCTTCACCGTTAGGGTGAAGTCGAAGGCCGTATCAGTAAACCACTCTGAAGTCAAGCGTGCCAGCGACGGCCCAGAAAAATCTTTGAAAATGGAGAATAAACAAGCGAAATTAACACCTGATGAGAAATGTTTAGAAAAACAACAAGCCGGAGCAGGACAAAAACAAAAGAAAGGGAGAGGAATGCATAGTGGAAGAGCAAGAGGTAGAGGTAGAGCTACACACACACCAAACAGTGGCTTTAGCACTACATGCTGGAGGTGTGGAAAAGAGGGACATTTTGTACGTGACTGTAAGAAACAAAGAAGACAGTAACTCAGAATAGGATAGCAGCTCAGGTGAAGAGAGCAGTTCAGAATAGGAAGAACGTAATAATCCCTCACCAAGTGAAAATTAGAGATCAAAGTAGTTTAAAGTAGTTTAAAAAGGGTTGGAAACAGACCCGAATGAATAGATATAAATACAAGAGGAATAAAGTAAAACAAACAAAAGGCTAAATTACAACTTATCTTTAATGTATTCATACTAATAATAGCAAGGATAACAACCTGTAAATTGGTGTTAATGATGAAATAATATTAATATGAAGAGGCACCTCAGTCAGTTATGATGTGAGGTGGATAATTGTTGAAAGTAATCTGCATTAAGCTTAGGGTTGCTCAAATTCAGTACAATGACATATGAAGTAAAATAGGTAAATATTTGAATTAATTAAGTGCATAGAGGCACTTGACCTGTTTGAAAACCTGTCATCCTGGATGAGACTTTGCTGAGATATAGAGCAAACCTATAATAACAACTAATATGCTGAACCCTGTATGAAGCAGCTGAAAACTATATGATGGAGAAGCTGACTTTAATATGAAACCACTGTGAGGTTGTGTTGTGGTCTCTTCTGAGCTGATGAGCAAGCTACACATTATCAGATCAGGAGCTGGCTGAGAACTCTTCAAAGAGAGGGAAATAGGACTGTGATAACTGGAATGTGCAGAGTTTCCGTGAGCAGTTTTCCTGCATCTTGACTCATGTGTGTAGAGTGTTCATAGCATCAGCATCATGTTTTTGTTTATTTGTTTTGTTGGGTTGAAAAATAGTTAAATAAACTTGTGATCATATTTATGGATCACGATAGCACATGCCATTGGCCGAATGATTTATGTACGCAGATGAAAAAAGTGAGTGTTAATGTGTCTGACGTCACAGTGTTTTTGTGCGCTGTGTAAAAGTAATTGCCTCTGATTGTGAGAGCGGTGATTCTGCAGGTCACCAGCTATTAAAAAAAAAAAAAAAAAAAAGAGTAAAAAAGAGACAAAATTTACATTGTAGATGAAAAATAATCATAGGAAAAAGGTTTTGTGTTGATCAGCCAAGAACAACTACAATCTCACTTTCTGCTTTTAAGAAAGGACAATTCACAAAAACAGAGAGAGAGAGAGTTGTGTGTGTTGGTTAAGCAGTGATAATAATAATGAACATGTTTTAGTTTGTCACTTTCAGGTGACAAGCAGACCTGAATCAATTTTCCACATGCAGCGGTCGGAAGAAAGTTATAGTTTAACATCATTAGAAACATTCAGGCCAAGTTATTACAACTTATTTACAGCACCATGTGTCTCTCAAACTCACAAGCGAGCTCTCACTCCTCCCTGAAGACAAGGAATGCAGCTCCAAAGAGCAATAACATGGCAGATAAAGAGACAGCAGCAAAGTCCTGGGCAAAGAGTCCCAGCAAGCAGCAGCAGTGTGGACAAACAGCATCAGAGAAGAAGAGCAAACCCATCATCCTGCCTGATTGGATGAATGGCACTGTGTTTCCAACAAGCTGCAAATTCTCTGTGCAAGTGAAAAGAACGTTTGAGGAGAACTGAGGAGACTGTTGGAGTTTGACATTTGCCACCTTTGGAGAAAATGGCAAGAAGAGACAGTGAAACACAGGACAAAGCTGAAAGAGAACTGCCTGCTATTGGACTGTTGAAGTGGGAGAGGACAACAGTGAGAGTAAGTGTTTAATGTGGGAAATCAAAATTGGGTTAGCAAACCTGGGAAAAACAAAACTGTCTGCTTAAGTGGGAAAATTGTGAAAGAGTCTGAAACACTGCAAAAAGAAACATACAAAATCACACACACACAAGCAGAACATGCATTAACCCTACTAACACTTCCAAACACAAGAGAGCTCATGAAGATTAGACAACATCTTAAGCATGTGAGTCTGTTTACCATCTTGTCCAAGTCACTTAGTGTGATGCAAAGATCAATGGACTCATAGCACATCAGTTAAGAAATGATTAAATAATAGCAGAGAAGTGTGTAGGACAGGCAGCTTTAAGAACATGCCCTGCTGGAGATGCAGCTCCACAGCACACACATCCATTAAACCTGCCTAATAACACAAACACCCATGCAATGAAAATTAGCTTGTTATCTCTCATCAGTGTTAAAATAGTGTGAATTTAACAGACACTTGTTATCAAATGCTGAATTTATCCAATGCAAAAATTGACTCTCTGGGTTGCAGGACAACAGTTTAACTTTTGTGGGAAAAAAGATTCTGGTTTGACCACCCACTGATCAGACAATAAATTTAGTTGTTAATACAGTAAATTGGGAGATGCTTTCTGCTTGATTGATGCAGCACAAGTAATTTACTGTATGAGGGAAATTCTATTTTTGTGATAACATTTTGAACATGCATTTCTGTTGTCCTGTCATCTTAGTGGGTTAATAGCTGATATGCAAATTAGTTGATCGTTCTTAGATTAATGAAAGGTGACTGAATCTTAGCACGAGTGAATGAGATGTGTTGGAGCTTGTTGTGTGTTGAGTGGAGGCTCTAAAACACTGAGTTTCCTGTTTTGATGTGTGAGTGTATCCTGTACTTAGATACACAACTCTGAATACATAAGAACAAACTTCTTTTGTGAAATAGCTGATGACATGTCACATGTTTTATGATGACGGGAAAAAGGAAAACTGAATAAAATGGGTGTGTGGCCTAAATGAGTGAAGAGCACAGACCTGGGGATTAAACTCATAGCTAATAACATATTAGGCTTATGTTGTGTGTTGTGCAGCTGATGGTTGGTTTGGAGTGAATCTAGCTGATGATTTTTCTTTTGTTGTGAAGTTAAGCCTGCCAATTAGTATGATGGTATGATAAACCATGCTAATGGTATGATTTAACCTCCTGAGATGAGGAGCTTGTGTCATGACGTAATATGGCCTTTTTATTTTGTTACTTTCACAGTGCACTGAAAGTTTTGTTTGATAATCTCTGTTTGAGCAGATCTGCACGATTAGAACAGAAAGCGCTGTACGACACGTCGTCAAGAAAATTGTTACAAGTGAACTTCTCCACATTGAAATGGGCTCAGGAGAAAGCCACTTATTTGGGACAATTAGAAAATGAGAGACCCTGCCCAAAAAGGATTCAGCGAGGTAATCTGATCTAGGGTGGCTGTAGCTCAGGTGGCAGAGCGGATCAGCCACTAACCGGAAGGTCGGTGGTTCGATCCCAGGCTGCTCCAGTCTGCATGCCAAATATCCTTGGGCAAGATATTAACCCCATGTTGCTCTCCGATGCATCCATCGGAGTGTGAATGTGTATGAATGTTAGATACTGCGCACTTAATCTTAGAAGTGCTTGTGTGAATGGGTGTGATTGGGTGAATGAATTAGCTGTATAAAGCGCTTTGAGTGCTCGGACAGAGTAGAAAAGCGCTATATAAGAACCAGTCCATTTACCATAAAGTTCTTCTTTTTCTTTTTGAAATGACGTCATTTTGCTGAGGGTGGAAATCAAATGCGGCGATAGTTTCCACTATCAGCAAAGAAAGAATGGATGAATGGATGAATGGATGAATGAATGGAAATAAAAACAAACTGACTGACTGGTAAAAGCTGACAAGACTTGACCACGACTCAAAGTTAACCTCCACCTAGACAGGACAAAAGGGTGGATGAATTTATGTGTTTCTTTTTACAGGAGCAGAAAGATGACAGCAACATCTGAGGTTGCATACCAATTTAACTTTTAAATGCCACTTTCTGTGTCTGTGAATCTACCAGGGGTGTGTTATTCATGGGTTTGTGTTGCTCACAGAGATTACTGTGAGAAAGAGTGTATACACCTGCGCAGCGCTAACATTTACATTTTCTTCTCTACAGCATTACAGTTCTTCATGTGGTTTGATCATGTGATTTATAACAGGACAACTAGTTAATGTTTTTCTACTACAGAATTTCTGGGTTAATGTGTGAAGAAACTGTGTTTACAGGTTATGAGTTGGTGATGCTGTTACACTGTGTTTCCTGTGTTGAAAACTAGTGTCACTTCTTTCCACAGCTATGGATGGCTAACTTTATGGTCTTTTTATGGCACCTCTGGAAACTGTCGACCTGTGTCTGACCATCGGGATGGTCAATGTGTGTTGCTAATGTTTGTTTTTCTAAGAGTACATGTAGAGAATTCAGCAGAAGCGAACAAGTGACATGAGAAAAACAAATAAGAGATGCAGTGTTTATGGAAATAATTGTAGTTTACTGATTTGAAAAAACCTGCACATGATACTTGTCTTGCTGATGTTGAATGCTTTATTACTCTTATGATATAGTTGTTTATAAGTGTGAAGTTTGATTTCACTTCCAGATCTTGTTTTTCAGGCCATGATGGTGTGTATGCAGGTTCCTGGCGGAGCCAGTTTTTAAGCAAACTTAATATGCAAATCACACTAACATCTTTTACTGCAGGATTATAGGTCCGAGGTGGTGCTGCTCCAGAGGAGGAGATGCCCTGATGTTGCCTGGGACGTTATCTAGTTAACCTTTTTCTTTAAGACAGGAATCTGGTTTTGATGAGTTGACTCATGGGAGTGTCCATGCGTCAAGAGGAGGGGTCCAGCATTAACATGAAACAATGAATTAACATTAAACTATGTTTTATATAATTTTTGCAGCGATTTGTGTGATTAACAGTTCATTCAACGGGTATCAAACCTATGCAAGTGGTGCATCCATGTTCAGATGAGGCTTTGATGGCCTATAAGTGAAGTTCACTGAACTAAAGAATGTGGTTTGATGATTGTTGACATGCTCTCCAAATAGAAGTTTTTCCTCCTAGCAAGGAAATATAGGTGCAGCAGTCATCTCCTGAGAAATCTTCAGAGGCCCGGTGAGAAGCAAGAACCATTCCAGGCATAGCTGACAGCCCAGGCAGTGGTTGAGGTCAAAGGTCGAGCTGGTTGGGGCCCATCATGAGATTAGACTTTGGAGCCGCAGCAAGGACCACGAAACTGCGTTGGAATGAGAGCTGTGCCAAGGGGGATTTCCAGAGGCCAACAGAGGAGATTTTGGACAACAGACGGGCACCTGAAGGATGAGGGGAGCGTGCCAAGCTCCATCGACAGCACAGGGGGAGTCTAAGGATGGCATCATGATTCTGTGAAAGCACAGGAACCAGAAGCTATGGTGGTGATAACAGCAGTTTCCTATGAACATCACCTAATGCTGTGTCACTGTACTGTGCATACGATGACACTCTGAAGACTGCTGGGATCATAACAGCAGTAAGATAACTGGACCCAGCACCCTTTCCACAGAGGGGTTTTTCTGCAGAGGATGGACAGTAGAAGAGTCATAAGTATTCCTATCGCAGGACGAAGGCCTAAAGCGAGGTGATGGGGGTTGATAGAGGCCATTTCAAGTGCTTCTGACCACTCCAACTGCCTGCAAAATAGCGGAGAGACCCTCCTGGATACATCAGAGCCACTGCAAAAAGGTTGAGGTCCCAGAGGATTCCACTTCCTCCACAGAAATCAACTAGTAGAGGAAAGTTTCACCCTCACTTGGTTGCTTCAGTGGCGAGGGGGAAGTGCTGATTGGGCGCCCGTAGGGAATTGCTCGCACTTCAACCTCCAGCCATTGGCCAACTTTAGAGTAACCAAGTAGTAGGGTGTGACGGACCTGTACATAGCCATGGGAAGGTGGACCCTCCTGGTTACCTTGACTACGACGCTCACCTTTACAGGACAAAGACAAAATCGGCAAATACAGACTATTATGTCTGTTCCCATATGCCCAGCACGCCTTTGAGACCAATCCAGCAGGCCCAAAATCAGGACTATGTGAGTGATACAAGTGACTGGTTTTCTTGGCTTTACATTGGCTCCTGGTTACAGGTGTTAAAAGGACGACTCATCGGAGTTGGGATATTTCTACTTTTATTTTGTGTCTTTGTAACATGTATACTGCCATGTTTAAAACTCTTGATTAACCGCATAATATTTTCCACTGTTGCTGCATACATAGCCGTGACAAGTGATGATAATGACTCCGACCTGTTGGAACATGAAGACTTTGTGTGACCAATGACGATGTGACAGAAAATGTACAACAAGATGTTACATACTGATATCTCATTTTAATTTATACTGACAACAGGAGGGAACGTCAATGGAAAATTGTACTTAGTAGTCAGTATAATCTTTTAATGATATAAGTTTGTATATGGTAGAATACTGCATGTAACCATTTGTGTTTATTGAAAGGATGTCTCATCCTAGGAAGTCTGTAACATTCCAGGGTGTTCTGGCTTTCACCACCACATCCTAGGAGCATGGGAAAGTTCGTACCTTGTTTTATTGTTTTACGGTAGGATTAACGTAGTTATATCTGTTTCCAGTCTAAGTGGTTTTGGTTTGATGAACTGCTGGACTTTCCAGACCAGCAGTTTTAGGGAAGTCTTTGTGGGGTCACACTCTGACCCCCCGTCACACACACACACATCACACAAGCACTCACTGAAGTGTATAAATAAAGGACCAGGGCAAGTCCTCAGGGCGGGTCTCTGAGTCTCACTCTAGGCTGCCCTTGCTAGCAAGAAAATCTGTGTGTTTCTCCTCTCTGATTCTCTGCTGAAGAAGTGTTTTAGAATATATCTCTTAACAACAACTAACATCAGAAACAGGTGATGTTATTTGTTATATGTCACGGTGTCATTTCTGCTTCTTTCTCCTGTAACAACAGCCCGGCGCCGTGAGCAGTCGCCTTTTTTGCGCTAGCTATCCCTGTACTTTCTACCATCTGCAAATGCCACGGTGTTCGTGTCATCATGAAAGACATGAACATCGAGCGTAAAAACAAAGGAGACTGCTACCGGCTTTTTATCTGCCGATCGCTGTGCTACGGTTGCAAGAAAAAGAAGCAGAAATGACGTTCTCTACGCGTTGAGACGTTCCCCGTCCGTCGGCTAAACGCTTGATTGAAACTTCAATGCGACAGTGACACCAAGTAGAATGATAAATGTTACATAGCCCCAAACATGTCTTTTTCAAAGCCTGCGGTGAAGAGAAAGGTTGGTGATGAGCACCGACAATTTCAGGAAAAGTGGGAAATGCAATATTTCTTTGTTGAGCACAGGGGCACCCCGACCCGTCTTATTTTCACAGAGAAAGTTGCGCTGCACAAGGAATACAGTTTGAAACGTCATTACACAACTAGACATGCTGAGGTGGATGCAAAATACCAGGGAGATGAGAGAGCGAACCGGGTTGCCAGTCTTAAAACAGATCTACTGAGGCAGCAAGATTTCTTCAAGAAAGCAACCAAAGAGAATAATGCAGCAGTCGAAGCCACGTGGTTAGTGAGATGATTGCTAAAGCAGGAAAGCCATTCACAGAAGGGGAATTTGTCTAAAAGTGCATATTGCAGGCTGCAAATATAGTCTGTCCGGGAAAGAAAGGTCAGTTTAGCAACATCAGCCTTTCTGCCAACACCGCAGCAGATCGCATTTCTGACCTGTCAAGTGACATTTCTGACCAACTGTGTGAGAAAGCCAAATGTTTCAGTGTGTACTCAGTCGCTCTTGATGAGACCACAGACATCACCGACACTGCCCAGCTCCCAATGTATGTCCGTGGTGTTGATGACAGTTTTGAAGTGATGGAGGAGCTGCTCACAGTAATTCCAATGCATGGCCAGACCACCGCTCAGCAGATATTTACAAGCTGTGTGATGCCATTGAGAATGTTGGTTTGCCATGGAAGAGGTTTGTTGGAATAACAACAGAAGGAGCGCCATCAATGACAGGGAGGAAAAATGGACTGGTGGCACTTGTTCAAAAAAAACTGGAAGAGGAAGGCGTGGAGGAGGCCATTGCTCTGCACTGCATTATCCATCAGCAGGTCCTTTGCAGCAAATGCCTGAAGTTTGACAATGTGATGTCTATTGTTGTGAAATGCATCAACCAAATCAGATCCAGGGGCTTAAAGCACCGAAGGTTCCGTGCTTTTTTAGAGGAAATGGAGTCAGAATATGGGGATGTGCTCGACTTCACTGAGGTACGTTGGCTCAGCAGGGGAAATGTATTAAAGAGACTTTTTGAGTTGAGAGCAGAAGTGAAGCCTTCATGGAGAAGGATGGAGTTAGTGTTCCTGTGCTAACTGATCCCAAATGGCTCATGGACTTAGCTTTTCTTGTTGATATAACACATGAGCTTAATGTACTGAACAAGACGTTACAAGGCCAGGGGCAACTTGTCAGTGCTGCCTATGACAACGTGAGAGCATTCTCCACAAAACTTGCGCTCTGGAAAGCTCAGCTCTCTCAGACAAACCTTTGCCATTTCCCAGCATGCAAGGCACTCGTGGATGCAGGCACACCATTCAGTGTTGACAAGTATGTGGATGTCATTTTGAGGCTACAGGAGGAATTTGATCACAGATTTGCTGACTTCAAGACACACAGAGCCACCTTTCAAATTTTTGCGGACCCCTTCTCCTTTGATGTGCAAGATGCCCCTTCTGTGCTTCAAATGGAGCTCATTGAGCTGCAGTGCAACTCTGAACTCAAAGCAAAGTTCAGGGAGGTGAGTGGAAAAGCAGACAAGCTTGGACAATTTTTGAGAGAATTGCCTCACCCAGACTCTGCCTGCAGCGGCCCCCAGCTAAATTGAGTTTGAGACCCCTGTCCTACACCATAAATCAGTAAGAGAAGGTACGACCTCTCTCATGGCCCCAAGTGGTGTGTGCATGCCAGAGCACTCTGGAAGGCACACAGAGTCTTTACAGACTACTAAGGATCAAACCTCTATCATCATGCATTCGATTATACAACTCTAAGCATATATGAGTAAATATTTCTAAGCATAAATGACAATCAACAATATAAACCTTACAGCTGGTTTTAATAACAGAATTCATTTGTTTCTCAAATGAGAAAGAACTATCGAGAAACACTCCTAAATCTTTAGTTCTTAACTTTTCCAGTGGGCCAAGGTCAACATTATCTGCTAATGCTAAATAGGCTGCCGTTATTAACTAATGCTAATTTGATGTGAATTAGCATTATGCACTAATGCTAACACTTACTTTTTAACAATGTGAGTAGCTAATGCTAACACTATTTCCCTTAACTTTATAACAATGTGAACGGCTAATGCTAACACTCTTTTTCCTAGCATTACAATATCTGAGCTGCTAATGCTAAGTAGGCCGCCATTAGCACCTACGTCTAATTTAAGGCAAATACGCATTAGAACCTAATGCTCATATCGTTTTCCGTTGCTTTATAACAATGTGAGCAGCTACTGCTAAATAGCATTAGCTAATAACAGCAGTCTAATTTCATGCAAGTTAGCCTCATTTGCATTATAACGATGTGAGGAGTAAGTATGCTGCCATTAGCGGCTAATTCTAATTAGGGGTGAATAATTATTTCCAGCTAATGCTAATATCGTTTTCTCTTCCCTTTTAACAATGTGAGCAGCTAGTGCTAGGTAGGCTGATGCTAGCAGCTAATGCTAAAGCTAAAGCTAATTTGATGTGAATTAGCATTACATTAGTGAGGAGTTAATGCTAAGTAGACCGCCATTAGCAGGTAATGCTAATTTTAGGTGAATAGGAATTGGCAGCTAATGCTAATACCATATTTTCTTGCTTTATAATAATGTGACCAGCTAATGCTAAGTAGGTTGCCGTTATAAGCTAATACTTATATAATTTGAGGTGAATTAGCATTATCTGCTTATGCTAACAATGTTTTTTCATACTTTTTAACAATATGGGTAGCTAATGTGAACACTATTTTTCATTCAATTTTAACTTTAGCCCTGCGATGTGAAGAGTTAATGCTAAATAGGACGCCATTAGTGGCCAATTCTAATTTTAGGTGAAAAACCATTAGCAGCTAATGCTAATACCATATTTTCGCATTTGAAGTGAATTAGCATCCTCCGCTAATGCTAACTCTTTTCCCTTTCATTATAACAATGTGAGCAGCTAATGCTAAGAAGGCTGCTGTTATTAGCTAATGTTAATTTGATGAGAGTTTAGCATTATCGAGTAATGCTAACACTTTTCCCTTCCCTTTTAACAATGTTTGCAGCTAGTGCTAGGTAGGCTGATGCTAGCAGCTAATGCTAATTTGATGTGAATTAGCATTATCCAATAATGCTAACACTGTTTTCTCTTACTTATTAAAAATGATAGTAGCTAATACTAATACTCTTTTCCGTTGAGTAACAGCGAAGTGAGGAGTTAATGCTAAGTAGGCTGCTTTTAGCGGCTTATTCTAATTATGGGTGAATAATTATTAGCAGCTAATGCTAATACCGTTTTCTCTTTCCTTATAACAATATGAGCAGCTAATGCTAATTTGATGTAAATTAGCATTATATTAGTGAGGACTTAATGCTAAGTAGGCTGCCATTAGCAGCTAAAGGTAATTTGAGGTGAATAAGCACTAGTAGCTAATGATAATACCCTTTTCTGTTGTGTTATAATGATGTGACATTAATGCTAAATAGGCTGCCATAAGTGACTCTTTTCCCTTGCATTATAACGATGTGAAGGGTTTATGCTAAGTAGGCTCCCATTAGCAGCTAAAGCTAATTTGAGGTGAATAAGCATTAGCAGCTAATGCTAATACCCTTTTCTCTTGTTAATATTGTTCTCAAACAACAGAATGAGAATGAAATATTGATTCTAACAGGGCCCATAAACAGCATTAGCTTAGCAGCATTAGCTTATCAGAGTTTCAATCATGGTCACACAAATCCTTAGCAGAGCAAAGTGGCCTACTTAGCAATAGCTGCTCAAGTTGTAGAAAGCAAAGGGAAAACAGTATTAGCATTAGCTGCTATATGTGCACTTGAGAACAAATCTATAGAGATTGACAGACCACTTGACTTTCGCGCATTGCATGCCGGTAACTCGTGGCAAAACAATCCAAGTACCGCATCAAATGCAGGCATTTGCAGCACCGCAAAACGTTCATTCTCCGGTTCCAATACCTTCTTGCTTTTTCTTTGCCCCCCAAAAAAGTTATGTACAAAACGAAGGAGAACAATGCCGGTCCGTACAAAGACAGACTTGATGAAAAGGCAAAGAAAAGATACGAGGAAAAAATCAAAGGAGTGAAAGGGTTATACCCTTACGAGCACACAGAGTGGACAAAATATGTTAGCGTGCTGCCCAACTTTCACCACGCTCATATTTATAATTATACGGTTCTTGGAGTGAGTGCATACACTCATGAAGTTCAGTAACTTCAGGTCACTGCAACAAGCCCAGGTACAGTTTAACGACGGATGGGTACAGGACCATGAAATGCACCGTGTAGAACGAAAGACCATCGTATGTATCATAAGTTTACCAGTCTCACAAATCGTCTTCATAAATACACATTCGTTAACCGTTTATTAATAGGACCTTTGAGCTCAACGGTAATTAATTAGTAGTGGAAATAATTTCTGGTTCACATTACAGAAATGTAGCAGTGACAATAATATTGTATGCTGTAATCGTACTGGGCAATTAGTGATAGCATAGCGCCACAATTTCTGTTCAGCGCCAGACTTGCTTGTAACCTATATCATCAATTATGTTATGAACAATGACGTATTAACTACAACAGAAGACTGACCTTTGTGGAAATGCTTGGAGCAGACTAACCTGTGAGCTGGAGTGTTCTGGGACGTTATATTTGGTCTTTGAATGGCTGCAATCCAGGCCATCTGTCGCCTCTTTTTACTTCGGAAACATGGCTCGAATAATTTCTCTTCAACGACGTAATCCGATAAAAAAAACGATCTCTTTACCCGTCGGCTTCATGGCTGTCATGCGACCGGCTATTCCAGTTAATAATACAACAGCTTCTTGACAGTTTTTTGTGTTTCTTTTTATCGCTGTGTAACTGATTTCAATTGAAAGCCTGCGTGCGCTAGTACCTCTTGCCACGAGTTCCCAGAATTCTTTGCGGTTTTACCCTTGAATGACGTCACATTTTCAATCTCTATTGTGAATTCAGCTGTGAATGTAGAGTTTCCAGTAAGCTTCCATTTCCAAATGTTAGCTGCTCCTGTCTGCCTCTTTGTCACACACACAGACTGAAATGATTCACAGCCTTGTTTCATCCTTCTGTCAGTGTCACTGACTGTCACTGTGACTGTGGACATACAGCATGGGAAACATACACATGGCTGACACTTTATTAGGTACACAGTGACCACTATCTCAGGTACACCTGTGACCTAATAAAGTGTATCTAAAGTTACAAAATGTTGTCTCTGTCCAAATATTTATGGACCTAACTGTAGGTCTACTTTTACTTAAACTCTCAACATGACTTATCAGTTATCATTAATGTTCCTGCAAACAGACTCCTTGGAGACCCCCTACATAAATATCCATGTACTATCCAGCTAGACTAGTGTGTCTGTCCGTGAAAATATTCCTGCATGTGTGATTGTTCATGTCTCATCTGCAGGAAACAAACAAAGTGAGTGAAGGACACAGGAAATGTTTCCAGCTCTTCCTCCTCTATCAGACATTCTCTCCATACCTGAGAATCCAACCTGGATCCTTCAGTCCAGCCGACAGCAGCTTAATTCCTGAGTCACCTGGATGATTGTAGCTTAGGTCCAGCTCTCTCAGATGGGAGGGGTTGGAGATCAGAGCTGAGGCCAGAGAAGTACAGCCTTCCTCTGTGATCAGACAGCCTGACAGGCTGCAGACACACAAAACAACAATCCGTCTGTTATCCATCTCTATGGCAGCATAACTAAGGGATGGTTCAGGGTCACCTGATCCAGCTCTAACTATCAAATGTTGTATGTATGTTTTATCAAAAAGGAAAGTTTGAAGCTGATCTTCAAAGTAGAGAGGGTGTCTGTCTCCTGAACTCAAACTGGGAGCTGCTTCCACACCCAGTCCAACATAGCCAGGCTTTCTTTGTGTTTGCTGCTTTGATAAAACCTCAAATCCCAGTCAGAAATGATGAGCATCATCACAGTGATGATCATTTCTCTGTTAACCCAGGCTTTCTGCTTCAGGATCTGTGCATGCTCACAGAACAAGGAGACCTTTAAACATCACTTCACTAAATGGATGGACTGAGCACAGCCTACAGATGAACTGGATGAATAAAGATTTGACCTCAGTGTGCTCAGTTTTACTGTCTATTCCTAACATATTCCTAACATGATAGCTGCACTTTAGAGCTCTAAAACTGGAACTGACACATATTTAAACTCTACATGTTAATCAGTACATTCAGTTCTGACACTCGCCCACAGTCCAAAAAAGGAAACATTGAGATCACATCAGTTTGTCACCAAAGTCTAATTATTCCAGAGGGCAGTATTGATACAACTAAAGTTATTATTATTATTTTTTTAATTTATGTTTTATTAGTTTTCTTATTTATACAACATGTACAACAAATTCAATTTAATCACCGTGAGGAGGAAAGCAAAACCAAACCGAACAACAACAGAAGAGACAAACGGACCAAAACAAAACAAAACACAAGAACAAACAAACAAACCAAGAAATACAATGAAATTATACAAAATCGGGCCTCCCATTTTTTACATATTTCAACCATTTCAACCAATATTCTTCAAATGAGTCCGCCTGGCACTTTAGCCTAAAAATTATTCTTTCCATAACAAAAATATTATATATCACATCAATCCATTCATCTATGGTAGGAATATCCTCTTTAATCCAAAGGCGAGTTATGGCCTTTTTGCAAGCTACCGACAGCACACTGAACAAATATTTATCCGGTTTGCATAGATTAAGACTCTCTAGGTTGCCAAGGTACAATAATGCAAAATGAAATTGTATTTTCTTTTGGAAGATTGTTTCCATGACCTTATGTATTTCCTTCCAAAATGGAACCACACGGGGACATTCCCAAAAAATGTGAAAATGATTTGCTGTTGCATGTCCACAATGTTCTCCCCGTGTTTGCGTGGGTTCCCTCCGGGCACTCCGGCTTCCTCCCACCATCCAAAGACATGCAGCTTGTGGGGATAGGTTAATTGGATAATCCAAATTGTCACTAGGTATGAATGTGAGTGCGAATGGTTGTCTGTCCCTGTGTGTTGGCCCTGCGACAGACTGGTGACCTGTCCAGGGTGTACCCCGCCTCTCGCCCTATGACAGCTGGGATAGGCTCCAGCGCCCCCCGCGACCCTGAAAAGGAGAAGCGGAAGCGAATGGATGGATGGATGTCCACAATGCCTCCAGCATGTTGTATTCTGAGAATAATTGGATTTTTGGGCTGGGGTAATAAAATAACGAAATACATTCTTCCAGCTGAATTCCCTCCACGAGGGGGAGCTTGTTACTGACCACTGCTGCCTACAAATCCCATCCCATTCCTCTCCTGTTAGGAATAGATTGCTCTCTGTTTCCCATCTTGCTTTAACATATCTTGTATCATGACCACGTAGATTGATCAGTGAACAATATAATTTGGAAAAAATTTTTTGATAGAGTCCATTTCTATATGCATTCTCGAATATATTTATAATAAGTTCATTCCCAGTCGATAACTGAGAATTTTTTAGCTTTTTATTCAGGAAGTCCCTCAGTTGCAAATATCTAAAAAAATCTTGATTTTGCAACCCAAACTTTTTCTTAAGGTCTTGGAAACTCATCACTTTTCCATTTTTCAACAAGGTACTGTATGTGGTGAGACCTTTATTTGCCCATGTTTTGAATGTCAAGTCGATCTTACTAGGCAAAAATTCTGGGTCATATGCAAACCATTTAAGGAATCCGGCCCTCTGGTTTAATTGGTGCTTTTTAAGTACTCTCTCCCATATTTTTATTGAACTTACTATCCAAGGGTTGCCCGGGTCTCCCAGGAGTCGTAACTCTGAAGGATCTCCTATCAGTGCCCCGACAGGGAAGTTACCTCCCAAGGACAATTCCACTTCCTTCCATCTTCAACAGTATCCGGGTTTACACCAGCCCACCAGATTTCTTATTTGTGTTGCCCTGTAGTAGTCCTGTAGGCAAGGGAGGCCTAATCCTCCTTTATCTTTGGGAAGCTGAAGTGTTTTGAACTTAACTCTTGGCTTTTTACCCGCCCATATAAATCTTGAGAGGATCCTATCGCACTCTACAAAGTATCTATCAGGGTTTTCTATAGAAACAGACTGGAATAAGTACAATATCTTTGGGAGCATATTCATTTTTATGATGTCCACTCTAGAAGAGATGCTTAGATAGGGGATTAATGACCATCTGCTAATATCTAGCATGATATCTTTTTTAAGTAGGTGGTAGTTGATTTCTTCCAAACTGGTTATATCCATTGATAAGTTTATGCCCAGATATTTGATAGTTCTTTTGTCCCAGCTAAACTAAAGTTACTTTTAAGCAAAGTTGAGTTTTTTATTGTCGGAGTACTTCAAGTCTGAAGTATCACTTAAATGCATTACACGCTGTTGATGGCAGCAAACAAACCACCCAAACAAACAGCAGTGGGAGGCTTGGGCAGACTACGTAGATTCAGCTTGTGGGAGGAGTCTAGATAAACCAAAGAAAGATGGTAAATGGACTGGTTCTTATATAGCGCTTTTCTACTCTGTCCGAGCACTCAAAGCGCTTTATACAGCTAATTCATTCACCCAATCACACCCATTCACACAAGCACTTCTAAGCTTAAGTGCGCAGTATCTAACAATCATACACATTCACACTCCGATGGATGCATCGGAGAGCATCCATCGGGGTTAGTATCTTGCCCAAGGATATTTGGCATGCAGACTGGAGCAACCTGGGATTGAACCACCGACCTTCTGGTTAGTGGCTGATCCGCTCTGCCACCTGAGCTACAGCCAGACAAGCTAACAAACGCCACAGTGAAGTGAGTAGCTACAAACTTCAGGCCGATTAGTGTTGTTAAAGAGAAGTCGGTCTGAGGAACGTTCTTAGGATCAACAACGGCATGTATGAGCCTCCCTCAAGACGCACCATCACAAGAAGAATACATGAGCTGTAGAAAAAGAAGAGACTATGAAAGCCACGGCGTTACAACATGAACCTGCTGTTGGTCTCTCTGGAGACTACTGGGCGTGGCTGGGTAACCATGGTTACTTGGAAGTTACAGTACATGATATTAATGAAGAGTGGGAGCTGCGTTCTATAGCAAACAATTTGTTATGAGGTAATCAGCTGATCTTACTTTAACCGGAAGCCCTTCGCAATAATTGCAAAGACTTTATTTTGTACAACTACCATCAGTTCGTCTGTACTGATGGTAACTTAAAATCACACTAATGTTGTTTAGTTTGTATAGTGTAAGTAGTAGAAGTATACTACAGTACCCTGATCACTGATAGGATAGATTTATGTAGATATACACCTTTGTGTTTAACATTACTGCATTATAGTACTGTGATCTTTGTCCTTATATATGGCTATATTAGCTATACTGACGTATGTACATATATGTACGTACATATAACTGGATATGTAACTTATCTATTCATCTTATTTGTCATGTATTTGTATTGTGTACTTCCTTTTTGTAAGAAACCACACACGTGATCACAGCCACAAGAATCAATCAGTGAAAGAATAAAGTGCCTCAATCCAAACCTTAAGCTCCTTATTCCACACGCTGGGATCATTTGGCCTTCAGTGGTGTTCTGGCTGACACACCGGAGTGACCAGAGTGCTAAAGAGTGAATCAGACACACCAGTGTCATCCCTGATATCTCCACTACATTTAATCATCCTTCAGGTTGTGGCTGCCGTTAGCTGGACTGCTAGTTAGCTGACCTGCTAGTTAGCCAGTGTGCTAGTTAGCCGGTTCGCTAGTCAGCTGGTGTGCTGACCAGCGAACCAGTAGGTTACAAGATGAGCTTGTCTGTCTGATGAGCCAGCGCTCTCTGTCTTGGTCGTTTTGTCCTTGGGCAAGACCTAACCTACCGCTTACTGGTGATGACCAGAAGGGCCGATGGCGCGATATGGCAGCCTCGCTTCTGTCAGTCTGTCCCAGGGCAGCTGTGGCTACAACTGTAGCTTGCCTCCACCAGTGTGTGAGAGTGAATGAATAGTGGAATTGTAAAGGGTCTTTGAGGGTCTCGAAAAGCGCTATATAAATGCAATCCATTATTATTATTAAGAGGATCTTTAGGCCTGACTGTGCTCATTCTTCCTCCAACCTCTCCTTACCAAAGATAACAACTACATCAGTATTAGCTCAATAACAATTTCTGCAATTCAATTGTGGACATTCATTTTTAAACCTTGTGTAAAACGATAAAACCTAAAAGTCTGAGTATTATTCTTTGTGCAAACAGCTCTTGCAGGTTACCCCGGACTTAATAATTAAATAATAATAATAAAAATAACCTTTCCTTTGAGCAGCTGTTCAGGCTACTAAACTCATCCCAGAAATAACAAGGGACACCATTAATAGTGGAGCTACCTTTAACAGGTGAAACTGATTTGACCTATAAGGCTACTGCAGTTACTTCTTATCAGGGTTAGTAGGGAAGACATCTGGATGAGGTAGTTAGTAGTATGTAGTTAATACCGGGGGAGTCCCCTCCCCCACATCGGTACCAGAACCATGTATTATCTACAGGGTAAGACTGCCTGTTTTATCAAACTATGGCCATTACTACTGTGATCATTTGCAGCCCAGTGTGCCGCTCTCTCTGCTGGGATAAACCACTGGAGATCACCCAGTCATCCCTTTCTTTCTCTCAAGAAGAAGTGAAATAAATATATTTATTATGTTACGAGTCTAATATTCATTAAATCAAACTGTAATGAATAAATCAAGCAAGAAGATTTGGTGGCTCCAAATGTTGTAGAAGAAAAGATAAACATCTCATTTTGAGAAATAATCCTTTAAAATTAAGTACTGTGAATAAAAAACAAAGAGCGAACCAATCAGTAGTCGCCAACATCCTCCTAATTTCATTCACAAAGAAATCAAATATATATATTATTGGCCCAAAGGAGCCTAAATCTTTAAATTAGGCAGTACATGAAGTATTTTTTTTTAAATAAACAAAGACATGACTATAACAACTTTTAAAAGTAATTCAGAGTCCAATTATCCACTCAAATGTAAATAAAAGTTCACTTGACAGCTGTATAAAAGTTACCTGCTTATACAATAATATAAGTCACATTTCAAATGATCATCTGTGGAAAAGTTTGAATCCTGACCTGAGAGTTTCCACTGCAGAGGACAGAAGCTTCACTCCTGAATCCTGCAGGTCAGAGTTACTCAGGTCCAGCTCTCTCAGACTGGAGGACTGGGCGCTGAGGACTGAGGAAAGAGCTTCACAGCTTCTCTCTGACAGGTTACAGCCACTCAGTCTGAAAAATAAAAGACAGTCTATACAACAAATACTCATGTAGAGTTTGTTAATACATTTTACAACATTAAATCTTGACTTTCTATTTTCAAAGGAAACATAAATATACTAAGATACAAAATATGAATGAACTTTAATTAATAATTGTAAAAACTAAATGTTTTCTGATCTGACCTCAGAGTATTCAGTTTACAGTTTAAACGTTGTAGTCCAGCAGACAGAAGCTTCACTCCTGAATCCTGCAGCTTTCTGATACTCAGGCCCAGCTCTGTCAGACTAGAGGACTGTGAGCTGAGAACTGAGGACAGCGCTTCACAGTTTTCCTTTGAGAGTTCACAGATGTTAAGTCTGAAGATAAAAACATGAATAAAGATTGTTGTTAAAGTGTAACCAGGGTGCAATAGCTTATTGTATTGTGCTGAGCAGGTTAGTAAAACTTCACTTTAACTTGGAAATGAATAAAAATGCTATGATACAAGGATAACTGGATAAAGATATAAACAAAAACAAACATCAAACACATAAACAAACAGAACTAAACAGAATACAAATTGATCTGACCTCAGAACATTCAGTTTGGCGTGTGGACTCTCCACTGCAGCAGACAGAAGCTTTACTGCTGAAGCCTTCAGGCTGTCGGTACTCAGGTCCAGCTCTCTCAGACTACAGGTCTGGGAGCTGACGACTGACAACAAATTTTCACAGCCTTCCTCTGAGACGTTACAGCTGCTCAGTCTGAGAGAGAAAGGGAAAAAAACCAAAACAAAAAAAACAAACAATATATGTGATCAAATTAAATTTGTTTATATGCTGAACCTTTTTTTTTTTTTTTTTTTAAACCTATGAGACTATGAGTGCTACCAATCCAGTGCACACGATTGGTACCTTGATGGTACCTTGCTCAGGGGTACCACAAGGTAACTATTCGGTGGATTCGACCCCTGACCTTATGATCATGGGGCGACCACTCTGCCTACTGAGCTAATAATTCTGTGTACACTATCATACAATATTAACTAAAACAATTATTTTAGAAAATTTTAGTAATTCAATAATCATTATGCTCATTACCTGTGTACTGTGAGGAACACTGGATTTTAAACACTAGCTGTATAAAACTCTTCCTGTTAAAGGTGCGTATAAAGGAGATGAGCTGAAATCCTGCCTTCCTTCTCTCACCCCAACCGGTCGCAGCAGATGGCCCCGCCCCTTCCTGAGCCTGGTTCTGCTGGAGGTTTCTTCCTGTTAAAAGGGAATTTTTCCTTCCCACTGTCGCCAAAGTGCTTGCTCACAGGGGGTCGTATGATTGTTGGGTTTTTCTCTGTATCTATTACTGTACGATCTACTGTACAATATAAAGTGCCTTGAGGAGACTGTTGTTGTGATTTGGCGCTATATAAATAAAATTGAATTGAATTGAATTACATCCCATTTCAGGTACCTGGAACCTGAACCTTCTCTGGAACCCTGGGACGCTGGCGGGTTTCTCTTGCTTACCTATCTGCTCATCCTCTTTCTTTCTGCTCGCATGATGATTTCCTGGTTGAGTTTGTAAAGACTTTTGCTCAGGATCTTCTTGCTGTGCGGCAACAGTGCTAACCACCGTCCGCTGTATTTTTTTAGTCATTAAATCAAACCATGAAAGATCAGCTTGCTTCTCGTGATGAACCTGTCTGTTTTCGATTCCACACCAGGGTCTGCCCACTGGTAAGTTCGGGGATAAGGGTGGAGGATACTCACACAAACAAAAAAAAACCCAGATTGCAACTCCAAGTGTCTGTGCTAGTTAAACAGACCTTTCAGGCTCTTGTTCAATCAGAACCTCATGGAGTCTGAGTTAGCGAGACAGTTAAACATCCCTCTATGCGCCCTTAATCCGCCCATTCTCACTAAGTCATTAAGTAACCGAGTGTCCCCTGACATAACTCACCGCACAGAGCCTGTCACCCCTGGCAATCACAAGAAAACACTTACCTTTTTTGCTTTTCATGCACCTCACAAACCACTTGTACTCGGGTTTCCTTGGCTAGAATTACATAACCCACACTTAGACTGGTCAGGTCAGAGGGTAATCAGTTAGAGTCTGTTCTGTCATTCAAATTGCCTTGTTTCCGCCCATCCACCCGAACCTGTGAAACCATCAACCAATACTGAGACTGTTTTAGATCTCTCCTCTGTGCCCACCAAATGTCATGATCTTCAGGAAGTATTTAGCAAAAGTAAAGCGCTTTCACTGCCACCTCACAGACCACATGACTGTACCATAGAACTACTCTCTGGCTCCACCCGGCCTTCTAGCTGGCTGTATAACCTGTCTAGACCTGAGTGTGCGGCTATGGAAAAGTACATTAAGGAATCCCTCGGTGCAGGCATAATCCAACGATTGTCATCTCAAGTTGGAACTTCTTTTTTGTGGGGAAAATGATGGCTCTCTCTGGCCATGCATTTACTTCAGGGGCCTCAGTGATATTACCATCAAGAAAAAGTACCTATTACCTCATTAGCTCTGCTTTCAGGCCATTTCACAGCGCCACAGGGTTTACAAAACCCCACCTCCGCAATGCTTACCACTTTTTCCAGATCAATCAGGCAGACAAGTGGAACACCGTTTTAAACATGCCATTGGGGGACTACGAGTATTTGGTCATGCCACCTGGGTTAACTAATGCTCCCGTAATGTTTCAAGATTAGTTAACGATGTCCTCTGGGACTTCCTTGACAGGTTCGTATTGGTGTATCTGGATGATATCCTCATTTTTCCCAAAACCTGCGAGGAACATCAGTCCCATGTCCATGCTATTTTTCCAACGTTTGCTGGAGAATAAACCTCATGTCAAAACAGAAAAGTGTGAATTCCATTCCTCATCAATAACTTTTTTCGGTTACATTTTGGCACGGGGGCAGGTGAAGACGGATCTGGCAAAAGTGAAAGCTTTCACAGAGTGGCCTACCCCTTGTACCCATTGTAGATTCCAAAAGCATCTCCAATGGGTTTTGGGAATAGCAAATTTTTATAGACGGTTCATTTGCAACTATAGTCAGGTAGCTGCACCACTCAAGTCTCAGCATGCATCTGGTCCCCCAAAGCTGAAACTGCATTCACCAAACTAAAGTATCTGTTCACCACGGCGCCTTTTTGGTTCACCCTGATCACAGTTATCTTTGTAAAGGTGGACACATGAGAAATTGGAGAAGGGAGAGGTAAATGATGCCAAGTGAAAGAGAATGCTTTGGGGGGGGGGGGGGAGTCATGGTGCTGTCATGATCTGTGTGAGCAGCTGTGGTTTCCCACTAGACTCTGGTTTCTGCCTTTGGGTGAAGCCTGGTCAGCCTGTCCATTGTCCACACCTGACAGTAATCTACTAGGCTGAATATAACATCAGCACTCTCAACAACTCTGCTAACCTCCTAATCCTCGGATCATCTACTCACCCTTGCAGTTCAGTCACGTTTTCCTGGATGCTGGTCTTCTTGATTCACTCACAGCCACATTAATGCCTTTCGTCTCTTAGAATTACTGGACCACTTTGCCTGGATTCAAAGCTAACAAGTACTCACCTGGACCTCACCACCTGCCTTCCCCAAGTTGCTTTCCAATTGCTGACAAGTAAATGGACTGATTCTTATATAGCATTTTTCTACTCTCCCGGAGTACTCAAAGCGCTCTATACAACATGTACAAGACACATTTCCGGAAACCGACCATAGAGCCCACTTCATGCTCACAGCTTCAAGTACTTGACTTCCGCCATAGTTTACAGTTCATGTTAAAAATTCCAAGTGTCAAGTTCCTGTGTGTAAATAAAGCCTTCACATCTAGTAATATTCAGTTCCTTCACCTTTGTCTGTATTTTGGGTTCACCATGTTGTTCTGGCCACACCGAGGTAACAGATTTATATTTGGAAAAACAGAGAGACGTTGGGGATTGCAATAAAGATGAGACACAAACCAGACCTTAAAATAAGAACATCTGAAGAAGATGTAGGTGCAGTCTGGTAGCTCAAGTATTTGCTTTAAAAAAACAGAGTTAAACTCCTGGTTGTTGGAGACAAGTGAACAACTTGAGGATAATAAACCTGTCAGAGGGGCTGAAGAATCAGAGCTCATGTTCTTATAGGCTGGATCTGGATTGTGCTTTGATTAGAGTTAAAGACAAAAATATTTCAGAAATGCTGACATGTCCAGCTGGAGTGAAATATTTAAAGTATCATATTTGACTAAGTGACTATTTTTTAATTTTTCTTAAAAGGCAGTGGTCTTTGAACTGAGCACCTCTGATTTATTTCCCATGATTTTAAGAATGAAGCGATGAGTTCATGTTTACTTACAGAGCTTTGTTGGAGGCTTTGACCACTGGCAGCAGCCTCAGAAGAGCCTCCTCTGAAGCAGAGTATTTCTTCAGGTCAAAAACATCCAGATCTTCTTCTGATGACAGTAAGATGAAGACCAGAGCTGACCACTGAGCAGGAGACAGTTCATCTGTGGAGAGACTTCCTGATCTCAGGGACTGTTGGATCTCCTCCACTAGAGAATGATCATTCAGTTCAATCAGACAGTGGATCAGATTGATGCTTTTCTCTGCAGACAGATTCTCACTGAGCTTCTCCTTCATGTAGTGGAGTGTTTCCTGATTGGTCTGTGAGCTACTTTCTGTCTGTGTCAGCAGACCTCGTAGGAGACTCTGATTGGTCTGCAGGGAAAGACCCAGGAGGAAGCGGAGGAACAAGTCCAGGTGTCCATTTGGACTCTGTAAGGCCTTGTTCACAGCACTCTGGTAGAAGTGTTTCTCTGCAGATTCTCCTGTTTCAGACTTCTTGGAGGTTGTTTGTTGTTCTTCCAGCAGATTGAGTCCAGAGTTGATGAAGGTCAGATGGACATGAAGAGCAGCCAGAAACTCCTGAACACTCAGATGGATGAAGCAGAACACCTTGTCCTGGTACAGTCCTCTCTCCTCTTTAAAGATCTGTGTGAACACTCCTGAGTACACTGAGGCTGCTCTGATATCGATGCCACACTCTGTCAGGTCTGATTCATAGAAGATCAGGTTTCCTTTCTGCAGCTGATCAAAAGCCAGTTTTCCCAGAGACTCAATCATCTTCCTGCTCTCTGGACTCCAGTGTGGATCTGTCTCAGCTCCTCCATCATACTTGACCTTCTTCACTTTGGCCTGAACCACTAGGAAGTGGATGTACATCTCAGTCAGGGTCTTGGGCAGCGTTCCTCCCTCTCTGGTTTCCAGCACATCCTCCAGAACTGTAGCAGTGATCCAGCAGAAGACTGGGATGTGGCACATGATGTGGAGGCTTCGTGATGTCTTGATGTGGGAGATGATCCTGCTGGCCTGCTCCTTCTCTTTGAATTGGTTCCTGAAGTACTCCTCCTTCTGTGGGTCAGTGAACCCCCTGACCTCTGTCACCCTGTGAACATACTCAGGGGGGATCTGGTCTGCTGCTGCAGGTCGTGTGGTTATCCAGACTAGGGCTGGGACAACGTGTCGACGTAATCGATTACGTCGACGCGTAAAATACGTCGACGTAAAACAATTTGCGTCGATGCGTCGTCACTTTCAAAAAAATACATGGCGGCAGCGAGTAGCGGTAACATGAGTGAGGCAGTCGCAGTTGACTTAAACCACTCCACCCGAACACGCAGTTCTACAGTATGGGGATATTTTAACCGAAAAGGAAATGATTCAGTCGTTTGCCGGCTTTGTAAGGTGGAAATGGCCTATCATAAAAGCACGACGGCTATGCACCAGCACCTCAAACGACGACATCCAGGAGCAGCTACTGAAAAGGACAAACCACCTTAAGTTTTCAACTTTTTTACTAACGCTGGTTTTTACCCGTTAATTCATCCAGACACACCCCCCCCCCCCCCCCCTAGACATACACTCACTCATAGACAGAGATAAACACCCAACCTCCGTAAATACAAAACTAATTTAAGCTGCTTAGCAGTAACATATAGCAGCTGCTGTTTAGCTGTTGTTTTTTTAATTTGTGGCCTATGCTGGCAAAATGAGTCGGAATGCGCGCAGGCTGTTTATCAGAATCGGCGAAAGACGAAAATGTGAGACATCGAATTGGCCGCAGGAGAAATGTTAACAAGGATAATGCATCACCTGCTAAACGTAGCCATCGTGGACACTGTTACAACATTGTTAAAGTGCTTGCAAAAGCAAAATGACAACGAACTCTTGATTTGTCAAGTTTAATGTCTTTCATCCTATTTGAACGCTGTTTTTATACGTAATGCTTCTCCAGCTTGATCTTATAGGTCAAAGTTATGCCATCTAATGGCTAGTAAGCAGTGCACCAGTAAAGGTGCCATCAGCTATGGTTGTTTAACCGCTATTTTTTGGCTGCATATCATATGTTCAACATTGGTGATTATCATTAATCTCTTACTGTTATGCTATGAAAGCACATGGCATAACAGTAAGGCACATACATGGTTTATATATAACAACCAGATCCTTATCTAATTATTTTGATATTATGCTTTCCATATAATTTGTAATTATTCAAATTCATCTGTGTGCTGTGTGTGATTTATGATTTCAGGAACAAACAGAAAAGTCTGGAGGACTACTGTCAGAGAAGAAGTACACCATGCACCCCCCAGGAGGCGGCTGTACTTACCGAGAGCATCTTATCTATGATTTTAAAAGACATGAGACCACTTGAGTAGTCTGAGTTGAGGGTGAGGGATTCAAAGAAATGCTGACCACTTTCCAACCAGGATACACTCTGCCGTCTAGGCGTCATTTTACAAGCATGATGGAGAGAAAGTATGAAACTTCAGTTGAGAAACTAAGGAATGAACTAAAAAAGGCCACATCCAAAATCTCCCTTACCACTGATGCTTGGACAAGTCTGGTCACAGAGTCCTACTTAGGGGTAACTTGTCATCTGATCTTCTCTCCTTCAATTTAGCAACACTGCCAGTTGAAGAGCGCCACCCTGCAGAAAACCTTGCCTCCTGGGTGGAGAAGGTGGCAGAAAAATTTCACATTTCCTTGCATAATGTCCTTGCTGTTGTGCATGATAATGCAAGTAACATAGTTGCAGCTCTCCACATCCTGAAAGAGAAGTTTGGAGTGGTGTCCTATCGGTGTGCTGGGCATACACTGCAACTGGTTGTAAACCATGCACTGAAAGACCCCAAGATTGATAAGGCACTATCAGCTGCACGGGGCCTTGTAAAGCACATCAGGAAAAGTGAGCCAGCTAGCACCAAACTTAAGCAGAAGCAAAAGCAGATGGGTACAGCTGAGCATAAACTAATCCAGGATGTCGCTGTCAGATGGAACAGTTCATACTACATGATTGAACGTCTGTTGGAACAGAGATGGCCAGTGGTTGCGACGCTTTCAGATCCAAAAGTCACACAGCGTGGGAAACAGTACCTAGATCTGAAAAGTGATCAGTGGATTCTTCTGGATGAATTGAAGGAGGTGCTCAAGCCTTATGAGCAAGCCACTAATGTTCTTAGTGGACAGTCTTATGTCACAGTCTCTGTTCTTCCCCCCCTGCTGAAAGGTCTCCTGAAATCCACCAAAAACAAATCATTTGATTCTGCTGCAGTGAACTCTTTCCAGAACTGTGCAGAAGAGGAAATCTTGTATAGGTGGCAGCCAGAGGTATCTGCATTTCAAGCAGATGGAAAAAATGTGTCACTCATTGCTGCTGCCCTCGATCCACGTTTTCGTAAACTGAAATTCCTTTCTCCAGAAGATGCTCTGAAACTGCAAGTAACAGTACAGAGGGAGGCACTTGATCTCAAAAGGGAGCAGAGATCACAGTTACAGCAGGAACATGTGGGACAGGAAGCCTCAGCAAGTCCCCCGACGAAGAAGAGGTCTGTGTTGGACACTTTGTTGGGTACAGATTCTGAGGAGGAAGATTGTAATGAAAACACTGACCAGGGTGGGGATGGAGAAAATGAGGTGGTGAGGAAAGAAGCACTGCTGTATTTTGGGGAAGCCCCTATTCCAAGGGATAATGACCCCCTTACATGGTGGAAGAATAATGCAACAAGATTCCCCACACTGGCTAATTTAGCCAAATCATATCTGGCTGTACCTGCCACATCAACACCATCTGAAAGGCTTTTTTCAGTTGCTGGAAACATTGTCACCAAAAAAAGGGCAAGCCTGACTGCTGAGCATGTTGAAATGCTAACATTTCTCCACTCCAATGCATAACTACTTCAATGTGATGAACGTGATTGAACACACACAGAAATGGGAGAGAAGGCAGCAAAATGGATATTTTGTTAATGAAGAGCACTTTTTTTGCACAGAGCAAAGTGAATGTTACGTTGTATTTGTTCAAAGACGCCATTGCTGCTGTTTATATTTTATTAATTTTTTGCTATGATTTCCTTTGTTCATATTTGTTTTGCACAACATTTATTTTTGTTAAAAACAGAAGATTGTACTACAATGTTATTGTGGATTTTGTTTTGTGAATGAAGAGCACTTTTTGGCAGAAAGCAAAGTGAATGTTACATTTTGTTTGTTTAAAGACACCATTGTTGCTATTTATTTGAAATGTTTTGTTAACTTTTCCTTAATTTTATATATGTTTGCACATTTAATTTCTTGTTAAATGCTATCTTTAGTGTATTGATTGTACGACCTCTACAACTTTATTTTGCAAATTTTTTTATTAAAAGGTCTTCAAATGAAGAAATTTGTTTTTTTCATTGATATACATAAATTAGTAAATGTGAAATTGCTATACAAGTCAAAAAATATGGAAATAATCGATAATCGAATCAAATCGAAATCGAAATCGAATCGGATTGAAAAATTAATCATTAGATTAATCGATGCATCGAAAAATTAATCGCTAGATTCATCGATTAGGAAAATAATCGTTTTGCCCAGCCCTAATCCAGACGTGAGCATAGGGAAGAAGCTTCCCCCTGATCAGGCTTGTGAGAAGTACATCAACTGTGGTGGGCATCGTAACATCAGTCACACTCTTAGGGTTGTGGAAGTCCAGAGGAAGTCGACACTCATCCAGACCATCAAAGATGAACACAACCTGGAAGTCTTCAAAGCTGCAGATTCCTGCTTCTTTGGTTTCAGTAAAGAAGTGATGAACAAGTCCCACCAAGCTGAACTTTTCCTCTTTCAGCACATTCAGCTCTCTGAAAGTGAATGGAAATATGAACTGGATGTCCTGGTTGGCTTTGCCTTCAGCCCAGTCCAGGCTGTATTTCTGTGTTAGGACTGTTTTCCCAATGCCAGCCACTCCCTTTGTCAGCACTGTTCTGATTGGTTCATCTCTTCCAGGCGAGGCTTTAAAGATGTCTTCTTGTCTGATTGTTGTTTCTGGTCTGTCTGTTTTCCTTGATACTGTTTCAATCTGTCTGACCTCATGTTCATCATTGACCTCTGCAGTCCCTCCCTCTGTGATGTAGAGCTCTGTGTAGATCTGATTCAGAAGAGTTGGGTTTCCTGCTTTAGCGATGCCCTCAAACACGCACTGGAACTTCTTCTTCAGAGCAGATTTAAGGTTACGATGACAAACAGCAGCTGGAAGTTCTGAATAATAATAATAATAATACAACTTTAACAATCCTATTTTACAAAATGCTGATGACAATTTCTGACCCACTGAGAAATGACAGAACACACTGGTGTCACAAGTGTCTCATTTATCCAGCAGCTTAAATCTTTAGATAAATCATCTTACTGCTCTGCAGACGGTCAGCCAGCTCCTCCTGCTTCATTCTCCTCAGGAAGTCCACTGTGATCTTCACAAATGCCTCTCTGCTGTTTCTCCTCTGCTCATCATCCTCCCTCTGAAACTCCAAGCACTGGGGCTTATTTGGATTCAGAGCCTTCTGGATCTTCTTCAGTTCGTTCTTCACAAAAGTGATGATGTTGTCCTCCAGCAGCTGGAACAGAATACTTTATGAATGAGCCACCACTCTGAACTTCAGTCTACACAACATCAAGAAGGTCCTGAGAAAATGTGAACGCTGGTTTGTGGGCGGAGTCAAGGAGGCCATTTATGTGAAAAGGGAAAGACCATCTCTGATGGAGGAGGGGCCTAAGGGTACATCTGTCACCATCTTTAACAACACTTTAAAAAACAACATGAGATTTTAACAGTAATGTAAAAATCCTGTGATTCATTGTTATTAAGCACAAAAAATCTATGGCTCGGTTTCCATTAGTAGCTGCTCAGATCGACTCACCACAGGTCGCCACGACTGGACTGGATCCACTGGTTTCCATTACAGTTGAGGACCACCTAATGTGGTCAATATAGCCGAGTGTCAACTCACATCATTAGTAAGTGTTAATGCTCCTAATTTCCATCATATTTGTCATTTATTGCTCAAAGTTATTGAAGAAACAGTTATTCAGCTTCATTCTCACTGATCTCAACTACAAACTGTTTCACTTTGGATTCTGTTTAAAGCCTCGATGTTTAAAATGTTTCCCTGTGATCAATGTTGCCTCTAATGTTTCATGTGTCTGAACACACAAACTCCCTGAGCGTCCCTTGGACCACTGTGAGCAACTGCAGACGTGTGCACTGTGGTCACGCCAGCATCGAATCCATCCAGGTTACATGGTTTATTAAAATAATCAAATTACAGCATTTATGTTAGACTACTTTTAATTAACTGCTTTAGCGCACTTACAATTAAAATTTAAAACAACCTTGTTCATGATCTGTGTAGTATGTTAACACTATTGGAAGTAAAAAATAACTTGAACTCCAATTTTGAATACACAACTTCATTTATTTTTTTATTTATTATTAAGCTCTGACTTGTATTATGAGTCTGAGTCTGTGGTCTGGGAGAGAGTCTGTAACTCTGGATGCAAAATACAGTAAATAATGACCAGTGCTGGGCAATTAATTATATAGTTACTTCTATTACTACTACGGGAGCAGCCAGTCACTGACTAACACTGCAAAACTGAATTGTTAACCTATTTACTTTAATTTCAATTCAGGTGGATTTTTTTTGTGTACAACACAGATTTTCTGTGCGCAGAGACGTGCCAGCAGTCAAAGTTTGTTTCTTTTGGACATTTAGTCCACAGAGTCCTTGGTGTTCTGAAAGGGACCTATAAATAAATGTATTATTAATCAAAAATGAAAGTAGTTGTTGTACATGTACAGACCATAAATATGGAGTCCAGCTGTGTTTGATGCTGCTGGGCAGACTGACCACTGGGAACCTCTGAGCTCTGCTGCTGCACTCTGTGGAGGAACCACGGACACACACACACACACACACACACACACACGCACACACACACACACACACACACACACACACACACACACACACACACAAACACACACACACACAAACACACACACACACACACAAACACACACACACACAAACACACACACACACACACACACACACAGACAATGAAATGTGAATTTAGCCTCTAAAAGCTGTGTTCAGTCACTTTTGCTGCTTCCCTTGTTGCATCTGTATTTGTAGTTTCTCTGTCAGAGATCAAAATGATCAATAATACAAATGATACTCCAGAGTCCTTCCACTGTTATCCTGATCACTGACACTTCTTTGTTGTGTTTTAAACTCTGTAAAAACACAAAGATCATAATTCCCTGAATGACTTCAGTTTTTTTCTAACTGAACTTTGATTCTAAAGTTAAAGGCCGTTTCTCAGTAAATGTACTTGTGATACGTCATCATTCACAGATCAAGTACGTTTCAACTCAAAGTACGTATAAAGCCAAGTGTGTAAGTTCATCTCTGAATGTTTGTGATTCCTACGTTAAGTTTAACAACCGATATATGAAGCTCAGACGTCTGTGCGCTGCTGAGTCTGTTTGTTTGTTCATTCCAACCATCAAACTGTTTACCTGCAGCACAGTTTGTTTGTTTTTCAAAGTAAAACTGTGAAACACTTTTTTCATACTTGTGTTCAGTTTTGTATAGAAATGATGCAAAATTCAGTGTCAGGTTAAATGTGATAGAAACAGCTCACACTGCCATCCATCCTGATAAAAGATGAGTGCAGGAAAACCGTGTTTGCATTTATTTGCACTGCTTTCCATGTGTGAATGAGGCGAGTATCAAAGTGCTCAGAGGAGAAAAGCTCCATATAAGAACCATTACTCCCAGTATTATTCCAAACTGGTCCAGCCTATAAAGATGAACTCTGTGTGAACAGCTGACCTGTGTCATGTGACCAAGAACACAAACATGATCTACTGTCAGATCAGGACACGTCACAGTTAAATGTTACTGTTTAACAGCACACTGCAACATTCACACGTTCATTAAACAAACTGGATCATTAACAGCTGCATTTTCACACGTTTCACTTTGTTTCACTACAGATTCAGCAGACAGAAAGAAGTTGATGAGGAAACAACAGTTCAGTTCATTTCTGTCCTGGTTGATGAAGATGGCAGCGCTGCTGAGGAGCAGGAAGTGGGGATCAGACTGAGTGAAGAGTTTCAGGACAGACAGTTTGAGAACATCTCCCCTTCCTAAAAATAATCTCTGAGTATCTGCTGTGTTTGTGGAAACACTCCAACACACAGCGCTGCACATATGAACATGTGTGTGAAACAGAGCTGACATTAAACATGATGGAGGATTTATTCACAAACACACAACAACATTTACACACACATTACCTCTCTGCAGGACGACACATGCCTGATTTAAAGTGAATGATAGCCTCTTTAGACCCGTCACTCTTTAAGGACAAAGAGCTGGGTGGAGGTCCAGGCTGGTTCCTGTGAATAATGATGGAGCAGTGATGTGAGTGCTGAGCTGTGACATGGAGAAGAGTCATGGACAGTTAGAGATGGTCATCTCACCTCTGAGCTTTGGTCTGGCTCTCATGTTCCCCACACAGAGTGGCTTTAGAGGGAGGGACTCCCTCCTCTCTGTCCTCACACTGATCCATGCTGCTCAATTCACATCAGCTCACACACACTTTCTACCTTCACTTGCAGAGGAAACACAAATCATTCATGTGCACATCAGCTGAAATCCTCCTTTCCATCATGTGTGCTGTCCAAATATCAGCTGCTTCTTTCCTGCTTCATCTCAGTGTCAGCTGAGAGAATGACAAACCCACTACGTGTCAACATTTGATGGATGATGACACAGAAATGTGAAATGATATTGACCTAAATCTGTCCTGATGATGATGAGAAGCTTTGATGAGTTGTGACTGTCTGAGGTGTTACTAGGATGTAGAAACACTGGAGCTCAGCCCTGAAATCTTTGCTGTTTTCACTTGATAACAGCAGCTGTTTAAAGTTACTGAGTGTGTTTGACAGTAAAGTGAATGTAAATGTGAGACACTGTGTGCTCACAGCTAAAGGCTGCAGTCAGCTGTGTTAGAGCCTCTTTCACACAATGATCCTTTAATAAACACTCAGAGCTCCATGTTGATGAAGCAGTCATGTGTGAGCTTGTGTGCTGACATGTTGATAGTTTGACTTCAGCTTTTACTGAAGAAAATCCACAGAAGGCTGAAAGTGAAGCATCACTTCCTGTTTGAGGAGAGCCAACAGTCTGTTTACACGTCATGTCTGAGTTACAGCTGGAATAAATGATCATTTGCAAAGTCTGCTGCTCTTTCTGTAACATCTGACCATCAACTAACTCTGTGCTGCTGCTGCTCTCATTCACAAAGTGCTCAATTACATTTTTAACTCGTGTCTTTAAGAGCTCTTAGCGTTAGCTTAGCTTTAGCATGCTGTCTGACTAGCTTAGCATCAGAGCTCTGCAGGTGTGTCTGTGTAAATATTAATCACAGTGACAGTAAAGGAGGTAAAGGGCTGTGACGTCATCACGTACGCTGCGTCCTCTGTGGGCTCTGAGTGGACTCACAAAGTACAAACTACAAGTACACAAACACGAACGTAGCTCAGAGTGCCGGACACACTCGGCCTCGTTGGTCCAGCTGTGAGTCCGTTACCGTGAACTATGGAGCGGCAGATTTGTGCTGGAACTAAGCTGCACACAGCTGATGTTACCCAGGAAACATTACACACTGACTTTAATGGAGAGACCGGAAATACAAACACACACAGTTTGTTGTGTGAAGAAATCAAACATGAGCTGAACAAACAGTAAAGTTCCTAAAGACAAACTGTTAAAGGAGGAAACAAAGCAAACTTACAGTTTCTTCACACACCAACAACAACAAGCTCCACTGCACGAAGTTCTGGAAAGCGAAAGTAAACTGAGCAGGTAGAAAACACCCAGAGAGGCGTTTGAGGACACTCGGGAGCAGTGGCGTATCCAGCGGGGTGGCCTGGCGGGGGGGGAGGGGGCACAGGCCACCCCCCCAACCAGACTGGCCACCCCAGGTACCACCCCGAAGCTAAAACAATAAAATTCAATCAAATATCAAATGTACGATTATGTTTTCACAGTGCAGCTCAGATATCCGAGTGTAAGTGAATGTAGCATTGGCTTCTGCACTATGAGTCTACCTGCAGTCTACCTGGGTCAGATATAAACCAAGTTTAGGTGGAGTTTATTTTTCGTTGTGCTGACTTTTTACCGTCAGTTACAATCTGACGGTAAGTTGCTGCGTACTAGCTAGCATGACGGAGTTTATATACAGCTGAGTGGGTGCTATGATGTTACTGATAGTGAACTTTATTTTATTCATAAGGTTAGTTAGTAGAGTTGCTAGCGGCTCCTTAAAAAATGGAATGGTCCCTAATTCAGAGAAAATATTACGTGTTTTGTATTGAGCTGAGAAGGGGCGCAGTTTGTCCCGGACTTTAGCTAGAATGGAAAAAGACACAAAGCTGGATTTATTCTGTCTTTGCTGCACAGCTGTTTCTATTTTCTATTTCTTCTCTCATTCTCTCCCTCTCCTGTTGCTGCTTCAATCATGAAACTGATCAATTATCAGCTGATCATCTCTCTTGTTTGTTTATCTTGAAGGGAAGTTATGAACTGTTTCTGAGACACAAACAACACCAGGATCCTTTTCTATGTAGCTGACAGCTGGTAACTGTGCAGGGGCGGATCTAGCAAAGTTTTGCCAGGGGGGCAGGTAGGGCATTAACAGAAAAAGGGGGGCACAAAAAAGACTTTTCTTTCTTATTCTCATTTAAAATGTCTCACCTTTAATAAATAATTATCTGAATCTTGCGAACAAAGTTTTTATCTGATGTAAAATGTATAAGGCAGCATAGAAAGTATTTACTTGCTTTCAGGTTTCATTCAAATGTTAGTCTTTTCATTTGTTTCCCCACTTTTTTCCTGTTTCAAAATCAAACACCAGCTTGTGAGAAGATTATCTTCTTTTTTTAATAGGCAGATAAAGGTTTGCATTGGCTAATTTGCCAACTGTATGTTAAAAATGTTCATATTTTAATATTCAAAAATGTTTTTGCCCAAAACATATGTGCACTATATGTCAGTAAAAATACTATGCAAATATTGCTGTCCTTGAATGCTGAATAAACACTGACTGATTGTATCTCTTGTACTTTATCAACACAGTATCTAGAAACTTTGCACCGTAGTGGTTAAAATCTCATTCTAATAAGAGTTAAAAGTGCATTCGGTTGTTAGGTTTATAGGGTTATGGATCCAGAGGGTAGATTTCTAATTATTAAACTATCAATATTGAACAAAAAAACTATGTATTGTAAGTATATATGGTCCAAATGTTGATGAACCCTCATTCTTCCACGGATTTTTTAGTGCACTCTCTGAACACCTTGATTGCACACTCATTCTTGGAGGCGACCTCAACCTTGGACTAAATGAAGAAATGGATAGGCTCAACACAACAGGAACTCAGCGCAATTGGCAATCCACAAATATAATCAAACAGTATATGAGCGACTATGGCCTTTGCGATGCATGGCGCTCCCTTCACCCCAACAGTAAGGAATATACTTTCTTCTCACATGTTCATCACTCCTACTCTCGTCTGGATTATTTTTTGGTCAGCAGCTCACTGCTGAGTGACATTTCAGACACTGAGATTCACCCTATAGCTGTCAGCGATCATGCTCCTGTATCTTTAACACTAATACACAAGAATAATACTACGCCAAGTAAAAACTGGAGATTTAACACATCACTACTTAAAGATGAAGACTTTATTAAATATTTTAAAAAGGAATGGACTTCATATTTAGACTTTAATGACACTCCCGGAACATCTGCTTCTGTTCTATGGGAAGCAGGAAAAGCTGTGATGAGAGGTAAAATAATTTCTTTCTCATCACACAAAAAGAAAGAAGAAAACAAAAATATTCAGGAATTAGAAAAAACCATCAAATCCTTAGAAGAAGCCTACGCGTTCCACCAAGATCAAGAAATAATGAACAAAATATGCAAAACAAAACTAGAATTAAATGAAATTATTAATAGAAAAACACAATTCCTTGTACAAAGACTTCGCTTGCAGAATTTTGAACACAGTAACAAACCAGGTCGATTTCTAGCAAACCAGTTAAAAATAAATAAAGAAAAAACAACTATATGTGCCACTAAAGATTTATCAGGGAACACAATATATGACCCTGGAAGAATAAACAAGATTTTTAGGGATTTCTATGAAACTTTATATTCACCACAAATAAACCCGTCTAAAAATGAAATTGATTTGTTTCTTGACAACGTAACTCTTCCAAAATTACTAGACAGTCAAGCAATGGCACTGGATTCGCCACTGACGCCAGGTGAACTCCAGGAAGCCCTGATAAGTATGCCCATTAATAAAGCTCCAGGTCCAGACGGCTTTCCTGCAGAATTCTACAAAGAATTCTGGACAATTTTGGCACCAGTATTCCATGGAATGTTGCAGGAAATCAAGAAAAATGGCAGACTACCACCAAATATGAATTCTGCTAACATTAGTCTCCTGCTAAAACCAGGAAAAGACCCTTTATTTCCCTCAAGTTATCGTCCAATATCCCTTATAAATGTAGACCTTAAAATAATCTGCAAAGCTCTCTCAAAGAGATTAGAGAAAATAACCCCCCTCTTAATTCATCCTGACCAAACTGGTTTCATAAAAGGTCGGCACTCCTCAACAAATACTCGTAGATTTCTTAATTTAATAGACTACTCATACAATAAAAACATTGAAACCATAATATTATCTCTAGATGCAGAAAAAGCATTTGACAGAGTTAACTGGAAATTTTTATTTGCAACTTTACACAAATTTGGTTTTGGAAACTCTTTCATAAATTGGATAAGAATATTATACAATTCCCCAACAGCTCGTATCAGAACAAATGACCAGACATCCTCCAGCTTTTGTCTCCTGAGGGGCACCAGACAGGGATGCCCACTCTCCCCTTCACTTTTTGCAATTTTTATCGAACCTCTAGCAGCAGCACTTAGACAGGCTACAACAATTAAGGGCATAAAATGTAATAACGTAGAACATAAAATCAGTCTCTATGCAGATGATGTGTTGCTTTTTCTGCAAAACTCACAAATCAACCTCTCTGAGGTAATTACTCTAATAAACTGGTTTTCAAGAGTTTCAGACTATTCAATTAACTGGCCAAAATCTACAGTTCTTCCCATTAACTGCTCCTTCCACAATTCATCTTCTGCCCCACTACAATCTGGAAATATTAAATATTTAGGTATTATTGTTTCTCCTAAGCTTTCAGACTTAATTAAATTAAACCACATCCCACTTCTAAAGAAAGTAGAAGGCGATCTGACTAGATGGAAATCTCTACCCATATCACTCATGGGAAGGGTCGCCACTATAAAAATGATGATCTTGCCAAAAATAAATTACTTATTTTTAATGATCCCTAACAAACCATCACAAGATTGGTTCAGATCTCTGGATTCACATATTTCTAAATTCCTTTGGAAAGATAAACCCCCGCGCATCAGCTTAAAAACGCTACAAAGAACCAAGGATAGAGGAGGACTAGATCTGCCTAATTTTCACCAATACTTCTTAGCCAACAGGCTTCAGTTCATCTCAGAATGGTTAAAATGTACCCTCTTAGATGAGCCCTGGCTAGATGTTGAACAGGCACTATGCAATGATCTAGAGATTTCAGACCTACCATTTATTAGCTCAAACATCAAAAGACATGAATGCTTTAAAAGCATCAACATCAGCTTTTCTCTGTCAGCATGGTGGGAGTTTCTAAAAATAACGGAGTCTTCATTAATCCCATGCAAACGTACACCTATCTGGAATAACCCTGACATATTACAAAACAAAAATATGATTAATTTCCCAGAATGGAGTTGTAAAGGAATTAAATACTTAGAACATATATTAGAGGGAACAGAATTTATTCCATTTGACAGACTAGTTACACAATATGGGATCAACAAGAAAAGATTTTTAGAATATCAACAAATTAAATCCATAGTAAAAAAGAAATTTAACCTCAGTCAAGTTGAATTACAAACACCACCAAGTGTGGTTCAATTTCTTACTCTTAAATCCCCCAAACTATTATCTAAAATATACAGAACACTTTCTAAAATAGATGAATCAATATCCCTTCCTATTGCAAAGTGGGAAGCAGATTTATCAGTCAGCTTAGACCAAAACGTCTGGTCTCAGATTTGCTTAAAAACCTTTAAATTTATTAAAAATCCCAATCTGCAATTAATACAATACAAAATACTGCATAGAGTGCACTATACAGGTCATCGAATGTTTAAGATGGGCTTTACATCCGCCAACAACTGCTCACACTGTCAAGGCAATACACCAGACAGTTACATCCACGCTCTTTGGTTCTGTCCACCAGTGCAGAAGTTTTGGCACGAGATATGTGAGGACTTATCAAAGTGTCTGAAATGTAAAATTCCAACCTCCCCTTTAGTATGCTTGTTGGGAAATTTGGATGATGTCACTACAGAAATTAATACAGTCCACATGGTTTTTATTGCCCTATGCATCGCCAAGAAAACGGTCCTCATGAACTGGAAAAATAAAAATAATCTTAATTCTAGCCAATACAGAAACTATCTAATAGATCACATTAGTCTCGATATAGCCTCTGCCACCACATTAGATCAATCCCTCTGGGCTCCTTTGATCGGCTCCATCACCTAGCGGGGGTGGGGGGTCGTGGTTTGGTCCCGCCTTGGCTATTGTGGTTGATGTGGAGGTTGGGATGGGCTTAGGGCACCTGGAGGACCCCTAGAGACGTTATCCCTGGAGGGCTTAACCCGGGGGTTGTGTTCATAACCTGGTTAGTGGCTCTGGTCGCTCTCAGAGGTTGTTCTCCTCGTGGCCGCGTGCAGCGGGGCTGGAGGATGGTCTGTGCTGGCGGACGTAGGTTACTGGCCTGGTGGCCTGGCTGCCCCTGAGTGGATCCGGGGCGGGCGTGGGGGTTTGGGGTTCGGGGGTGCTTCGCCTCCGTGCTGGGGCTCTGGCTGGGCCTTGGGGGCTTCGGTCCTCGTCGGTGTGTCGCCGAGGTTGTGGGCGGGTGGGTGCACGGGGGCTCAGCCCTGGCGCAGGGGGCCTCTTGTGCATCGGCCTAACCGGGGGGCTCTTGAACTGGCAGGGAGGTTGTTCCATCTTTGCAGGAGTCCACTCTGCAGGTGGGGGAGAGACATAGGAGAGGTGGAGAATAAACTTAACCTGGGTGTCTGTGTCTTGTGTAGTCTGGGAGATGATTGAATGTTGGGGTGGGTACAGTTTCCTCTGCGGTGGGGTAGAGTGGGCTGCCCCGGGTCCTGTGGGGCTTGGCGGTGTTGCTGCCGTAGGCCCCGGTCTGGATGGGCCTGGGCTCCCTTGCCTTGGTGGATACCAGAGGACGGGGGTTCATATTGGGGTCAGCGGGGGAGCTGGCCCTAGGGAGGGACACCCTCCCCTCCCTTCTTTTCCTCCCCATCCCCGTCTGCCTCCCTCTTCACGCTCCACCACACCCACCCACACAGGTAGGGCTTTGGGGTGCGGGTGTGTCACCAGGGTGCAGGGGAGACATTCCCCCCCCCTCTGTCCTCTTCTGGCCACCTGTGCCTCAATTTTATCTCACAACTTAGACATCCACATTACTTACACTCTCATAACACACACATATATATATATATATAGGGCCTTGAGGGTGGGCACGTTAACGGCGTCCAGTAGACGGTCTGTGTATTCAAACCTGCCTCTGGCGCCGGTGCCCACCTCTCAATTTTAAATCCATGTAGACATTGAGGGTTCTCGGGAGGGGCCGTGCTAACACCTGCTGCTCTCTGGCAGCAGCACCATGCTCTCCCTTGTTTTAAATACACTTTAGAGCAACACGCAGCAACACTACACTTGAGCGGGAGGAGGGAGGTATGGGGTCTTAACACACCCCTGTTCTCTGCTAGCCATCGGGGCGGGGGGGCTGGGAAGAGATGCTGGCTGTCCGATTGGCCTCCCTGCTGCTGCGGAGCCTGGGGCGGTCTGCTTGCCTCCACCCCGGAGGGAAGGGTAACATCTCTTGGGTCTGGGTGCCGTTTCCATCTCTGGGGGTGAGGATACCTGGACCCGGGATATAGAGTATGTTTGGGGAGTGTGATTGTGTGTACATGTCCATTTACGTTTATTCCTGCGTTGGGTGAGTGCTGAGTGTTTGTATATGTGTGCATGAGGGTGGGAATGCATGTCTGTGTCTGTGTGTGCCTGTTTGTCTGTGTCTATATGTCAGGTCGGGTCTTAGACTTCACCTCTCTGGGAACTCCAAGGCCCTCCAAAGTGTGGAGGCCTATCTCCCCTCACCACACTCCCTGCCGGTGACTGATGCCCTCAGGGGTCGGTGCGTTGGTGGTTCTTGGTGTCCGGGGCTGGGCGCTCAGGTATGTACCAGCTCACTCCCGGTGACTACTTGGCGGGGCCTGGCGCCTGCTGCTCGGTCAGGCCTCTTCCGGGGCGCGGGGGGCCCTCGGGCCTCCGGCCTCTGTGCCTGTGGCTCGGTTCACTCTGGCACAGCTGGCTGCCGGCAGAGCCGGCGGGCACGCCGGTGCAGCCCCCTCTAGCTTCTGCCCGGTGGCTACTGGGTGACCCCTCATCTGGGGATCCTCAGCCCTTCCCATGAAGGTGGCACGGATGCCCCTCCGGTGGTCCTCCTTGGGCTCTTGCACTCTGGGGCCTCTGGATGTCTGGGGCCTGGATCTCCTCCATGCCTGCTTCATGCCCTGGGGGACGGGGCTATGGCTCTCTACATCCTCTAGCAGACCATTACATGGGGAAACCATTTGAATACAAGCGCGCCGATCCACACAGGTGTGCACATGGGTGTTCACTATTCGTAGACTTAAATCACACCTTTCTTGGCTGCTACTTCAAAGCACATTGTGCGCTGTCTGTCCTGCGTGCTGCACAACAACATTCAATATTTAGTATTTACTGCTGTTTTCACTTAGCTAGATTAATGCGATGGTGTTGTGTATAGTATGTTGCATTGTTTTGTTTTTTTTTTTGCTTGTTTTCTATTCTTTTTCTCTCAACAGGTGATCCCGGAGATATTTTTTCTTCCCCCCTTTCTCACTGTCCCTCTCCCCTTCTGTTTTTCTTTTCCTTCCTCTTTCTTTCTCCCTTTCCTATCCCTCACTCATGTCTGTCCCGTCTGTAACAACTGAAAATAAAATAAATAATAAAAACAAAGGTCGATCAAATGGACCAATACGGCAATGCCATGATGATCCATTTGGCAAAATAAATCCATTGGGTATCCTTGTTGGTCTTCAGACAACAATTCTGACGGCTAAAGAACCAAATGGGACAGGCGGAAAAAAAAAAAAAAAAAAAAAAAAAAAAAAAAAAAAAAAAAAAAAAAAAAGGTTTATAGGGTTATTGAATTATGGTTAACGGTTGGTAGAATTTTTTTTTTAACATTATCTGTCAATTACATCTGCCACCCTTCTCCAAATCTGTGCCCCTATCTGGCCCCCCCAACAAATATTTTCTAGACACGCCACTGCCCCCCCAGGGACCACCCCTCCTAAAACTTCCCCCTTCCTAAACAACTAAATGCCATGTTGCCATATCATTTTTTGATTGGTCGACATGGTACATTTTTCCACCAATAGGAAAGGGTGGGGGGTGTTTTGGTGTTGTTTTTGCTCACAGGCTTTCGAGCGTTTTCCTTATAAAACGCCGTTTTTACCGTTTCTTCCTGCAGTAAATATAAACAACGACAGTATCCAGGAAGAAAACCAAACATTGCAGATATTTTATCATAACTCTGGTTTTACGTGGCCGATCAACACAATTTAAAAACTGGTATAAAGTCAAAGGAGCTTGCAAAGAAAAGCGTCTGGACTTCTTTAAGTTACTTGAAGACGTTTCACCTCTCATCCGAGAGGCTTCTTCAGTTCTAAGGTCAAATGGTGGAGAGTCCCAGATATAAACCTGGTGGGAGTGTCCCCCCACAGAGGGACAAAAGGACCCCCTGATGATCCTCTAATCGCCTGAGCCAAGGTGTGGAACTGGGTGTGGGTCCCAATCAGCCAGAGTTTCTGGTGAGTTCATTGTGAAACCTGGCCCCTCCTTATCATGCGAATTCCTGAGGTCAGATGGCCCAGGGTGTGAGAGGGCGTTAAGGCGTCTGGGAAGGGATCTCAAAACTGGATTATAGATGGCAGAGAGTTGGTGTCGTAAACCACCGCCTCTGTTCAAAGATGGTCGCTCACAGTGGACATAGATGGCTTCTTTCACTCCTCTTTCAAACCATCTGTCCTCTCTGTCCAAAATGTGAACATTGGCATCCTCGAAGGAGTGTCCTCTATCCTTAAGATGCAGATGGACAGCTGAATCTTGTCCTGTGGAGGTGGCTCTTCTGTGTTGTGCCATGCGCTTGTGAAGTGGCTGTTTGGTCTCTCCAATGTAGAGGTCTGGGCATTCCTCACTGCACTGTACAGCATACACCACATTGTTAAGTCTGTGTTTTGGCGTTTTGTCTTTCGGGTGAACCAGTTTTTGTCTGTGTGTTGCTGGGTCTGAAGTACACCGGGATGTCATGCTTGGAGAAAACCCTCCTGAGTTTCTCTGATACACCGGCTACATAGGGGATGACAATGTTGTTGCGTCTGTCCTTCTTATCCTCCCTCGCTGGTGTCTGATCTTCTTTTCTGTGTCTCTTTGCTGACTTTAAGAATGCCCATTTAGGATAGCCGCACGTTTTGAGTGCTTCCTTTACATGTGTGTGTTCCTTCTTTTTCCCTTCAGGCTTAGAGGGAACATGTTCTGCCCGGTGGTGTAGGGTCCTAATTACTCCAAGTTTGTGTTCCAGAGGGTGATGGGAGTCAAACAGGAGGTACTGGTCTGTGTGTGTGGGCTTCCGGTAAACTTCGATGTTGAGGTTTCCATTCTCTTCAATGTGCACAGCGCAGTCCAGGAAAGGCAAACAGTCGTCCTTTGTGTCTTCCCTGGTGAACTTGATGTTTTTATCCACAGTGTTGATGTGCGCAGTGAAGGATTCCACTTCTTGTGTCTTGATTTTGACCCAGGTGTCGTCTACATATCTGTACCAGTGGCTGGGTACTCTTCCTTTGAAAGAGCCAAGAGCCTTCCTTTCCACTTCTTCCATGTAAAGGTTGGCTACAATAGGTGACACGGGGGAGCCCATGGCACAGCCATGTTTTTGTCTGTAATAGCCTTCGTTGTATTTGAAATATGTAGTGGTGAGGCAGAGGTCTAACAGTGTGCAAATCTGATCGGGTGTGAAGTTGGTCCTGTCTTCCTGTCTCTCCACCATTTGACCTTAGAACTGAAGAAGCCTCTCGGATGAGAGGTGAAACGTCTTCAAGTAACTTAAAGAAGTCCAGACGTTTTTCTTTGCAAGCTCCTTTGACTACGATGACCTGGATGACTGAGAACCTTCACTGGTATAAAGTCCACACTTCGTCCGTCAGTTGTTCCGTCTGTCCTGCTCACATCTCCAATGGTTGTACACGTTGTCATTAACTTCACTCCACATCAGCTGCTTTGCTAAAACACCGGTGTCGGCACATCAGGACGCTGTCATAGCCTGTCAACCACGTTGATTAGCTGCGTATATACGAATGTGAATCGCATCATTGGCTGGAGCAGCCAGTCACCGCTCACTTACTGACTCACACTGCAAAACAGATTCAATTGTTAACGTATTTATTTTAATTTCAATTCAGGTTTTCTGGCACGACGTATCCAGCGGGGTGGCCTGGTATCCAGCGCACGTATCCAGCGCACGTATCCAGCGCACAACACTGGCACGGTCTCTGCACACAGATTTTCTGTGTGCAGAGACCGTGCCAGTGTTGTGCGATTACACACGCGTGCAGCTTAGAGCGAACATGGCTCCCATTGTGTTGAAGGAGTCCAAGTGACGGTGGTTCTGGATACTCACTGTGAGTTCAGCTGCACTGGAGTAGTTAAAAGTACATGTGTATGTAGGTTTGGGCTCATTCCTTGTTGTCTGGGACAACAGACAGACATAAAACAGTGCTCAGTGACACTAATATCTTTGCATTGCATATTATCTAATGCAAAAACAAGTGAACGCACAAAAGCTGTTAGGATTTGGCTTCCTAAGCAGTTGGGGTGCACTCTGTTGGTTTCCAAAAGAGAGGAATGATTTCACAAACAGATTAAAAGTGTCAATAAAACCTGTGTTAGCAGCTCTGTATCTGGAGCCAGGTGCTGAGGCTAAGGAGTCTGCAAACATGTGCTGTGTTTCAGAAACAGCTCTGAGTCCTTCTTCTGACTGGGGACGACCACTTCAGCCCAGGACCATGGATGAGTGGTGTGGAGCAGGAGGAGGGTGAGGATGTTTTGAGGATGTTGACCCTGTGATAACTTGCATATGACAAATAAAACTAAAAACTGAAAAACAGAGCTGAAAAGGAGAGCCGTGGATGCCTTACATTTGAAGAGCAGAGCAGCTGAAGAAAAGCTGTGACTCCACTGTGAGATGGACGCTGTGATTCATCACCAGCAACACACTGACCTGCATTCATCCATAGATGACACTCAGGACCCTGGTTCCACAGCTGTTCTTGTTCACAGCTGCATCCAGTTAGAGAGGAAACTGTATAATGCAATGATAATGTTCCAGCGTCATGTTGTTGCTCCTCCTCCACATGCTTACCTGCCACAGTTTAACTCCGCCTCTCAGACAGTCATGTCACCTGATCTGCATGTTGTGCTGTACGATGATGTCATCTTGACGTTGACGAGGAGGGCGAGAAAAACTAGTTTAGTCCTGCAGATGGCGATCTTGCCCCGTGTTCAGAGAGCCGACGCTTTGATGATGCTGCTCTACTCAACTTACTTTTAGCCTGGGTTGGACTCTATATGAGCAGCTTCCACTCTGGTTTCACTGTTAAAGACACTTGTTTGATTTCAATTGTAAAAGTTGAAAAATAAATATTTTATTGCAAAATTATTTGTTGGTACATTTTTTGAGGGTCAAATATCTTGTTTGATTTGAGGAATGAACTATTAAGGTGGAAAAATGAATCAGGTTAAAATACTTTAAATCAGTGAGGATGTATAATGTAATTTAACATGTTGATAATGGTTGTAGTGGGCTTGTAATGTAAATGTGGTCTGATTAAATGTGACATTAATGGTGACGCTGCATAAACCTGATAAAACAGTTCTATTAGTGGGTCTGTGTGATCAGCATCAGTGGGTTAAGGTGAGGCCTTGACTAGTAGAACGTCATGTTGGTGACAACACATGAGCCAACATCAGACTCCGAGCGCTACGATGCTAAAGATCAGAAGATCCAGTGTGACATCATCGTTACCTGGCAACAGAAGTTCTCATCTGACTTTATTGGAGGATATTTACACCAGCAACACTGTTTAGTTTGATATGACGGATTAACAACATGCTGTGATATCCAGTTCATCTGTAATAGATACTGGATCTAATCAGTCAGCAGATATTTGATCAGCTTATTTATAACTATACTAGAAACAAACACAACTGTGTTGGTGATTCATGCAAACTTGCATATCAGCCTTTGAAGGTTTTGTAGTATTGAGAACAAAGAGGTTGTGTTAGGGCTGAAAAGCCCGACTTGTTCTCCTCTGCAGGTCATCAAATGCACCACAGAAGTTTGTATTTGCACAAGCCTGTATATGTTTGATGGCTTTATTATTCTCTGTTCAAAGACAATAAATGTGGAAAATGTCTCATGTAGCATCAGCTTCATTTAAAATGACTGCAAACATTTAGCCTGGCGCTGTCACTTGGTGTTCGCTCGCTCTGTGGTATAGTATCGCTTCCTGTTCCTGCTCAAACACAGTGGTGTTTCTGAGTAGCTTATTTGCTTAGCAGTTTAATTAACAACTTTTAAATACATTCTTTTTTTTTCACAGTATAATCTTCACGTGCTTCATCCGAAGCACACTTTCTGTGTACTCACTACCTAATTTATAGCCAAAGTATTCACTCACTGTCTCTGTACTGTTTCGCTAGCTTAGCTCGTAGCCGACCTGTTAGCACCATGGCTACTTCACCAGTCCCTTCTGCACTTTCTTGCTCATTGTGTCAGATGTTTAGTTACTCCTCGGCCTCCTTTAGCAGTAATGATATCTGTAACAAATGTAGCATATTTGCAGCTCTGGAGGCCAGGATTACTGAACTGGAGACTCGGCTTTGCACCCTGCTCTCACCCTTAGCTAGCCAGGCCCCTGTAGCTGGTGCAGCCGAAGATAGCGTAGGCCCCGCTAGCTGTTCCCCGGCAGATCCCAAGCAGCTGGGGAAAGACGGCTGGGTAACGGTGAGGAGGAAGCGTAGTCCTAAACAGAAGCCCCAGGTACACCACCAACCCGTTCATGTGTCTAACCGTTTTTCCCCACTTGGTGACACACCCGCTGGGGGTCAAACTCTGGTAATTGGTGATTCTGTTCTCAGACATGTGAAGCTAGAGACACCGGCAACCATAGTCAATTGTCTTCCAGGGGCCAGAGCAGGCGACATTGAAGGAAATTTAAAACTGCTGGCTAAGGGTAAACGTAAATTCAATAAAATCATAATTCACGTCGGCAGTAATGACACCCGGTTACGCCAATCGGAGGTCACTAAAATCAATATTGAATCGGTGTGCAACTTTGCCAAAACAATGTCGGACTCTGTAGTTTTCTCTGGTCCCCTCCCCAATCAGACCAGGAGTGACATGTTTAGCCGCATGTTCTCCTTAAATTGCTGGCTGTCTGAGTGGTGTCCCAGAAACGATGTGGGCTTCATAGATAATTGGCAAACCTTCTGGAGGAAACCTGGTCTTGTTAGGAGAGATGGCATCCATCCCACTTTGGATGGAGCAGCTCTTATTTCTAGAAATATCGACAAATTTATTAAACCCCTCAAAACATGACTATCCAGAGTTGGGACCAGGAAGCAGAGTTGCAGTCTTACACGCCTCTCTGCAGCTTCTCTCCTCCTGCTACCCCCCCAAAAACCCATCTCCATAGAGACTGTGTCTGCTTCCAAAAAGACAAAAAACAAACTAAAAACCAGCAACAAACAACTTAAACATTTACAAAGAAAGAACAATACAGTATCCACATCTGAACCAAAGAGTAAAACAGTGAAATGTGGATTATTAAATATTAGGTCTCTCTCCTCCAAGTCTCTGTTAGTACATGACTTAATAATTGATCAACACATTGATTTACTCTGCCTTACAGAAACCTGGTTGCAGCAGGATGATTATGTTAGTTTAAATGAATCAACACCCCCGAGTCATTCTAACTACCAGAAATCTCGAAGCACAGGCCGAGGGGGCGGTGTGGCAGCAATTTTTCACACCAGTCTATTAATTAATGAAAGACCAAGACAGACTTTTAATTCATTTGAAAGCCTGATGCTTAGCATTGTCCACCCCAGCTGTGAAACTCAGAAACCAGTCTTACTTGTTATCATCTATCGTCCACCTGGGCCTTACACAGAGTTTCTGTCTGATTTCTCAGACTTTATATCTAATTTAGTTCTGAGCTCAGATAAAATAATTATTGTGGGTGATTTTAACATCCATGTTGATGCTAAAAATGACAGCCTCAACATGGCATTCAATCTGTTGTTAGACTCAATTGGTTTCTCTCAAAATGTAAAAGATCCCACCCACCACTTTAATCACACTCTAGATCTTGTTTTAACATATGGCATAGAAACTGAACATTTAACAGTGTTTCCTGAAAACCCTCTCCTGTCTGATCATTTCTTGATAACATTTACATTTACAATAATTGATTACACAGCAGTGGAGAGTAGACTTTATCAAAGTAGATGTCTTTCTGAAAGCGCTGTAACTAAGTTTAAGAATATAATCCAGCCACTGTTATCATCGTCAATGCCCTGTACCAACACAGAGCAGAGCAGCTATCTGAACGCTACCCCAACAGAGGTCGATTATCTTGTTAATAATTTCACCTCCTCACTACGTACGACTCTGGATACTGTAGCTCCAGTGAAAACTAAGGTCTCTAATCAGAAGTACCTGACCCCGTGGTATAATTCTCAAACACGTACCCTAAAGCAGATGACTCGTAATCTGGAGAGGAAATGGCGTGTCACAAATTTAGAGGATCATCATTTAGCCTGGAGAAATAGTTTGTTGCTTTATAAGAAAGCCCTCCGCAAAGCCAGAACAGCTTACTACTCATCACTGATTGAAGAAAATAAGAACAACCCCAGGTTTCTCTTCAGCACTGTAGCCAGGCTGACAAAAAGTCAGAGCTCTTTTGAGCCAACCATCCCTTTAACGTTAACTAGTGATGACTTCATGAACTTCTTCACAAATAAAATTTTTATCATTAGAGAAAAAATTACCAATAATCATCCCACAGATGTAATATTATCTACAGCTACTCTTAGTACCATTGATGTTAAGTTAGACTCTTTTTCTCCAATTGATCTTTCTGAGTTAACTTCAATAATTACTTCCTCCAAACCATCAACGTGTCTTTTAGACCCCATTCCTACAAAACTGCTCAAAGAAGTCCTGCCATTGATTAATTCTTCGATCTTATATATGATCAACCTATCTCTAATAATCGGCTATGTACCACAGGCCTTCAAGGTGGCTGCAGTTAAACCTTTACTCAAAAAGCCATCTCTAGACCCAGCAGTCTTAGCTAATTATAGGCCAATCTCCAACCTTCCTTTCATATCAAAAATCCTTGAAAGAGTAGTTGTCAAACAGCTAACAGATCATCTGCAGAGGAATGGTTTATTTGAAGAGTTTCAGTCAGGTTTCAGAGTTCATCACAGCACAGAAACAGCTTTAGTGAAGGTTACAAATGATCTTCTTATGGCCTCTGACAGTGGACTCATCTCTGTGCTTGTCCTTCTTGACCTTAGTGCAGCATTCGATACTGTTGACCATAATATCCTATTAGAGCGATTAGAACATGCTGTAGGTGTTACAGGTATTGCACTGCAGTGGTTTGTATCATATCTATCTAATAGACTCCAATTTGTGCATGTAAATGGAGAGTCCTCTTCACACACTGAGGTTAATTATGGAGTTCCACAGGGTTCAGTGCTAGGACCAATTCTGTTTACATTATACATGCTTCCCCTAGGCAGCATCATTAGAAGACATAGCATACATTTTCACTGCTATGCAGATGACACCCAGCTCTATCTGTCCATGAAGCCAGATAACACACACCAATTAGTTAAACTGCAGGAATGTCTTAAAGACATAAAGACTTGGATGGCCACTAACTTTCTGCTTCTTAACTCAGATAAAACTGAGGTCATTGTACTCGGCGCTGAAAAGCTTAGAAATATGGTATCTAACCAGATTCTTACTCTGGATGGCATTACCTTGGCCTCCAGTAACACTGTGAGGAACCTTGGAGTCATTTTTGACCAGGATATGTCCTTCAACGCACATATTAAACAAATATGTAAGACTGCGTTCTTCCATTTGCGCAACATCTCTAAAATTAGAAATATCCTGTCTCAGAGTGACGCTGAAAAACTAGTTCATGCATTTATTACTTCCAGGCTGGACTACTGCAATTCATTATTATCAGGATGTCCAAAAAACTCACTGAAAAGCCTTCAGTTAATCCAAAATGCTGCAGCAAGAGTACTGACAGGGACTAGAAAGAGAGAGCATATTTCTCCTGTTTTGGCTTCCCTTCATTGGCTTCCTGTTAAATCCAGAATTGAATTCAAAATCCTGCTCCTCACATACAAGGTCTTAAATAATCAGGCCCCATCTTATCTTAATGACCTTGTAGTACCATATCACCCTATTAGAGCACTTCGCTCCCGCTCTGCAGGCCTACTTGTTGTTCCTAGAGTATTTAAAAGTAGAATGGGAGGCAGAGCCTTCAGTTTTCAGGCCCCTCTTCTGTGGAACCAGCTTCCAGTTTGGATTCGGGAGACAGACACTATCTCTACTTTTAAGATTAGGCTTAAAACTTTCCTTTTTGCTAAAGCATATAGTTAGGGCTGGACCAGGTGACCCTGAATCCTCCCTTAGTTATGCTGCAATAGATGTAGGCTGCCGGGGGATTCCCATGATGCATTGAGTTTTTCCTTTCCAGTCACCTTTCTCACTCACTATGTATTAATAGACCTCTCTGTATTGAATCGTATCTGTTATTAATCTCTGTCTCTCTTCCACAGCATGTCTTTTATCCTGTCTTCCTTCTCTCACCCCAACCGGTCGCAGCAGATGGCCGCCCCTCCCTGAGCCTGGTTCTGCCGGAGGTTTCTTCCTGTTAAAAGGGAGTTTTTCCTTCCCACTGTCGCCAAAGTGCTTGCTCATAGGGGGTCATATGATTGTTGGGCTTTTCTCTGTATCTATGAAGCGCCTTGAGGCGACATTTGTTGTGATTTGGCGCTATATAAATAAAATTGAATTGAATTGAATTGAATTGAATTTAGAGAACATGTGCTGCTGTTTGTCCTACATTTCAACACTGAATGAACCCTGAAAACGTGATGGCAGCTGGCAGATTGGAGCTCACATGAAATATCGGCTGTATGAAGACTGGAAAATATAGATGATAAAAACATGCAGCCAAACATTTGTGGACATGGATAAACTATCTGATCCAAAAAGCAGGAAGTGACACAGCTAGAAAATGAAAGTGTGTAACAGCTGAAGTCAAATGTAATGCAGAGTTGAATCTGCACTTGGATCATCTGTGAAAGGTCCACATGTAGGGATTACATGAGTCCTGATGTTTGTCAGTGCAGCTTGATAACTCCATCTACTGTGGGCTACATATACTGGGCTGGTAGCTCCACAGTGTTGGAAAGAAACTATTCAATGTGCAAATTTAAAATCATCGTCTCTTCTAACACAGGAGACATGTTGAGTTTACAGCCGACCACCGGCAGTCTGAAATGGAATGAAGCCCATTGACAGCCAGCAGGTCTAAACAGGAACGCACCCATTTGTATGCGTGGCAATGATGTGGCTGCAGCTGACACAGGATTGGTTCAAACTATTTTTTTTTTTTTTTTTTTTTTTTTTTTTCCCCTGTCCCATTTGGTTCTTTAGCCGTCAGAATTGTTGTCTGAAGACCAACAAGGATACCCAATGGATTTATTTTGCCAAATGGATCATCATGGCATTGCCGTATTGGTCCATTTGATCGACCTTTGTTTTTATTATTTATTTTATTTTCAGTTGTTACAGACGGGACAGACATGAGTGAGGGATAGGAAAGGGAGAAAGAAAGAGGAAGGAAAAGAAAAACAGAAGGGGAGAGGGACAGTGAGAAAGGGGGGAAGAAAAAATATCTCCGGGATCACCTGTTGAGAGAAAAAGAATAGAAAACAGGCAAAAAAACAAAACAAAACAATGCAACATACTATACACAACACCATCGCATTAATCTAGCTAAGTGAAAACAGCAGTAAATACTAAATATTGAATGTTGTTGTGCAGCACGCAGGACAGACAGCGCACAATGTGCTTTGAAGTAGCAGCCAAGAAAGGTGTGATTTAAGTCTACGAATAGTGAACACCCATGTGCACACCTGTGTGGATCGGCGCGCTTGTATTCAAATGGTTTCCCCATGTAATGGTCTGCTAGAGGATGTAGAGAGCCATAGCCCCGTCCCCCAGGGCATGAAGCAGGCATGGAGGAGATCCAGGCCCCAGACATCCAGAGGCCCCAGAGTGCAAGAGCCCAAGGAGGACCACCGGAGGGGCATCCGTGCCACCTTCATGGGAAGGGCTGAGGATCCCCAGATGAGGGGTCACCCAGTAGCCACCGGGCAGAAGCTAGAGGGGGCTGCACCGGCGTGCCCGCCGGCTCTGCCGGCAGCCAGCTGTGCCAGAGTGAACCGAGCCGCAGGCACAGAGGCCGGAGGCCCGAGGGCCCCCCGCGCCCCGGAAGAGGCCTGACCGAGCAGCAGGCGCCAGGCCCCGCCAAGTAGTCACCGGGAGTGAGCTGGTACATACCTGAGCGCCCAGCCCCGGACACCAAGAACCACCAACGCACCGACCCCTGAGGGCATCAGTCACCGGCAGGGAGTGTGGTGAGGGGAGATAGGCCTCCACACTTTGGAGGGCCTTGGAGTTCCCAGAGAGGTGAAGTCTAAGACCCGACCTGACATATAGACACAGACAAACAGGCACACACAGACACAGACATGCATTCCCACCCTCATGCACACATATACAAACACTCAGCACTCACCCAACGCAGGAATAAACGTAAATGGACATGTACACACAATCACACTCCCCAAACATACTCTATATCCCGGGTCCAGGTATCCTCACCCCCAGAGATGGAAACGGCACCCAGACCCAAGAGATGTTACCCTTCCCTCCGGGGTGGAGGCAAGCAGACCGCCCCAGGCTCCGCAGCAGCAGGGAGGCCAATCGGACAGCCAGCATCTCTTCCCAGCCCCCCCGCCCCGATGGCTAGCAGAGAACAGGGGTGTGTTAAGACCCCATACCTCCCTCCTCCCGCTCAAGTGTAGTGTTGCTGCGTGTTGCTCTAAAGTGTATTTAAAACAAGGGAGAGCATGGTGCTGCTGCCAGAGAGCAGCAGGTGATAGCACGGCCCCTCCCGAGAACCCTCAATGTCTACATGGATTTAAAATTGAGAGGTGGGCACCGGCGCCAGAGGCAGGTTTGAATACACAGACCGTCTACTGGACGCCGTTAACGTGCCCACCCTCAAGGCCCTATATATATATATATATATGTGTGTGTTATGAGAGTGTAAGTAATGTGGATGTCTAAGTTGTGAGATAAAATTGAGGCACAGGTGGCCAGAAGAGGACAGAGGAGGGGGGAATGTCTCCCCTGCACCCTGGTGACACACCCGCACCCCAAAGCCCTACCTGTGTGGGTGGGTGTGGTGGAGCGTGAAGAGGGAGGCAGACGGGGATGGGGAGGAAAAGAAGGGAGGGGAGGGTGTCCCTCCCTAGGGCCAGCTCCCCCGCTGACCCCAATATGCACCCCCGTCCCCTGGTATCCACCAAGGCAAGGGAGCCCAGGCCCATCCAGACCGGGGCCTACGGCAGCAACACCGCCAAGCCCCACAGGACCCGGGGCAGCCCACTCTACCCCACCGCAGAGAAAACTGTACCCACCCCAACATTCAATCATCTCCCAGACTACACAAGACACAGACACCCAGGTTAAGTTTATTCTCCACCTCTCCTATGTCTCTCCCCCACCTGCAGAGTGGACTCCTGCAAAGATGGAACAACCTCCCTGCCAGTTCAAGAGCCCCCCGGTTAGGCCGATGCACAAGAGGCCCCCTGCGCCAGGGCTGAGCCCCCGTGCACCCACCCGCCCACAACCTCGGCGACACACCGACGAGGACCGAAGCCCCCAAGGCCCAGCCAGAGCCCCAGCACGGAGGCGAAGCACCCCCGAACCCCAAACCCCCACGCCCGCCCCGGATCCACTCAGGGGCAGCCAGGCCACCAGGCCAGTAACCTACGTCCGCCAGCACAGACCATCCTCCAGCCCCGCTGCACGCGGCCACGAGGAGAACAACCTCTGAGAGCGACCAGAGCCACTAACCAGGTTATGAACACAACCCCCGGGTTAAGCCCTCCAGGGATAACGTCTCTAGGGGTCCTCCAGGTGCCCTAAGCCCATCCCAACCTCCACATCAACCACAATAGCCAAGGCGGGACCAAACCACGACCCCCCACCCCCGCTAGGTGATGGAGCCGATCAAAGGAGCCCAGAGGGATTGATCTAATGTGGTGGCAGAGGCTATATCGAGACTAATGTGATCTATTAGATAGTTTCTGTATTGGCTAGAATTAAGATTATTTTTATTTTTCCAGTTCATGAGGACCGTTTTCTTGGCGATGCATAGGGCAATAAAAACCATGTGGACTGTATTAATTTCTGTAGTGACATCATCCAAATTTCCCAACAAGCATACTAAAGGGGAGGTTGGAATTTTACATTTCAGACACTTTGATAAGTCCTCACATATCTCGTGCCAAAACTTCTGCACTGGTGGACAGAACCAAAGAGCGTGGATGTAACTGTCTGGTGTATTGCCTTGACAGTGTGAGCAGTTGTTGGCGGATGTAAAGCCCATCTTAAACATTCGATGACCTGTATAGTGCACTCTATGCAGTATTTTGTATTGTATTAATTGCAGATTGGGATTTTTAATAAATTTAAAGGTTTTTAAGCAAATCTGAGACCAGACGTTTTGGTCTAAGCTGACTGATAAATCTGCTTCCCACTTTGCAATAGGAAGGGATATTGATTCATCTATTTTAGAAAGTGTTCTGTATATTTTAGATAATAGTTTGGGGGATTTAAGAGTAAGAAATTGAACCACACTTGGTGGTGTTTGTAATTCAACTTGACTGAGGTTAAATTTCTTTTTTACTATGGATTTAATTTGTTGATATTCTAAAAATCTTTTCTTGTTGATCCCATATTGTATAACTAGTTTGTCAAATGGAATAAATTCTGTTCCCTCTAATATATGTTCTAAGTATTTAATTCCTTTACAACTCCATTCTGGGAAATTAATCATATTTTTGTTTTGTAATATGTCAGGGTTATTCCAGATAGGTGTACGTTTGCATGGGATTAATGAAGACTCCGTTATTTTTAGAAACTCCCACCATGCTGACAGAGAAAAGCTGATGTTGATGCTTTTAAAGCATTCATGTCTTTTGATGTTTGAGCTAATAAATGGTAGGTCTGAAATCTCTAGATCATTGCATAGTGCCTGTTCAACATCTAGCCAGGGCTCATCTAAGAGGGTACATTTTAACCATTCTGAGATGAACTGAAGCCTGTTGGCTAAGAAGTATTGGTGAAAATTAGGCAGATCTAGTCCTCCTCTATCCTTGGTTCTTTGTAGCGTTTTTAAGCTGATGCGCGGGGGTTTATCTTTCCAAAGGAATTTAGAAATATGTGAATCCAGAGATCTGAACCAATCTTGTGATGGTTTGTTAGGGATCATTAAAAATAAGTAATTTATTTTTGGCAAGATCATCATTTTTATAGTGGCGACCCTTCCCATGAGTGATATGGGTAGAGATTTCCATCTAGTCAGATCGCCTTCTACTTTCTTTAGAAGTGGGATGTGGTTTAATTTAATTAAGTCTGAAAGCTTAGGAGAAACAATAATACCTAAATATTTAATATTTCCAGATTGTAGTGGGGCAGAAGATGAATTGTGGAAGGAGCAGTTAATGGGAAGAACTGTAGATTTTGGCCAGTTAATTGAATAGTCTGAAACTCTTGAAAACCAGTTTATTAGAGTAATTACCTCAGAGAGGTTGATTTGTGAGTTTTGCAGAAAAAGCAACACATCATCTGCATAGAGACTGATTTTATGTTCTACGTTATTACATTTTATGCCCTTAATTGTTGTAGCCTGTCTAAGTGCTGCTGCTAGAGGTTCGATAAAAATTGCAAAAAGTGAAGGGGAGAGTGGGCATCCCTGTCTGGTGCCCCTCAGGAGACAAAAGCTGGAGGATGTCTGGTCATTTGTTCTGATACGAGCTGTTGGGGAATTGTATAATATTCTTATCCAATTTATGAAAGAGTTTCCAAAACCAAATTTGTGTAAAGTTGCAAATAAAAATTTCCAGTTAACTCTGTCAAATGCTTTTTCTGCATCTAGAGATAATATTATGGTTTCAATGTTTTTATTGTATGAGTAGTCTATTAAATTAAGAAATCTACGAGTATTTGTTGAGGAGTGCCGACCTTTTATGAAACCAGTTTGGTCAGGATGAATTAAGAGGGGGGTTATTTTCTCTAATCTCTTTGAGAGAGCTTTGCAGATTATTTTAAGGTCTACATTTATAAGGGATATTGGACGATAACTTGAGGGAAATAAAGGGTCTTTTCCTGGTTTTAGCAGGAGACTAATGTTAGCAGAATTCATATTTGGTGGTAGTCTGCCATTTTTCTTGATTTCCTGCAACATTCCATGGAATACTGGTGCCAAAATTGTCCAGAATTCTTTGTAGAATTCTGCAGGAAAGCCGTCTGGACCTGGAGCTTTATTAATGGGCATACTTATCAGGGCTTCCTGGAGTTCACCTGGCGTCAGTGGCGAATCCAGTGCCATTGCTTGACTGTCTAGTAATTTTGGAAGAGTTACGTTGTCAAGAAACAAATCAATTTCATTTTTAGACGGGTTTATTTGTGGTGAATATAAAGTTTCATAGAAATCCCTAAAAATCTTGTTTATTCTTCCAGGGTCATATATTGTGTTCCCTGATAAATCTTTAGTGGCACATATAGTTGTTTTTTCTTTATTTATTTTTAACTGGTTTGCTAGAAATCGACCTGGTTTGTTACTGTGTTCAAAATTCTGCAAGCGAAGTCTTTGTACAAGGAATTGTGTTTTTCTATTAATAATTTCATTTAATTCTAGTTTTGTTTTGCATATTTTGTTCATTATTTCTTGATCTTGGTGGAACGCGTAGGCTTCTTCTAAGGATTTGATGGTTTTTTCTAATTCCTGAATATTTTTGTTTTCTTCTTTCTTTTTGTGTGATGAGAAAGAAATTATTTTACCTCTCATCACAGCTTTTCCTGCTTCCCATAGAACAGAAGCAGATGTTCCGGGAGTGTCATTAAAGTCTAAATATGAAGTCCATTCCTTTTTAAAATATTTAATAAAGTCTTCATCTTTAAGTAGTGATGTGTTAAATCTCCAGTTTTTACTTGGCGTAGTATTATTCTTGTGTATTAGTGTTAAAGATACAGGAGCATGATCGCTGACAGCTATAGGGTGAATCTCAGTGTCTGAAATGTCACTCAGCAGTGAGCTGCTGACCAAAAAATAATCCAGACGAGAGTAGGAGTGATGAACATGTGAGAAGAAAGTATATTCCTTACTGTTGGGGTGAAGGGAGCGCCATGCATCGCAAAGGCCATAGTCGCTCATATACTGTTTGATTATATTTGTGGATTGCCAATTGCGCTGAGTTCCTGTTGTGTTGAGCCTATCCATTTCTTCATTTAGTCCAAGGTTGAGGTCGCCTCCAAGAATGAGTGTGCAATCAAGGTGTTCAGAGAGTGCACTAAAAAATCCGTGGAAGAATGAGGGTTCATCAACATTAGGACCATATATACTTACAATACATAGTTTTTTGTTCAATATTGATAGTTTAATAATTAGAAATCTACCCTCTGGATCCATAACTGTATCAAGTACTGTAAAATTAACATTTTTATGTATTAAAATTGCTACTCCTCTTTGTCTAGAATTATAACAAGCTGCAAACACATTAGGAAACTCAGGTGTTTTAAGTTCGTTTAAACCTGTAACAGGTCTGTGAGTTTCTTGTAATAAAACAACATCTGCCTGTAGTTTTTTAAGCTGGTTAAATATCTTTAACCTCTTTCCTCTGGTGCCAGCCCCATTTACATTCCATGTGACAAACCTCAGCATGCCCATAATTGTGTGTGTATGTCTAATGATGTAAGCTGGGTGTTCCGTTTAGACGGGTGGAGAAAATGTGGAAACATCACTTGTTTGTAAATAGAAAGAGAAAAAAGTGTGGTGATAGGCTCCATAAGTCTGACTATGTGTGTGACTATTCACTAATATGAACAAGCGTGGCTTGCGTATGTGTCCTGTAAGTCTGTGCTTGCTGTGAGGCTGTTGTAAATGTGCTGCCGTTGAGCGTGTGTGTTTGCGTGATCGTGGTGCGAATATATGGAGAAATAGAGGGTGTTGTTTGTAGGTGAGTGGGGAAGTAGGTGATCACAGCAGTGAAAGACAAGAGAAAGAAAGAAACCACATAAAGTGTGAGCGACAACAAAAAAAAGAAAAGAAACGGAAACATTCCAATTAAAGTAATGACGGAGGGTGACGGTGTTATATCTGCTATGACATCATACTGATATTACTAGGTTCAACCCATGTTAAAGGAGAAAGTGTGAATGAATAAGAAAAGAGTGTAGCGGGTTCTTATCTGGAGTGCAGTCAATATAACCACGGTGTGGTGCCGGGGTCGCGGTAGAGCTGTCCGTCCACGTAGAGCCGGTCCACGGCGATGACAGCGCGGGAGCCTTTCTGCATGAAGCTACGTCGGACTGGGAACAGGACCTTGCGTCGTTCCAGGATCTCTTTGGGGAACTGGTCGTTCACGCTGAAGTCCGTTCCTTTCAGTTCCCTGCCGCGACTCTTCACCTGTTCCTTCTGTTTAAATTGACCAAATTTGGCCACAATAGGACGTGGTCTCCCGGTCCGCGACCTCACGCCCCCCAAGCGATGCACTCTGTCGAAGGCGATGTTCTTTACGGTGTCCTCCGGCAGCTTCAGGTGGATTTTAATGAAGCTTTTCACCGTTGCCTCCGCGTCCTCTCCGGTAGATTCTGGAATACCAGAAAAAACAAGATTGTCTCTCATGCTACGGGCTTGTAGATCGATAACGGACTCTTTTATTTTTTTATTTTCAGTGTTTAGCTGGGTCACGTTATCGGCGAGAGATTTGACCGACTCCCGTAGCGTGGCATTTTCAGCGGCAAGCGTTTCCACCTGCTGCTGGCTGAATTCCAGGGATTCTCTCAGAGATTTAAATTCCCGGTGTAGAATCTCCACCAGGGACAGCCTCGCATCGAAACTGGACAATCGCTTGTCGATTGACTCCAGGATATCTGCGATGTCTTTGCCGGCAGGCGATGTTGTGCCGGGGGAGTCTGCCGGACGACATCTCTTCGATGACGGCGTCTCGGTTTTGGCCGGGGAAGATGCACTCTGGGCCTTCTTCATTACTAAATCTTGGAAGCAGCGTTCGATGTATTCTTGGAGAGCGTCTAAACTCTCCCCGTTGTCCTCCAGGGTGTTAGAGATGATAAGACAGATGTTGTTAGTTATATGACAGTTGGTTAGTTTATTTGGCAGTACTGAAGCTTAAGGAAACTTTGTTAAACTCTACGCTACCATTCGCTTTGTTTTTTCCGCCAAATCTCCGGCGTCTGACGTCACCTACAACATGGGTCGCTTACCTTACCCGTCGCTTACCTTACCCGTCACTTCCGTCCTCTACCCGTCACTCAGGGTTAGGATTGGTTCAAACTAAACATCAGACGCATTTCACAGAGTTCACAAATAAACTCACGTTTTTATCTTTGAAGATCATCATAAAGTAGAATTGATGGTCCAGTAGAAACAGCAGGTGGTTTGAGCCCTTCTGATGCAGCAGAAACAGGATTTGGAGGAAGATGTTAATAGATTAGAAAGAATTGTACACTGTGGATCAATGCAAGTCTTTCTAGATAGACAGATCTTTAATTATCCCTCAGGTAGGTTCCTCTGGGACAGTCACAGATAGAAACTCCAATTCTGACGTCCTTTGAAAGCCTGACTTTGAATTTTCATCACTCGTCATGTACACAGATGTTAATTCTACATGTTCCTAGTACTGAACTCTAAATCAATATGAAGAAAATGCTCCTACTAATCTGCATATATGTTGATATCAAATCCTTTTCCAGCACATGTATAAATCTCTATAAATCTTTCAATCTGATCAGAATGGGCACAGTGTTTTTATTGCAGCACTCCCTGATGTTTGAAAAGCTAAATGTCCATTTTAAAGTGGTCGTGTGTAGGATTGTGTTTCCTTCCTTTGTGCATTTCTTACAGTAAACATGTTTGGATGTTTCCTGTTCCCCTGATGCTTCTTCCTGTTGGATAAAGTTGGTTTGAACAACATGTTCTTATAGGTTTCAATGAACTTCAAACTGTGATCCACTTACAAAACTGTCTCATTTTATTGGAACGATCCACATTTGCATCCATTCACGGTATATTTGACATCTGAACACGTTTGTACACATGATGAAAGGACAGATGGTGTTTGTGTGTCCTTCTTAAACTTAGTGTGAATGTTTCATCATGTAGAACTACTTAGAACAAAGTCTTTGGGAACATTTGGAGAACACGTTTAGGAAAGTAACATCCTGGTAGAACATTTTCTTAAAGCAAAGCAGAGCTGCAACATGACTGTGAGGATTCAGAAGAATAAAGTCAGAATACTTTATTATTATGAAGACTAAAGTGCACCTTAATGCTGCCAATGAATACACGTTCTTTGTGAAAGCATGTGTGAGCACAGCTTACATGCACTACACTGACCCCACTCGCCCCATTTCTTCATCCACTTCTTGCTCTTGTGCTTGAAATGAGACGCAGACGCAGCAAAAGTCAGAGGCTCTAAAATCCACAAAAAGGGGGCTTGTTAGATCAGGATGTTGGATGTGATCCATAGAAAACATGGATAATACACCACTTTATTTGAAGACATCTGTAGCACTGCCTCAGTTCTGGATGTTTCCACAGACTCCTCTGTGCACCTAAAGAAAAGGTCAAAGGTCAGCAGCACATGTAGTTGGGACAGTTCTTCATTTACAAACAACAGTCGCACAAACTCTACAATTATTTTCCCCCAATGACACTTTTCACTTGCAGAAATGGTCCTGTGTGATTTCTAGGCTGTGATATAAAAACTAGTTCCTAATGGCAGCGATTCACTCAGTAAACATGTGTTTCCTTCACCAACCTCACACACAGATCCAGTAAGATCAGGAAGTGGGCAGCATAGTACAATATGTGTTATTTTGTAATGTGTATATTTGTGGAGGCCGAACAAAAGCATGACACATTTCTCTGTTTCTATAAACTGGTGTCAAACACAAATATGAAGAGTTTCATTGACAGACTCCAAAATGCCCCCGCAGTGAATCAAAGGGAAATCCTACAGTGTGGCCAGAGAATCTTAATGGCTCCAACATCAACACATCCACAATGTTGGATCCAGTTCTACCTCACCGAGTTACTAAGACACACCCTCTGCCAGCATTACAACAGCTCCACCTGCTTCACCTGCCTCCTCAGCATCTGTACACCTGAAGAGAAAAGAAAGGCTCCAAAAGCTCAAATCTACAAAGGATTCATGAAGTTTAATCCAACAATAACATGTTTGCCTTCCACAGTGTGCTGTTAGACACCACTGTACCTCTGCCATTTCAAAAAGAGCAGCTTGGTAACATTTTGGCTCCAAACACTTTGTGTTTAAGTTCCTAATCTTTGTTTTCTTTGTGAAGCCGACAACATCTGGAGCTTTTTGACTCATAGAAACATCATTTTGTTCTTTAGATGACAGCAGATTGGGACTGAATAATCAATCACTATCAAACCAATAAAGACAAAAATGCTGATTTTACAGGAACTTTGTTGGAGAAGCTGTAAAGACATGAAACTGGTGGAGATCCCAAACCAGTTGATAGTGCTGATTATTCCAAATAAAGCTGTTTTCATTTGAGATGAAATGACTTTCTGTCCTGATATATAATAAAGATGTTTGTTGTTTTTGAGCACCTGTATTAAAAGTAGATCTAGTTTAAAGTCAGCTTGAGTTTGATGTCTTTATGTCAAAGCTGCTCATGATGTTGAGCTTCTGATGGAATAAAAACAGTGAAAAATCTCCTCAATATAAAAGCATGTAGTCCAGACTTAAATGTAGCCTATTGTTAGCTGAGGTCCACACACAGTGTTTGACAGTGTAAACTGTGTGAAAGGGCTCCTGGTGGAGCTCACTAGGATGAGCAGGTGACCATGTGCCACGAGGTGGAGAGCAGCTGGCCTGGCTTTGATTCTGACCACGTCCCCTTTCTCTCTCCCTCTGCTTTGCTGTCACTTATCTTCACTGCTCTGTCCAATAAAGCTGAAAAAGGCCCCAAATCAAAGAAATCTGCCTGCAGCCTCTGAAATGTCTTCTGTTTCCTTCTCGACGGCTTTTTCACCGTCAGCCCATCAGACAGTCCAGCAGCATTTATGATGATGTCATGATGTTGAAGAGTCTGCTATGGTGGCCTCCCATGACCCCCAGCCTCATCTACACTTAGATGCAGACATTTGAAAACATTCAGCACACAACTGAATAATAGTCCAACACAACAGTCTGTGTACAGACACACACTGAGCTTTCATATAGTCAAAGGAGTCAATCAAACACAGCTAGTTGAGTCATTTCTTGTGTGAGTCTAAAGTGAATCTAGTATTTGAAAGTCCACTTCCTGTATTTGTTGTTGAAGACTTCTTCAGCTTCTTCTCAAGGACATCAGCTGCTTGTTTGGCAGCAGAGGCAGTTAAGAAGCTTCCTGAAAAACACTGAACAGTGAGTTCACTGTGGCATATGACAAATTCAGCTTTCTATGTGCAAATGTGTCTGTGTCAACCTTTCAAATGCTGTTGAATCCAAAACATCAGCGGCTCCTTGGCTGCTCACTTCATGCACTTCTGTCTTTGTGACAGTCCAATGACATCACAGCTGTTTCCACCCCCAGTGTCTCAGGACTGGACACCTTTAAACATGTCGAGGATCAAACAGCCGTCCAGCTAAACATACATGAAACTATCAAAGCTGACAATCATTCCAATAACATCTAATGGTTCATATATATAGACACAGGACTACAAGGAAATGGCTCTCAGCATCTGGCTGTGGTAACAAATGAGTCCCTGTTTGTGTTCAGATTGTGTGCATGTTTTAGACGTGTGTCACATGTAGAAACACAAAATCCCACAATGACACAAAGATTGGTTTGACACAACTGTGCAGCTGTAAGTTGTTTCTAATGATTCATTGAAGCTCTTCTAACATTCTGGAGACGATCAGTACATGAATCTGTTCAACACGACAACAATTTGACTTCAGTGTGAACGTTTGCCATTAAATAACCTTCTTCATCCAGCTGACAAGCATCCTTCATCCTATGATATTAACAGTTCCTCCTGTTGATGACAAACCTCTGACATGATCTGCTTGAGGAGCTTTTTCATGTGAAGCTCTCTGAGCTCAGGGCTAAGTTGCTGTGTTTCATCTTTAAGAGCTGCTGCCTCCTCGCCGGACTTGTTCTTCTCTTCTTCTCCTAATGACACCATTTCTGCTTCATGTCTTTCACTGGGCCTAAAACAGATGAAGAGTAGATCTACTGCTGTTCACTGTTTGTGTCAACATGGAGAAATATGCAAAGACAAACACAGCACATACAGAGAAATGTAGACAGGATGTGCAGCCAGTGCAGTAAATGGTCTAAATATCAGCTCTTTAGAAAATGATCCTGATGAACATGAAACTAACATCCAATGAGAAACACAGCTTCCTTGTTTCATGTCCAATAACAATAAATGAAGAGCTAATAAAGAGCTGTTCTATTGTAAAATGCTGAGATGATTATTAGACAGAACCCAGCGGCTCACCAAAAGCCTGCATTGAAAATCTATATGAAAGTAATCTATGCTCATATATGGCAAAATCCTTTAACTGTCACTGTGTTTTTCATCTGTGCTCTTGTTGGTTGGACAAGTTTGTAAATGACAAAGAGCTCAGTGGACTTTGCATCCATCAAATCCTGTTAGATGTTTGGATTGTTTTTCCTTCACAGCTTTGTGATGAAGGCTAAAGAACAGAGATATGAACTATTGCCAATATGAATCCTGATGGCATGACGTGGGCATAGACCCACCAAAGCAACACTCAGCTCATTCCAGGCGCTTGTCTGCTGGAGACCATGAGCCTTGTTAGTCACACATTAGCACCGTGGTAGGAAACAGCCTCCATCATTTCATTAGATCTGAATTTGGACTGTTTCCCTCTGGATGAACCAAGTCTGTCAAATCTATTGATCCAACACAAACTATCAAACACATTGGCTCACAGTCAGATTGGCTTTGTATGGATGGTGTAACAGGGGGCTGGGAAAGGATGCTGAAAGCTGAATATAATACAGAACAATAACAGGACATATAATCATGTAGCAAACATGATCTTCAACAGGCACACTTCTATTATTCATGATCACAAACACAAAGAACTTGTGCAGCCCTGATATCAGCCCTAATATATGAGTGTGTTTGCCCAAAGATTGAAACAGCATCAACATGACAGCTGTAAGAAATCTTCTCTCAGCCTTGTTTGGCAGAAGATCCCTGCAACAAAGATTGTAGCTGAAAGATGACGTGTGTAAAGTTTGCTCTTTGGGAGGGTTGAGGCTGTTTTTAGACCTTTGATAGTTTCCAATCCAGTTCTGAAAGACAGAAATAAAAACAACATCATTAAGATCAGATCATGGAGCTGTTTTCTGCCTTGTTTCTATCCTCACATTACAAGACTTTACTACGATAAAGATGCTGACATGTATCTGTAGCAACAACATCATTGAATCTATAACAACTGGAGCCAAACCAGTAGCCTCTGCTGGGATCACTGGTGAGCCAACACTTCCTTGTTGGATGCAGATTTCAGGGCTTCCTTTTGCTCCTCCGTTATAACTGTTCTCTCTTCTCAACAAATGATGACACAAAGGAATCAGCAGTGACAAAGATGATGCTGAAGAGAAGCACACATTTCACACATATAACAGACCAGTCCAGTTACACACACCTCTGCTTGACATTAGGCCTCAAACAAAGACACAAAACACTAACTTGACTCTAAATAGAAGAAACGAGCAGCTTTTTCTGTTCTGTGCTTATTTATATTTGACACACATGCTTCTCTTTGTGCAAAACAGACATTGCACTATAAGGGTAACCTAGCACACAATGATTGGACAGCACAGTGATGATGCTGGGAGATCCTATACGAAGCAGAAACACTGAGAACAAAACTTTAAACATTGATTATATTGAGATAAGCAGCCGACCCAGTCTAGATAAAGGTGAGCAGCTGGGACCGCTGCTGCACCAAAAACAGGTTTCAGTGTTTCCATGTGTGTGTGTGATGTCTTTACTTATACTGGTCAATAGACTTTAGTCAACACATTATTGAAAGGTGTTCTACATTCGCTGGTTTCCTGACTCCACCCAGTCAACAACAGGAAGTGTTTGAACTGCAGGAACAAACTGAGGCTGTGGTCAAACAGGAGTTTTTATCTCCTCGCTCTGACTCTCACTGCGGCCCCGCTGCTGTGTCAACATGTGTTTGTGCTAAACAATGATGGAAAGTGTTATAAATGACTTGTTGGCCTCTGATCTGTCACAAACAGCTGAAACGTGTCTCTCATGAGTCACATGAAGGTTTTTGACAGAAAGGACAAAAAGTAGCTGCAGTCAGTTTGTGTCATTTTTATATTTATTCATCTGGGAGAAAAATCTGAGGGACATTAAAATGTGTTTTTCAACAGAGACAAGAACATAAATATAACAGAACAGGTAAATGAACATATTTCAAGTAAACAGCTGGACTGATCAGGTCCAAACACACAGTGATAAACTTGTCAAACAGCTGTCATATCTTTATATATAAGCTCTTTATAAATCCTGTTCACTGCAGTCTGTTTACTAATAATGTCAAACTGTTAGAAACACAGAAACATCAGAATCGTCTTTGTTCACATAAACCTGTCTGGGATCCTTTGTTGTTCTTTTGATGCAGAGTTACATTATAAATATAAAGAGTTATTTCAGAGTCTCATCAGTTTTCCTACATGTCTTTATTGAACACATCAGCAGGGCTGAAGCTCTCATGTTAAACACACACTGATCTATGGACACGTTCATGTGTTTCTAACAGAACCAGGCTGTTATCAGCCCTGCACTAACATTATGTCACAGACACTGAATGTAACAGTGACAGTTTACATCATCACACAATCAGCTGTGATTGTTTCACTGTCATCAAACTAGTCAACAGGAAGTAGAATCAATAGAAACCAATCATTTACTGACAGCATGTCTGATGTAAATAAGTGCAGATTATGTATGAAGTATAACTGCACACAGTAACTGTATTACAATAAGGACTTAACAGCGCCCTCTGCTGGAGTGTTTCAGTACTGCGTTAACTAGAATACACCACCTCCTCCTCACACCACCTGCTACAGCTCTACTCTTCTATGACTACAGTCATCCACAGCACTGATGTGAGGTCACATGGTTCATATGTAAGGAGCACAGAGACGTCCTAGCAGCTGACCTCAGGTCAGTTTAATGACTGTGAGCAGCAGCTGTGTTATTGTCACTGTGACAGGGAGACACTCTCAGACACAGCGCTCATGTCAGCTTGTTCTCATGCAGGAGGATCAGGAGCTCCATGTTTGTCTTTCTGTTTGAATCATGATGTGTTTGTGCCATCAGAGTCTGTCATGAGTACTCAGGGTTTCACAGCAGCTCTTCTGAATGCTGACGAGGACTCCAACCTCATGTTTCACCTCTCTGAGCTTCTGATGTCTGTGAACACTGGTGTTTCTTCTCTGGGCTCATCTGGACAAAAACACCTTTCTGTGTTTGGCTCCAGCCTCATTCTGACTGACAGGAAGTGTGTTATCCATGAGCTGCACTTCTGTGAGAAAGTTTCCTGCTGTGTTTCCTGTCTGTGGACAAACACGAGTGTTTCAGCTGAGGACTTGGTTCCTTCCACCTGTCCATACAGGACATCACGCTGTCTTTTCTCTTTAAATGCAACTCCAGGTCCTTCCACGTGCTGCTCTGTATTTGTGCAGTTTGTAGTGTGTCCTGGGAAACGTAGCACACATGGTGTTCTTCTGCTGTTTTCTCCTTTCACTGAGTGTGAAACACTGACGCTGTGCTGTTGTTCACAGAGGGGAGCTGATTCTAGCTGCAGCTGGACTCTGTCATCTAACTGAATGTGTTGGTGCTGATCACGGGGCTCTGAGGGGGGTAAATGGTAAATGGTAAATGGACTGGTTCTTATATAGCGCTTTTCTACTCTTCTGAGCACTCAAAGCGCTTTACACAACTTGTGCATTCACCCATTCACACCCATTCGCACAAGCACATTCTCTAGGTGCTTTCTAGATAACATTCACACACATTCATACTCCGATGGATGTATCGGAGAGCAATTTGGGGTTAGTATCTTGCCCAAGGATATTTGGCATGCAGACTAGGGGAAGCCAGGAATCGAACCACCAACCTTCCGATCAGTAGATGACCTGCTCTACCACCTGAGCTACAGCCACCCACAGCAGGAGGACTCTGGATGCTGACGTCAATGTATCTGTGGAAGCTCACACAGCGTGTCTCTGTCATTCAATATTGTGCTATATATTGTATCTATGCAAAGATGAACAGACTGTGTATTCACTGGTCTCTGTGCTGCTGACTGCTTTGCTGCAGCTCTGATGTCATCATCACTCCCTCCTCCACCCTCAGCAGTCCCAGCATGCTGCTGTGGTGCACCCCACCCTCACTCTACACCTGAGCCATAGACCACACCCTCCACCTCAATATACACCACAGTTTTCTCTGCTATGGAAATGAGATCAGGAGGAAATCATTATTATTATTATTTAATAAATGCTCACATTAATGTGGGCTTATTTGTTTCATATTAGAAACATTAGTTGAGTGTTTTTAGTATAAAATGGTGAAAGTCCCTCTTTTTGCTCCTCCCCTCACCTGTGGATGGACGGTGCTGTTACCGTGGTGACAGCTTGGATGTGTTTCAGTCCTGCCTGGTTATCACTGCAGGAATCTTTACTTTCACATTTATTACAGGTAATAACTCTGATTTTTCTGTGTATTATGAACTAAATGTATCCTGATACACAGTGACAGTGAGTCCCAGTTTAACCAGCAGCCTTCAGACCTCACATCACACAGACATGGAAACTTCAAACCCTCAGACTGAAGACACCTTCAGAAATAAATAGATTGTGATGAAGATGAAGAACTGGAACAGTTTGCTGTGGTTTCTTCTGTTCCTGTCAGAAATAAGAGTCTGGCAGCACTTTGCTCTCCTTCCACATGTTTAAGGAGGAAATTAAGAAGAGTGAGTGAGTCGTTGTTATTTGAAGGCTGTGTGCAGGCAAGAGTGATGATATGAAGGACAGTCGGAGACGGAAAGTAACTCAAGCTCAGATTTATTGGTAAACTCAAAAGGTAACAAACTTGCAAATACACTTACGTAGACAGACCCCCCCCCCCCCCCCCCCCCCGTCCCCAAAGGGCTGGCTCCCAGACAGCCCAAACCGAAGCACCGAAATAAAAAATAAACCCAACTAGGGTGGGCGGCGGGGGTGCAGGACGGAGGGAACGAAACAAACTAAACACAAGGAGCTACAGATCAAAAACAGCAAACACTGGAGCCCAGAAAACAACAGAATAAAAACAGGCTCACGACAGGCGCAGGCGGCCAGGAAAAACAGTTCCCACAAAGTTCCGGGGGCAGGCCCGGAGGTCGACGGCCCAAGAGTTCAAACCCGGGCAGTTCAGGGGGCCGGCCCTGAGGTCGACAACACAGAAGTCCAAAAAACAGTTCAGGAGGCCGACCGCGGAGCCAGCGGCGGCGACAGGGCAGGTCCGGAGGCCGGTCGCGTGGAAGTCAGCGGCGGTGGCGACTGAGCAGGGCCGGAGGCCGGCTGCGACAACGACAAAGTACAGCCAATGGCCTGGAAGGTGGCCGGATAGGACGAGGACGTGCAGGCCGGACAGGATGAGGTGAGGCAGAACCAGACGGCATGGAATCCTCAGGCGCAGACGAAGCAAGACGGGGTGAGGCAGGACCAGGCGACGCTGAAGCTGAAGCTGGACCAGGCGAAGCTGAAGACTCGGAGGCTGGACCAGACGAGGATGGCGCTGCAGGCGACGGCGTGGGAGCCGCGGGTGGTGGCGCTGCAGGCGACGGCGTGGGAGCTGCGGGTGGTGGCGCTGCAGGCAACAAAGACTGGACGGGCCCCTCGGACCCTCCAGCGGAGGCAGACGAAGGCTGGACCGGCCCCTCGGACCCTCCAGCGGAGGCAGACGTGTCTAGGCACATGTTCTCTAAATTCAATTCAATTCAATTCAATTCAATTTTATTTATATAGCGCCAAATCACAACAAATGTCGCCTCAAGGCGCTTCATAGATACAGAGAAAAGCCCAACAATCATATGACCCCCTATGAGCAAGCACTTTGGCGACAGTGGGAAGGAAAAACTCCCTTTTAACAGGAAGAAACCTCCGGCAGAACCAGGCTCAGGGAGGGGCGGCCATCTGCTGCGACCGGTTGGGGTGAGAGAAGGAAGACAGGATAAAGACATGCTGTGGAAGAGAGACAGAGATTAATAACAGATACGATTCAATACAGAGAGGTCTGTTAATACTTATAATATAGATAAGTGTCCATGGAGAACTGATGAAGCTGGGGGTTGGTTGTAATCATTATCTCCACCGCCCTCAGTCCCACAGCCATAGCCTGTAAGCTATCGGCCTCAGCAATGCGGTCCAGCAAATCAACCAACCCCTTCATCTCAGCCTCAAAGTCTGAGATGGAACAGTCTACGGAGTCCATGTTCTGGTCGCGATCTTCTGTTATGTGAAGGCTGTGTGCAGGCAGGAGTGGTGATATGAAGGAACCAAAATGCAGACAGTCGGAGACGGAAAGTAACTCAAACTCAGATTTATTGCTAAACTCAAAAGGTAACAAACTTGCAAGTACACTTACGTAGACAGAAAACCAGAACACTAAACCCTAACAAAACCCACACAGAAAACCTAAACTAAGAATAAACCTATAACACATAAGGCAAAGCTAGAATATAATAAAATAAACAAAATCAAAGAACCAAAAACACAAAACACTGGGTCAACAACCCAGGCACCCTAACAGTCGTCTTCCTCTGTGGGCGCAACATCAGGCAGCATCCACGTATTTTTAAAACCCAGCACACTGCTTCAGAAACACTGAGTCCAGGTGACCAGAGTCATGTGATCAGTGAGGTCTTCACTCAGTACTTCACTGCTTCAGGTCCTGATTCAGAGGTTTATAAGGACGTGGATCATTGGTGGTGATATTGTGTGAGAGCTGGTGAACCATGGGGAAAATAAATAAAAACCAGGCCATCAGCAACTCTACCCCCCAGCTCTAAAACCTACATAATGCATCAACAATCATACAGAGCATTGATCTTTTTAGCCTGTTAGCTGGTTACTATGAAAACAGATGTATGTATGAATGTGTCTTGATTCATTCTCAATCATCCAGGAAAGTAAATCTCCAAAAGTTGATTCTGTTCATCTGGACGTAGCGTTTTGTGGGAGAAACGTTTTGTCACTCATCCAGGTGACTTCTTTAGTCTCAGCTGACTGCAGGTTTCAATCTTATAATCAGCACATTTGCATAATGACTGAAACCAGCCCAGTGGAGGAACAATGGGCTGGGAGGTCAGTTCCTTAATCTCTATCCATCCATTCGCTTCCGCTTATCCTTTTCAGGCTCACGGGGGGTGCTGGAGCCTATCCCAGCTGTCATAGGGCGAGAGGCGGGGTACACCCTGGACATGTCGCCAGTCTGTCGCAGGGCCAACACATAGGGACAGACAACCATTCGCACTTACATTCATTCGCACATTCACACCTAGTGACAATTTGGATTATCCAATTAACCTATCCCCACAAGATTGTGGAGTTCCTTAATCTAATTATGCAAATTATCATGACCATTGATCAACAACCACTGACCAAAACCCACTGATCAAAGACCACTGATCAATGTCTATGAGTCCCATTCACAGAGAGTTGGGGAATGGCTGCAATCACAGCATGTAAGATGGTGACAGATGGACCCTTAGGCCCCTCCTCGATTCAGAGATGGTCTTTCCCTTTTCACGTAAATGGCCTCCTTGACTCCGCCCTCAAACCAGCGTTCCTCCCTGTCCAGGATGTTACATCCTCATCATTTAAAGAGTGTCCACTGGCCTGTAGGTGTAAACAGACTGCAGAGTCCTGGCCTGACGAGGTGGCTCTTCTGTGTTGTGCCGTCCTCTTAGCCAGAGGTTGTTTGGTTTCCCTGATGTATAAATCCTGCCAATCCTCCTGCACTTAACAGCTACACTATGTTACTCTGTTTGTGTCGGGGGACCCGATCCTTGGGGTGGACCAGTTTTTGGCGCAGCGTGTTTTGGGGTTTAAAAGCCACAGAGACCCGGTGTTTAGAAAAAATGTGTCTCAGCTGCTCCGATACTCCTGACACGTACGGGATCACTACAGGTTTTCTCTTAGGCAGAGGTTGTCCTTCTCTCCTGGATCGGCTGGAGCTTTCTTTAGGAGCTTTTCCAGCTGTGACAAAAGTCCAGCTGGGATAACCACATCTACTCAGGGCCTTCTTGATGTTCTTCTGCCTCCCTGGCTGCTGTGTCAGATGGGATGGTGTTCGCTCTGTGTTGTAGTGTCCTAGATGTTACAACACGCAGCAGCCTGAACATTCAGCTGCAGGAGGAAGAGTCACAGGGTTACTCAGAGCTCTCAAACTTACAGAAAACTGTTAGGAAGTAACAAAGTAACCAAGCTGCATTTCTTTAAATACAACCCATCATGTTCAAACTGTGTGAGCTCGACCCCTCTCTGCTCTAGCTCCACAGTTTCATTGATGGTAAAGGTTGGAAAGAGCAGCACATTTAGACTTTTATACTTGTCATTGGTAAAGTAAATCCGCCTGGCATCTTTCTTGGCCTTCAGACAACAATTCTGATGGCTGAAGATCCAAACGGGACAGGAAAAAAAAACAGTAAATGAGAGCAGGTACACGGATTCTGCACAGAGACGTAAACACAAAGCACGGACCCGCCAACGGATCAGTGAGATGTCGCCTTTCTCACCTGACGGCACGGACACGGTCGGGCTGAAAGCCGACAGCTCGCTGATTCTGATGCTTCGGCAGGTCCGCGCTTTGTGTTTACGTCCTTTTTGTGCTGATTCTGAAGCTGCAGGTTTGATTTCTCTCCAGACAATATTGACTGAACCAGCAGCAAAATAAGATCCAAACTACGCTTCACATAAACATCGTCATGGATTCCCACTGACTTTTGCTGTTTTGCTTCCACCTCGATAAAATCACACTTCATGCAGAGCTCTCTGTCTCTGTACTTCAAGAACAGTTTCCCGTCTAAAAATCTGTTTTCTGCATTATACGCTTGCTTGTTATGCACAAGTCTACCGTTGTTTGCAGCGCTGTCGGCCGCTGTTTTTTCCCTTTTACTTACTTCCAAAAAGAAAGTCTCTGTTGGCTACTGAACAAATTTAACCTTTTTTAAATTATTTCAAAATGCTTATCTGTGTCTGTAATCAAACCTCTGTAACTTTGCTTCACTTAAGCAGCATCAGGTAATGTTCAGATGTTGATTAATGACTTTATTGCGTTTTTGATCTACTGCAGAATATTTTCATAAAATCCCAGGCCAGAAAAATCTCCTTCATGTTTTTCTGTGTTTTATCCTCAGCTACTTTGACACAAAGGCATCTGCTGTGACGCTCACACCTTTGATAAAGTCTTGCAAGTGTCAGCTTTCTTTTTATAGATATAAAAATATGGAAATGTACTGATGCATTTAGCAGTTTGACTGAGAAAACTGTAACCTCTCACTGCTCACATTTTAATTTGGTTTATGGCCAATTTTGCAGCTTTTGATATAACAGCCTCTGCGTACATTTATTTTGAAGGCCTTCTGTGAGGGTGAATGAGTTTCCTCCAGTTCTGGCATCTGACAGCAGCTCCGTCAGGAGCCTGTCCAATCCTCCTGACGTGGCCGGGAATCCAGTAGCTTTGCGTCCGTTCACCTTCCTGAAGCACTTCCGCACATCCTTCTCAGACACAGTGTGCGGACACATGAAGTACCAGTGTACATCCAGTCACACCATCAGCTTTAATGTTTCACTTTAATAAAACTAGTCAAAAGGAAGTAGAATAAATAGAAATCAATCATTTACTGACAGCATGTCTGATGTAAATAAGTGCAGATTATGTATGAAGTATAACTGCACACAGTAACTGTATTACAATAAGGACTTAACAGCGCCCTCTGCTGGAGTGTTTCAGTACTGCGTTAACTAGAATACACCACCTCCTCCTCCTCCTCACACCACCTGCTACAGCTCTACTCTTCTATGACTACAGTCATCCACAGCACTGATGTGAGGTCACATGGTTCATATGTAAGGAGCACAGAGACGTCCTAGCAGCTGACCTCAGGTCAGTTTAATGACTGTGAGCAGCAGCTGTGTTATTGTCACTGTGACAGGGAGACACTCTCAGACACAGCGCTCATGTCAGCTTGTTCTCATGCAGGAGGATCAGGAGCTCCATGTTTGTCTTTCTGTTTGAATCATGATGTGTTTGTGCCATCAGAGTCTGTCATGAGTACTCAGGGTTTCACAGCAGCTCTTCTGAATGCTGACGAGGACTCCAACCTCATGTTTCACCTCTCTGAGCTTCTGATGTCTGTGAACACTCGTGTTTCTTCTCTGGGCTCATCTGGACAAAAACACCTTTCTGTGTTTGGCTCCAGCCTCATTCTGACTGACAGGAAGTGTGTTATCCATGAGCTGCACTTCTGTGAGAAAGTTTCCTGCTGTGTTTCCTGTCTGTGGACAAACACGAGTGTTTCAGCTGAGGACTTGGTTCCTTCCACCTGTCCATACAGGACATCACGCTGTCTTTTCTCTTTAAATGCAGCTCCAGGTCCTTCCACGTGCTGCTCTGTATTTGTGCAGTTTGTAGTGTGTCCTGGGAAACGTAGCACACATGGTGTTCTTCTGCTGTTTTCTCCTTTCACTGAGTGTGAAACACTGACGCTGTGCTGTTGTTCACAGAGGGGAGCTGATTCTAGCTGCAGCTGGACTCTGTCATCTAACTGAATGTGTTGGTGCTGATCACGGGGCTCTGAGGGGGGAGCAGCAGGAGGACTCTGGATACTGACGTCAGTGTATCTGTGGAAGCTCACACAGCGTGTCTCTGTCATTCAATATTGTGCTATATATTGTATCTATGCAAAGATGAACAGACTGTGTATTCACTGGTCTCTGTGCTGCTGACTGCTTTGCTGCAGCTCTGATGTCATCATCACTCCCTCCTCCACCCTCAGCAGTCCCAGCATGCTGCTGTGGTGCACCCCACCCTCACTCTACACCTGAGCCATAGACCACACCCTCCACCTCAATATACACCACAGTTTTCTCTGCTATGGAAATGAGATCAGGAGGAAATCATTATTATTATTATTTAATAAATGCTCACATTAATGTGGGCTTATTTGTTTCATATTAGAAACATTAGTTGAGTGTTTTTAGTATAAAATGGTGAAAGTCCCTCTTTTTGCTCCTCCCCTCACCTGTGGATGGACGGTGCTGTTACCGTGGTGACAGCTTGGATGTGTTTCAGTCCTGCCTGGTTATCACTGCAGGAATCTTTACTTTCACATTTATTACAGGTAATAACTCTGATTTTTCTGTGTATTATGAACTAAATGTATCCTGATACACAGTGACAGTGAGTCCCAGTTTAACCAGCAGCCTTCAGACCTCACATCACACAGACATGGAAACTTCAAACCCTCAGACTGAAGACACCTTCAGAAATAAATAGATTGTGATGAAGATGAAGAACTGGAACAGTTTGCTGTGGTTTCTTCTGTTCCTGTCAGAAATAAGAGTCTGGCAGCACTTTGCTCTCCTTCCACATGTTTAAGGAGGAAATTAAGAAGAGTGAGTGAGTCGTTGTTATTTGAAGGCTGTGTGCAGGCAAGAGTGATGATATGAAGGACAGTCGGAGACGGAAAGTAACTCAAGCTCAGATTTATTGGTAAACTCAAAAGGTAACAAACTTGCAAATACACTTACGTAGACAGACCCCCCCCCCCCCCCCCCCCCCCGTCCCCAAAGGGCTGGCTCCCAGACAGCCCAAACCGAAGCACCGAAATAAAAAATAAACCCAACTAGGGTGGGCGGCGGGGGTGCAGGACGGAGGGAACGAAACAAACTAAACACAAGGAGCTACAGATCAAAAACAGCAAACACTGGAGCCCAGAAAACAACAGAATAAAAACAGGCTCACGACAGGCGCAGGCGGCCAGGAAAAACAGTTCCCACAAAGTTCCGGGGGCAGGCCCGGAGGTCGACGGCCCAAGAGTTCAAACCCGGGCAGTTCAGGGGGCCGGCCCTGAGGTCGACAACACAGAAGTCCAAAAAACAGTTCAGGAGGCCGACCGCGGAGCCAGCGGCGGCGACAGGGCAGGTCCGGAGGCCGGTCGCGTGGAAGTCAGCGGCGGTGGCGACTGAGCAGGGCCGGAGGCCGGCTGCGACAACGACAAAGTACAGCCAATGGCCTGGAAGGTGGCCGGATAGGACGAGGACGTGCAGGCCGGACAGGATGAGGTGAGGCAGAACCAGACGGCATGGAATCCTCAGGCGCAGACGAAGCAAGACGGGGTGAGGCAGGACCAGGCGACGCTGAAGCTGAAGCTGGACCAGGCGAAGCTGAAGACTCGGAGGCTGGACCAGACGAGGATGGCGCTGCAGGCGACGGCGTGGGAGCCGCGGGTGGTGGCGCTGCAGGCGACGGCGTGGGAGCTGCGGGTGGTGGCGCTGCAGGCAACAAAGACTGGACGGGCCCCTCGGACCCTCCAGCGGAGGCAGACGAAGGCTGGACCGGCCCCTCGGACCCTCCAGCGGAGGCAGACGAAGGCCGGACGGGCGCCTCTGACCCTCTGGCGGCAGCAGATGAAGGCTGGACGGGCCCCTCGGGCCCTCCAGCAGAGGCAGGTGGCTGGACGGGCCCCTTGGACCCTCCAGCGGAGACAGAAGGCTGAACGGGCCCCTCGGGCCCTCCAGTGGAGACAGAAGGCTGAACGGGCCCCTCAGACCCTTCAGCAGAGATGGTAGATGGCTGGAGCGGTTCTCCAGAACCCCCAGCAGGAACAGACGGCTGGACGGGCCCCTTGGTCTCTCCAGCAGAGACGAACAAAGTCTGGTGCGGTTCACCAGAACCTCCAGCAGAAACGCTGTCCTGCTGTGGCGAACGCAGCTGCTTTACAGCGAGCTCCATCTGCTGCTGCGTTGGTGTGGAGAGAGAGATAGCCAGCTCGCTGGCTCTGACGTGCTCCCTCCACGTGGCTATGGTGTGGCCCAGATAATTCAATTCAATTCAATTCAATTTTATTTATATAGCGCCAAATCACAACAAATGTCGCCTCAAGGCGCTTCATAGATACAGAGAAAAGCCCAACAATCATATGACCCCCTATGAGCAAGCACTTTGGCGACAGTGGGAAGGAAAAACTCCCTTTTAACAGGAAGAAACCTCCGGCAGAACCAGGCTCAGGGAGGGGCGGCCATCTGCTGCGACCGGTTGGGGTGAGAGAAGGAAGACAGGATAAAGACATGCTGTGGAAGAGAGACAGAGATTAATAACAGATACGATTCAATACAGAGAGGTCTGTTAATACTTATAATATAGATAAGTGTCCATGGAGAACTGATGAAGCTGGGGGTTGGTTGTAATCATTATCTCCACCGCCCTCAGTCCCACAGCCATAGCCTGTAAGCTATCGGCCTCAGCAATGCGGTCCAGCAAATCAACCAACCCCTTCATCTCAGCCTCAAAGTCTGAGATGGAACAGTCTACGGAGTCCATGTTCTGGTCGCGATCTTCTGTTATGTGAAGGCTGTGTGCAGGCAGGAGTGGTGATATGAAGGAACCAAAATGCAGACAGTCGGAGACGGAAAGTAACTCAAACTCAGATTTATTGCTAAACTCAAAAGGTAACAAACTTGCAAATAGACTTACGTAGACAGAAAACCAGAACACTAAACCCTAACAAAACCCACACAGAAAACCTAAACTAAGAATAAACCTATAACACATAAGGCAAAGCTAGAATATAATAAAATAAACAAAATCAAAGAACCAAAAACACAAAACACTGGGTCAACAACCCAGGCACCCTAACAGTCGTCTTCCTCTGTGGGCCCAACATCAGGCAGCATCCACGTATTTTTAAAACCCAGCACACTGCTTCAGAAACACTGAGTCCAGGTGACCAGAGTCATGTGATCAGTGAGGTCTTCACTCAGTATGTCACAGCTTCAGGACCTGATTCAGAGGTTTATAAGGACGTGGATCATTGGTGGTGATATTGTGTGAGAGCTGGTGAACCATGGGGAAAATAAATAAAAACCAGGCCATCAGCAACTCTACCCCCAGCTCTAAAACCTACATAATGCACTATACATATAGTTATATAGGTTATATTATGTTATATATAAACGTAGCTGAAGCAGTTCATTTTAATTTGTAGCTTCACGCTGCACTTCACATGTTTGTCCATCAGATGACAGCACAGAGGCCTGTGTTGGACAGCTTTGAGTAATGAAGTGTTTTCAATCCAAGCTTCAGAAAGCTTCATGTGGTCATCAAGGAACCAACCAGGAAATATCTGCTGTGTGTAAAAACACCAACACAAGAATCCAGAATGAAGACAAGAAACTTAAAGCTCACACACAAAACAGCTAATTTTGTGACGTGTTTCTGTAAAAACACCACAGAAGTGAATCATCAAAGTTTTAATGTGAGCTGATGCTGCTGCTGCAGAGTTTCTGTTAAGCTCCTGTGACCCCGCCTCCTCATACAGAGACATCTTATTGGCTTTATTCATTCTACTCAGCACAGACCTGATGCACCCTAGATCCCAACAAGAGCTCCAGTTGGATCCAGTTGGATCCAGTTTCTGCAGTAAATCTAATGACAGACCTCCAGGTGCACCTGCAGTCTTCTTGTTGTTTCAACCATGAACTCTGTTAAATGCAGTAATCAAACCATCATAGATCCAGTTTGACAGATGAAGCTGTCCCTCTAAATGTAATCTAACACAGCTTATTAAACTCACTGCAGTCTGTCCTACCTGGACATCAGGACAGACATCAGCTAGTTTTAGTGATCAGTGATAGAGTGTATAAGAAGATGGATGATGACATATTTGTTACTGTGTCTAACTGTGAGTAACTGAAGCTCTCAAAGGCTGAGGACAGACCCTGTCCCCAGAACGGAACCAAAAACAGGAGCACAAAGAGTGTAAAACAAAATGTGCACAAAACACTGGCGCACAGGGAGCAGTTCATCAATAATTCTGAGGACTGACCCGGAGGACGGCAACACAGGAGTCCAAAACAGTGTGGTTCCGGAGGCCAACCATGCAGACGGCAACCGCGGCGACGTGGAAACAGTTCAGGGGGCTGACCATGCGGAGGGCAGCGGTGGCGACTCAGACGAGGGAGATCTTGGGGAAGAGCCGGCCGTGCAAGGTATGGTCAAGGAAGTGGCGAGTCAACCGCAAGACCAGACGGCAGCTTAGCAGCTGCGGAACCAGAGGACGCTGAAGCTGACGCTGCAGACGATGATGAAGACTCGGAGGCTGGACCAGACGAGGATGAAGACTGGGAGGCTGGACCAGACAAGGATGAAGACTCGGAGGCTGGACCAGACGATGATGAAGACTCGGAGGCTGGACCAGACAAGGCAGAAGCAGAGGCTGCTGCAGGCGAGGGCTGAAGCGGCCCCTCGGACCCTACAGCGGAGACAGGTGGCTGAAGCGGCCCCCCGGCCCCTCGGCCCCTCGGCCCCTCCAGCGGAGACAGGAGACTGAACGGGCCCCTCGGACCCTCCAGCGGAGACGAGGAAGTGCTGGCCGGGCTCACCAGAACCCCCAGCGGACACGAGGAAGGGCTGGCCAGGCTCTCCAGAACCCCTAGCGGATGAGGCAGGTGGGGGCGTGGGAGCCGCGGAGTGCTGGATGGACTCACCTGAGCTTCCAGCAGGAGCTGATGCAGGGCCAGAGGGTAGTGGGACCACTGGCTGAATATTAGGCTGACTAGCCGGGTGAGTGTGTAGCTGACCAGGGAACTGAACAGCTACAGGGGACTGACCGGGAGACTGAACAGCCACAGAGGACTGACCGGGAGACTGAACAGCCACAGGGGACTGACCGGGAGACTGAACAACTACAGGGGACTGACCGGGAGACTGAACAGCTACAGGGGACTGACCGGGAGGCTGAACAGCTACAGGGGACTGACTGGGAGACTGAACAGCTACAGGGGACTCAACTGAAGTTTGCACTGGCACAGGGGACTGAACTAGTGGCTGTAGTGACGGTTGGGGAGAAAGTGGAGCTGGTGGTTGAGTAGATGACTGAGCTAGCGGCGACTGAGCTAATGGTTCAGGTGGAAATGTAGCTGCTGATGACAGAGCCAATGGCTGGGCTACAGGGAGAGGGGACACTGAAGACGCAGCTATGGGTAGCGGGGATAAGGGCTGTGCTGTGGGCAGCAGTGACGATTGTGGTGGAGGTGTAACGAGTGGAGGAGTGGCTGAATTGGCTGCGGGTCGGGCAGCTAATGGCTCAGCTACAGAGCGAATTAATGGCAGGGCTACAGGTTGAATGACTGACTGAGCAGCAGCCGGAATGGCTGAGTGTAGTGATGGTTGTGGTGGAATTGAAGCAGGTGGTAGTGTGGATGATGGAGCTAAGGGCAACTGAGTGGCTGACCGAACTGATGACTGAAGTGATGGTAGAGGCGAAAATGGAGCTTCTGGCTGGGCAGCTACGCGATGGGCCGGGCAGCTCCACGTCCAGCCAGTCGGGCAGGTGAGCAGTAGCAGCTGGGGGATGGAGGTGGAGCTCATTTAGGATTAAATGTTGTTCGAGTGGGTGCCAAGTAGCCAAGGAAGACTGGAAATTAAACGCTGTAGTTTTGTTTCCACAGCGCGGTGAAACCCCGTCCCCTCATGTTTAAGCCAGAGTTGGAGAAGTTTTTCCACTGAGTAAATATGTCCTGACGCAGTTCTTCTGGTAGGTTGAGTGCCGCAGTGTCCATGTCTGGCCACGTCATTCTGTCAGGAAACGCTGTGTGGCAGGAAGGAGTAGGACCCAAAATACAGGCACTCAGACTCAAGGGATTAACTCAAAATCACAGCTTTATTGGCTGGCAGGGAAAAAGCATACAAACGCAAACTAAACTAACTGGGAAATCACAAACTAAAACTCACAGGGAGACACAGGGAGATCCACACAGCAAGAGGAATGACGCAACACAGACTCAGAGAAACACAGGATTTAAATACACTGGGAAATAACGAGGGGAGCAAGACACAGAAACACAGGAAAAACTAAGAACGCTGGGTCGAATGAACCAGGATCCTGACAGATTAGGCTTACTCCACAACTGTAGTACAGAAAAAGTGATTTGTAGTCAGCTAAACGAGGGCTTTTCAGAGAGGTAGTGTTCAGTTAATGCTTGAAGAGATTTTACAAAAGAGTATAGGTGAGATAATGATGTTCAGATTTTTAAATGTCACTGGGAGTTTCTTAAGAAAATACCCAGGCCTTAAAATCGTCATGGTCCACACTCCAGCCCAGCAGGTGGCGGTAAAGCATCTTTAAATTGGCAGCAGAAGAAGAAGCAGCTAAATGTACACAGGTTAAATGGTTTCAATATTGTTAGCAGTCCAGTGGATTGAAGAAACAAAACCACTAAGATCTGTGATATGTTCAGACTCGAGCTCTTCACTGGCCAGTCTGCAAGACAGTCACTCAGAATGCAGACCTGACATTCTGATAGAGATCCAGCAAACATGATTCAGAATTGTTATGATGGGGCTTATGGTCACATTCTTATGGGTACCAGCGCATCATGGAGTTAAGGGAAATGAAATGGCAGATAGGACAGCAAAAGTCGCAACAAGGGGACCGATGGTAGATATGGTTATTAGTGTGAGTAGGATGGAGCTCAAGAATAGAATACGATACAAAATGAAGGAAAGGTGGCAAATGCAATGGGAGGAAGAGAGGAAAGGGCGATGGTTTTATAAAATCCAAAGGAAAGTGGGGGAAATGAGAAGTACAGGCCGAAACAGGAGAGAGGAGACGGGTCAAAGGAGCTTGCAAAGAAAAGCATCTGGACTTCTTTAAGTTGCTTGAAGACGTTTCACATCTCATCCGAGAAGCTTCTTCAGTTCTAAGGTCAAATGGTGGAGAGTCCCAGATTAAACCCGGTGGGAGTTTCCCCCCACAGAGGGACAAAAGGACCCCCTGATGATCCTCTAATCACATGAGCCAAGGTGTGAAATTGGGTGTGGGTCCCAATCAGCCAGGGTTTTGGGTGAGCTCATTGTGAAACCTGGCCCCACCTTATCATGCGAATTCCTAAGGTCAGATGGCCCAGGATGTGAGTGGGCGTTAAGGCATCTGGGGAGGGAACTCAAAACTGGATTATAGATGGTTTAAATCTGGGACTCCCCACCATTTGACCTTAGAACTGAAGAAGCTTCTCGGATGAGAGGTGAAACGTCTTCAAGCAACTTAAAGAAGTCCAGACGCTTTTCTTTGCAAGCTCCTTTGACTATGATGACCTGGATGACTGAGAACCTCACAGACAGAGAGAGAGGAGACAATTATATCTCTCTATATATATTCGGTCACACTGGTTTAAATAGCACATTGTTTTTAATAGGTAAACACTGTACAGGGGAGTGTGACTGCAGTAGGGAACAGGAAACAATAGAACATGTTTTATTGAATTGTCAGAAGTACAACTGGAGACTGGCTGCACTACATAGATAAATGGAAAATGTTTTGCCTGTTTTGTGGTGTTAGCTTCAGCCTCTTCACTCCTTTTTGTGCATCCCGCGTTTAGCTGCTTCTTGTTCTTCTTCTGTATAGGGTTTACTGGCGGTTGGCAAACAGAAAAATGGTGCATTACCGCCACCAACTGGTGTGGAGTGTGGACTGAAATGACAAAAAAAAAATGAAATTCAAAGCCTCTCGAACAAATGGGTCTGCCTTAAAAACCAAAATACAGCCTGATAACTTTCACTTATAGAGTTCGTGCGAAACAAATCAATCAAGTCCGTCAGGGTAATAAATGTAACGACACGCTGTGAGGAGTTAGTTTCTAGATGTTTGCCGACATAGTTTATCTTTTCATTCTTTCCCCACCTGGAAGCAACATGAGGCAGCTCATGTATCGATGTTACCAAAAAAAGGCGTCTGTTTTGGATAGCAGCTGTGAGACGAGCTGATATCCAGTGCTCTTCCATCTCCAAATATCTGTTGGTGTGCTCCAGACATTTTCATTCCGGTAAGTTCTAAATATGTTCATATCACTCTTTATTGTGCTGTATAAATAGTATAAATAGTGGTAATTTTTCAAAAGACACAGTAAATCAAGTAGTGTTAGTAGCGGTTGATATCATGTAAACACTGTCATGATTTTGAAAGTTTGAAATGGAATGAGAGAAGCTGCTTATTTTGTCATATGTGCCGATATTAAACTCAGGAGCCACATTCAGGTAAAAGTGTAAGAGCAAATGACCCATCAATAAAGGATAATGTTGGATCAGTGTTTCAATATTTATATCTTTTATTAGATGTACATGTGGTTTTGTTATTTTCCTTTTGGTTGAAAGTAAACTGAGAAAGAACTTTTTCATTAGTGATCTTAATAGTATTTTTTTCTGATATTAATGTAATTTTTTCATCTAATTGAATACAATCTATTTGTGTATGATTGTCAGTCCAAAGAGGGAGAGAGGAAAGAGGGGAACGTGAGGAGAAAGTACAAGGTCAGGAAGAACCAGGTAAGAAAACAGACGGGGAACAGTGACAGGCAAAACAGAAGCTGTTAAACTGCTTGAGAGAGTTGACCACCAAAAGTGATTTGCCAACTTCAAGGTGAGGTGACATAGGTTAAAATAATAGAAAAAACCTGCAGAGCCATATTAGTAGTATCTGCAGTAAAGATTTTTTCATACATTGTACCATAGGCAAAGCTGCCTCCATTTTTATAATTTTTTAATTAATATTTTGTACATTTCAAGGACTCTATTTTTGGAGTGTATTTTTATGTAACTGTATTGGATTATACATACACATTAAAAGTGAATCTCTGTCCAAAAAATGCACTCAGTTTACTTTTTACTCACTATGAGCATCATGCATTATTCTCCCAGTAATTAAGGTTAGGATATGTATTTTTTTTTATTCCAATCCGTTCTTCTTTTGCAGCCTTTAAATAACTTTTATCAGATTTGATGGTTTTGTGACAGTCTTTCCTAAAAAGTGTTTTGCTTTTCTTTAAAAAATGTGGGGATTAAATTGTGTTAAAATGTACAAAGCAGTGATGTCATGTTTTGTGACGAGGACCCAGGCACAGAGAGACTTGATGAATTTAAGAATCTTATGATTTAATAAAAAAATTTGCAGACTTGCACAGAGATGGTAAAATTATGATGACTGATAATGGAGACGAAGATAACAGACGATGAAGACAGGGAGGAACAGGGGTTTAAATGCACCAAGGAGACAGTCAGAGGGAACCCAGGACAGCTGGAGACATTTAAGAATGCAGGGACTGACAGAGACAGGGAAGAAGTCTCATTGTGATGAGTAAAGTTTATCTTGCCTGGGCAGCTCTCTGGGTGCTCAACACCACCAAAGCTCTGATCGTAGAATCACCCCAGTTCTCCACTAAATCTTTTCATGGCTCCGTCGTCCTCACCTGGTTTGAAACACAAATCCCTCTTTTTGAAGTCCAAATATCCTGATACTGCTCCAATAATGAGAATCCTTAACAGGAGAACAGTAAGGGTCACATGATCACTGTGTCAGCTGCAGATGTCCCTGCTGTTATCAGCTGAAGGTTGAGTGTTGGACATCTGGAAGGACAGAGAGACACTGTTAGAGGACAGATGTTGCACATGTGTGTGTGAAGCTTCACTTACTGTGTGTGGCTGACAGGATGGAAATGTTCCACTGCTGCAGTCAGAGCACTCAATGCGTGTGGAGGCTGTTCCTATGACAACAACAACATCACATCAACATCTGTGGATCAGTGCGACAGACTGACACCTTCTGCCCTCACACCAAAGACAGACACAAAGAAGATTTGCTGTGCACACAAACAGCAACACAAAAACTCAATCAGGACCTGCTGATAATAAATGCATACCATGAAAGAGTTTGGGTATCAGAAGGTTAAATACGTGACGCCGGTACATATATTCCGTTGCTTCCCAACGCTGACGCTAACAGAACTATGGAGCGGCAGATTTGTGCTGTTTGTGCTAGAGCTAAGCTGCACACAGCTGATGTTAGCCAGGAAAACATTACAGACTGATTTTAATGGAGAGACCGGAAATAAAAACACACACAGTTTGTTGTGTGAAGAACTCAAACATGAGCTGAACAAACAGTAAAGTTCCTAAATACAAACTGTTAAAGGAGGAAACAAAGCAAACTTACAGTTTCTTCACACAAACACCAACAACAAGCTCCACTCCACACCTGGACGCTAAACATTACACACAGGTGAGCTGCAGGAGGTGGGACTCCACCTGAAACTCAAGGCAGGTGGGAGGAGCTCAGTCAGTGCAGTAAAGTTCATTTAACTCGGAACTGGAAAATTTCTCACCTTTCTTTCCTTTTTCTTTTGCATAGAATTTGCATTGGATTTCCCCATGTGTGTCTCTGTATTCAGAGCCAATAGTACCACAATTTGTCATGCATAGATCATGAATGGATGAACAGATGCCACTTTAACTTATTTACAAGCTGACGTTTAAAAACATCAACCAATTAATGTATTTATTCATTTATATTCAGAGTTCCTCCAACCGCAGTAATTTTATCAAAAGATGAATAGGAAAAATTGTTAATGAAGACAAATCAAATCAGTCCGACATTTTTAATGAATCCTGATCATTTTATAGTCTTTGTGCTTATTATTTAATGTTACTCTGACTGCCGCTTTCTGTCCTTCATCACTGTGTATATTTGCCTTTAAACTTGTCAGACTAGTTCAGAGTAAAGGTCACTGTTGAAATGAAGTCTTGCTGTGGCTGCCAGTGTGAACACACTGATCCTGGTTTAGCTCTGACACTGTTTGCTTTATTTGGAATATGAACAATACAAACATTCAAAGCCAGGACGTTTCTCTGTTTACATTCTTCTAGATCCTGTTAAACTTTCTATTTACATCACAGTCAGTCAGTTATATATCCGGGGTATTTTTCCACTTACCAAAACACTGGTAATGACAGATAACTGTCCCACGAAGCTGGATTTCCACCTATTAAGTTAATCCAGGGTTTCAACTGTGTGTCCAAATGAAAGGGGTGGTGTTGGCAGCGTCTGACTAATATAAAAGGAGTGTTTCATAATCTTTTCATCTTCTTCAACAGAAAATTATTCCTATGAGTGACACCCACTCCAATTCAATTCAATTCAATTTCAATTCAATTGAATTTTATTTATATAGCGCCAAATCACAACAAATGTCGCCTCAAGGCGCTCCAGAAACCATGCCACAGCAAATTCTTTGATAATCTGTTATTTTATTCAATTCAGTTCATTTTAACTTAGATGGCACAAAATCACATTAAATTTCACCTAAAGGAGCGTTATATTGTAAGTTAAAGATCCTAAAATAAAACCCCAGCAATCTGAAAACTCCTTATGAGCAAGTGTTTGGGCGACAATGGGAAGGAAAAACTCATTTTTAACAGGAAGAAACCTCCAGAAGAACCAGGCTCAGGGAGGGGGCAGATATCTGTCGCAACAAGTTGGGGATGACGGGATGAAGACAGGACGAAGACATGCTGTGGAACAGAGTCAGTGTCAGGGGGCTGGGTCTACAACCCAGCATTTTTAGTTTATTTTGTATTTTTGTCGAAGTCAAAGTCAAAGAAACCTATTTGTCACATGCAAATTTTACAACCTGCAGTGAAATTGGAGCCACCTCCCCCAACCATACATAGCACAGACATCATATGTGAAGACAGGTCGGAGACAGGTAGTAGTTGGGAAAAAGAAAACAAAGAAATGTACAATACAATGGGTAAGTGGACAAGGGAAAAAAGAGACTAAAATGAAGAGAATGTTGGTTAGCTGATTTAGAGTGGCAAGGTATGGTGGGTGTGTTCCGGTTAAAGAACATGGAGGCAGCTTCCAAGTTCTGTTGATTTATTCAGCTGTGGTCTGTAGTAATGGTACATAAAGCAACTATCAGTACAGCATGCGTCAAACTTTCACCACACCCAAACATAATTCTAGCACAGAGATTACAGAAAGCAACTGTATTCAACACTCATGTATATAGCAACTTCAACAATTACACAAGGTTTATAATTAGCATTAACTAGCTTTGTAGTTTACATAGCGAATAAGCGTATGATGAAATTAGCATAGTCATGGGGAACAAATACACACCCTCATTTGCTGGATTATGTCCACACCTGGGACAGGCAGGATCGGCTTCTTGGAAAAATTTTGAAAGCCTCTCTATTGTATAATGAAGACGATGAAGAATTTTAAACCATGAAGATATGGCCATTCTATATGGTCAAAGGCCTTTTCTGCATCAAGAGAAATTATTATTTCTGAAGTTTTTTTTTACTCTGATCCATATAGGATATTAAGTAGCCGGTGCATATTATAAAATGACTGTGGCCCTGGTATAAAGCCGGTTTGATCAGGATTGATAATTTCTGGCAGTATAAGATCGATTCTATTAGCTAAGATTTTTGTGAGAATGTTGTAATCACAATTTAAGAGGCTCACCTGTCTGTAGGAGCTACATTGTGAGGGATCCTTACCCTTTTTGTACAGCACAGAAATTATGGCTTGTTACATAGTATCTGGTAGTTTCTCTTGAAATAATATTTCCTTGTATACAACTTTGAGTATTGGTGCTAGTTTGTCTATAAACATTTTATATAATTCAATAGGGAAACCGTCAGGTCCCGATCCCTTGTTACTTTGCAATGATTTAATTGCTTCAACAATTTCACTAATGGTTATCTCTCTATCAATTTCTGTTCTGTCATTTACAGATATTTGTGGAATCAGTAATCTAGCAAGCATTTCAGCAACGTTTTTTTATATATAATAATTTTCTCTTATAGAGGTCTGGTGTTGGATTTTCTGCATATAAGCAATCAATCTCTTTTATACTGTTGGCTAGGTTGTTCATTTGTTGTAAGTATTTCTTTTTTTGAAATGATGCATAAGAAATTATCTGGATTCTAGGCCTTTAATGCCTCCAATATAACAGTCATTTTCATTCCTTGGGTTTGATTTGTCTCTAAGAAATACAGTATTTGCTCAGAGACCATTTTTTTTAAATGAGTCTTTAATTAGGAGTAAAGGATCAAGCCGCCAGGCGGGTTTTTGACTTGGACATTCATAAAAATTAACATCTAATTGCACTGGACTATGGTCTGAGATAATGATAGAGTTATATTGGCAATCTAAAACCTAGAATAAAAGAATAAATAAAGATAAATAATAATAAATAAAGAATTCTATTATCTACAACAAAAAAATCCATCCGTGAGTATAACCGGTGTACTGGTGAGAAAAATGAGAATTGTTTAGATGTAGGATTTTTATTCCTCCAGGGGTCAAAAAAAGCGTAAGATTGCATAAAGGATTTTAGAACATTGCCCGCTTTTGAAATTTTGCTGTCAGGTTTTGGATTTGATCTTTCAAGTTGAGGATTAAGCACGCAGTTAGAGTCACCACCCAGTATCAAATGGGATTCTGTTAAATCTGGGAGGTGCTTTAAAAAAGTACAATAAAAATTTGGGTTGCCCCAGTTTGGTCCGTATACATTTGCAATAGTTACTTGTTTCCCATACAAACTGCCCTGTATAATAATATATCTCCCTCTGGTATCCGCCACAGTTGATAGTGGAATAAATGGAATCCCCTTCCTAAATAGAATAGCAACACCCCGTGATCTATCCTCAAATTTTGAGCTAAATACTTGGCTTATCCATATTTTTTTAAGTTTAATTTGTTCACTTGATCGGAGGTGTGTTTCCTGCAGATATACAACATCGGATCTCAATGATTTTAAATGAATAAAAATCCTTGTGTGTTTAACTGGATTATTTGTACCTTTAACATTCCAACTTATAAAACGAAGAGGCAGATGACTTTGCGAGTCATCCCCCCCCCCCCCCCCCCCCCCCCAAAAAGGAAAAAAATAAATAAATAAAAAGAGCCTCCAGGCTAGAATAGCAAAGTGACTAAACATACTGTTAACCGTCAAACTGCCCCTTAACTGGGCAAATATACGGTAAATGGTAAATGGCCTGTATTTGTATAGCGCTTTACATGGTCCCTAAGGACCCCAAAGCGCTTTACATGTTCAGTCATCCACCCATTCACACACACATTCACACACTGGTGAAGTGTGAAGTCCAACTTATCTCTTCTCATTTGCCCATACCGCTCACGGCCGTAGTAAGTCTTTTTTGATAAAGTCTATTGCAGCCGCTGGGTCGGTGAAACGATTGTCCTGTCCCATAGGTGAAGTGATGCCGAGAACAGCTGGAAACAAAAGTCCAAACTTAACGCCAGTGCAGCCTTGGAGCAAACTTTTAGCCTCCATTAAAGCAGCTCGTTTCTTTGCCACCATTGCTGTAAAATCAGGAAAAATACTTATCTTCATGTCCTGCAGCAGCAACGGCTGCGACTTGGCGAACCCTTCGGAACCCTTCTTCCTTCTCTTGGAAATAGTGGAACTTCACCACGATTACCCTGGGAGTTTCCCTGTTGACCCAAACTTCGGTGAGCGCGGTCCAGCATCGGAGAAAAATCGAGGCCCAGTATGTCTTTCAGCATTGCAGCAATAACAACCATGGGTTTCCCGGTGTTTTCAAAGCCCTCCTTCCCTCCTACAATGCGTGCATTGCATCAGCGTTGTCGCCTCTTGATGTCATCCAACTTGCTGGTTAGCTTAGCAACGTCTGATTTCAGCTTGCTAACCTCGTTTTCCAACTCCACTGTCCGGTCTGAATAAGTATTCAAACCAAACTCAACACTTTCCAAACGGGTCTCTTGCTTCTCCAGATCTTCTTTAAGTGTGTCTATTTTATCATTTAAATCTTTCATGCTTGAATCAATACGGTCCAGTATCCTCTTTTCAGAGCTAGCAATCGCTCTCATGATCTCAGTCACACCAGGAGGTGGTGCCGCCACACTGTCCTCAGCGTGGTTCGAGGCTTTTGCGGCCTGCTCTTTCCCGATCTAGTTTTGCTCATATTTCATACAATGACGCCTTAAAGATGTAAAGAGTGCGTCAGGACAGCACACGGGCATGTTATCGTAATGTTATTAAACATTATTATTGTTAAAAGTTCATTAGTTTTGGAGTGATTCAATTATGAAAAGAAGTTAACCCTTTGAGGAGCCCTGTACAACACGTCTTCACATGGCTCCGCCCCTACCCAAACTCTGAATTATATTTCTTGATTTTCAACTAATATAATTCCGTTTCTTTACTCAACATGTTTGTCATTTTTAACTGGACATATGAGATTGTATGTATTATTGAAGGGTCTACCTTACAATATAAAGCACTTTGAGGCGACTGTTGTTGTGATTTGGCGCTGTATGAATAAAACTGAATTGAACAATCAGTCCGGTTCACTTTGGTCACTTAAATATGATTATCAAACTGTTGTGTTATATTTATTACAGTTTCTGCTGCCTTTTGCCCACCATCATCACAGCGAGCACTGCACACCGTTTTCCCAACAGCAAGCCCTGGACCATCAGGGACCTGAAGGTCCTGCTGAATGAAAGAGGAGGTTCTTCAGGTCTGGGAAGAAATCACCAGCCTTCCTCCATCAGAGACATCAGCAGCAGGAGATGGAGGGGGGCAGCCTGGACGGAGACGATGAGCCTCTGTGTCAGCAAACTGTAACATCACAGCACCAACCTTACACCTCAATAGCTGTTAAACAATCCAACACAACCCCCCACCCCCACTCCAGGGTTTTCTATCAGGTCATAGTACCTGAATGAGTCATCAGAGTGTCTCTGACACGACAGCCAAAATGGCTACAAAAACATCACCGTGGTCCCCGGCACTGAGGCTTTATCCTCGCGTCATTAGCGTTTGTGTCGCACATTAATTACATCATGGAACACTCGGCCACATTGCTATGACAACCCCAGGCACATTAGGTCTTAGTCGGCTTTAATTGAAGATGAGTTGACGCAAGTGGTGCTGGTCCCAGTAAGAACTAATGGAAAAAGGGCTGCAGGCCTGGCAGCATCAGCACCAGGGTCCTGAAGTCCTGTGCTGCCTAGCACAGTGACACCCTGCAGGATCCCCGAGTGTGCTGCAGGAAAAGCTCCCCACACTATAGAAGACACCGTGTTTAGTCCCAGAGAAAGACCCGCCTTCTGCTCTTAATGACTTTAGACCAGTGACCTCAACATCACATGTCATGGAGGTGCTGGGAGACTGGATATGGAGTGTGGAGTAAATCAGGACTTCAACAGATAATTCATTTATTATGTAATCCTGTAAATATCAGATTTTACACTCAATATGTTCATTTGTTCCCTTCAATAAAAATCAATCAGTTCATCAAATAAAATCAGTCGTTGATCGACTCAGTTTGACTGACAGGACAGATGATTAGAGGTGCAGAGTTTTTACCACCATCATTAGGATTGGGACTGAAGAATGGGTGGAGTTTGTGAGTGAAGGAGCAGCCAGTAAAGGAGTAGATCAGAGCTGCAGCACCTACATCATAAAAGGAGACCAGACCCTCCTCATAATCCACAAATCCATCCCCACCTTCTCAGGACCAGGATGAAGACAGAGAGGGACTGAATACTCAGTACAAGCTTAGTACTCATTTCCATTTTTCAGTATCATAGTCCAGAAACCATCCTGAGGTCTCAGTGGGATTAGTCCCTTCCTTTTGATCGAATCTCTGGCCACTCCTAAAGTCCAGTCAGTCTTTCCTTTAACCTGAACCTCAAAGTAAAATCTGCCTGAAGAAGAACTCTGCTCTCCTAAAACACAAGGACATGGAGAAAATCTCTCTGGGTTGTCTGGAAGATTCTTCCTCACATCAATATGATAAACTTGTTTTCCATCATCAGACAGGATGAGAGCAGGATGTGCTGTATCAGGATCCAGAGTCACATCCACTGCATACTGCTGGACCCTCTTCAGCTCAGCCGCAAACAGCTTCTTCTTCATGGGTTTCCACATTGTCCGCTCCAGCTGAGCCACAGCTCTCACCACAGTCCCCTCATGTGATGGTGGACAGACTCTGACCTCTGTCCAGTCCTTGCTGGGTGGAGCAGCTTTCAGGGAGGAGAAGCTTTGGAGGAGGTGGAGGTGGTCTTCAGAGCGTGAGAGCTGCTCAACCTCAGAGCTTCTCTCCATCAGCTCAGAGATTTCCTGTTCCAGATCTTTGATGAGACCTTCAGCCTGTTTCTCTGTAGCTTCCTGTTTGTCTTCGATCTCCTTCATGAGCTCCTTCAGGCGTCTCTCAACAGACTCCTTCAGAGCCGTGAGGACCTGAACACCTTCTGCTTTCTGTCTGTCTGCAGCATCTTTACTCATCTTCACCGACTCTTTGATCTCATGAATCTTCAGTCGTCTCTTCTGGATCATCTGCTGAATCTCAGCCCCTGTCTTACCCAGCTCTGCCTTCTTTCCTTCATATTCTTCTCTCGGAGGAACAAACTCGTGGTTCCTGTGGTCTAAAACAGAGCAGAGCACACAGACACACATCTGGTCGGTCTTACAGAACAGCTCCAGAAGTTTATCGTGCTTCTTACATATCCTGCCTTCCAGGTTCTCCACAGGCTCAATCAGCTGATGTCTTTTCAGACTTGTAGCTGTCAGATGAGGCTCCAGGTGACTCTGACAGTAGGAGGTCTGACACACCAGGCAGGACTTCAGGGCCTTCAGTCTGGTTCCAGTGCAGACGTCACAGGGAACTTCTCCTGGTTTGGCAGCTTGTTGCTCTGAGCTGCTGCTGCTGGCTTTCTGCTGAGCTTCACGTCTGAACTGAGCAACCATCTCAGAGAACAATGTGTTGATATCTAGTTCAGGTCGTCTCTTGAACACTCTGTTACACATAGGACACTTATTTATGCCATTAGTGTCCCAGTGCTGACTGATGCAGGTTTTGCAGAAGTTGTGTCCACATGGTGTAGTGACTGGATCAGTGAACACATCCAGACAGATGGAGCACAGAAACTGATCTTCAGATCGCAGATTGCTGGCAGCAGACATGTCTGCACTCTGAGGGAGAAAGAAAAGAATCATTTTATTCAAAATTCACTTTAAATGTCTTTTCTTTTTTTTAAGACAGAAACAAGCATCAGTAGTCTAAGGAGCTTGGAAAGAAAAGCATCTGGACTTCTTTAAGTTTCTTGAAGAAGTTTCATCAGAGAAGCTTCTTCAGTTCTAAGAGTAACTGGTAGAGACCCAGCAACACACTCAGACAAAAACTGGTTCATCCCAAACACAAAACTCCAAAACACAGACTTAACAATGTGGTGTATGCTGTACAGTGCAGCGAGGAATGCCCAGACCTCTACATTGGAGAGACCAAACAGCCACTTCATAAGCGCATGGCAAAACATAGAAGAGCCACCTCCACAGGACAAGACTCAGCTGTCCATCTGAATCTAAAGGTCAAAGTTCACTCTTTCGAGGATGCCAATGTTCACATTTTGGACAGAGAGGACAGATGGTTTGAAAGAGGAGTGAAAGAAGCATCTATGTCCACTGTGAGCGACCATCTTTGAACAGAGGCGGTGGTTTACGACACCAACTCTCTGCCATCTATAATCCAGTTTTGAGTTCCCTCCCCAGACGCCTGAACGCCCACTCACATCCTGGGCCATCTGACCTCAGGGAATCTCATGATAGGGTGGGGCCAGGTTTCACAATGAACTCACCCGAAACCCTGGCTGATTAGGTCCCACACCCGCTTTCATACCTTGGCTCATGTGATTGGAGGATCATTGGGGGGTCCATGACCCTGTTTGGGGGGATACTCCCACAGGGTTTAAATCTGGGACTCCCCACCATTTGACCTTAGAACTGAAGAAGCTTCTCGGATGAGAGGTGAAACGTCTTCAAGCAACTTAAAGAAGTCCAGACACTTTTCTTTCCAGGCTCCTTAGACTACGATGACCTGGATGACTGAGAACCTTCACAGACATATGAGCTTAAAGTGCTTCACAGAGCTGAAATTTAAACTATATTGTAGACAATGTTAAACTTGATCATCATCTTGGCTCCTCTGACGACCTGTTTGCTGCTGCCTGCTGCTGAAAGGCAGCAGGCAGAGGGGACACTTGGGCAGTGTATTTACCGCAGCATATAATGTGTTTTCTGGATACACTGTGGTTTTTCAGCATTTCAATTCTAAACATGTTAGCCAAATTAGCTCTCCCCGACAGAATTTCCCATGTCGGAAGCACTGGGCTGTCTAAATTACAGACAAACAGTATCCCCAGTGGCGGTCCTAGCCTGTTTGGCCCCCTGGGCGAAGACTCCCTCTGGCACACCCCCCACCACACACACACCACCACACACACACACAGGATTGTACATTAACATAAAACTGTTGTTGGAACCATACTGAATTTCACCAGAGAAACATACACACACACAGATATGAAGAGACAGAGAGTATGCATTGTATGCAAACGGCTACCAAACAGCCATCATAATTCATACAATACAATGAGAACAGGACAAATCAACAACTGACAATGACTAATTAATTATTAATATAATATAATATAATATAATATTAATTATAATATAATAATTAATATTAAAATCTGTAACATAATGTATTGTTTGGAGTTTAGTCTGTTACTGTTACTATTTTTACCATTTCTTCTTGGAGCAACTGTAACTCACATTATTTCCTTAGGGATTAATAAAGTATTCTGATTCTTATTATCCAATCACACACCTGCTTACCTGAATCTTTGGCTCGTTTCTCTTCCTCTTCTTTTCTCTTTTTTCTAAACTGAGCACCTGATGGCTTTAACCCAGGATTCAAATCATGAATACATAATGGGCTTGAATTTACAACATTTTGAATGAAATGTGCTCTATTTGGAAGCAGCAGGTCTCCCTCCCCTTTCCACTGGTTGTGTGTGAGATTTAAAAATAATAAAAATATTTCGTGTTTGTTGGTTTGTTTTTATTTTCTTTCATTTTGCGAGTTGGTTATTAGATGCCACCCCGCCCTCTCCTCCCTGTGCCGCAAGCAGCAGGCGCACCTCGCAAACGGAGGGCGTCCTTACTCCCAGAAAATGGCCAATAGAAAACCGATCGGTGCCTATGCCATCCCCAGAATGCGCTGGCACGAAGTTGCGCAGCATGAGTATGAGCAATTTATATTTTTTTTTGCTGATGCCCGTGATGCCGCCCCCTACCATGATGCCGTCCCGGGCAACCGCCCGTGTCGCCCGTATCTAAAAACGCTACTGAGTATCCCACATTCTTGATTTTAGTTTGCAAATAAGGACTTATTGCTCCTGAAATTGTGGAGGTTTTAGCTCTTTAAACAGTAAAGTTACAGGCCACTCTCTTCCATTTTTTTTTTTTTTTTGCCTGTCCCTTTTGGTTCTTTTGCATCAGAATTATTGTCTAAAGGTGAGGAAAGATGCCCGACGGATTTGCTTTACCAAATTGACCATCCCAGCCTTGCAGTAATGGTCTATTTGACCTTTTATTGTTTATTTTATTTATTTTTTATTTTCACTTGCTAGATACGGGACAGACTTGAATGAGGAAAAGAAAATGGAGAAAGGAAGAGGGGGAAAAACAGCGGAGAAGAGGGACGGGGATAAAGGGCAAAAAAACAATACATGTATCAATCACCTGAATCACCTGTTGAGAAAGAAAAAAGAAAACAAGCAGAAGAAAAAGAGCAACATAATAAACAACATCACGATGATCTATGGGAATATAACTGTAAATACTAAATATTAAATATTATTGTGCAGCACGTAATATCGACAGCGCACAGTGTGCTTTGAGGTACGAGCCAAAAAGGGTGTAGTTTGTGTGTGTGAGCACCCGTGTGTACACCTGTGAGCGTGGACGCGCTTGTTTTTAAAAGGTTCCTTCATGTAATGATCTGTTAGAGGGGGGGGGGGGGGGGGGGGGCGTTGCCCCGTCCTCCAGGGCATGAAGCAGGTATGGAGGAGTATGTCTGTGAAGGTTCTCAGTCATCCAGGTCATCGTAGTCAAAGGAGCTTGCAAAGAAAAGCGTCTGGACTTCTTTAAGTTACTTGAAGACGTTTCACCTCTCATCCGAGAGGCTTCTTCAGTTCTAAGGTCAAATGGTGGAGAGTCCCAGATATAAACCTGGTGGGAGTGTCCCCCCACAGAGGGACAAAAGGACCCCCTGATGATCCTCTAATCGCCTGAGCCAAGGTGTGGAACTGGGTGTGGGTCCCAATCAGCCAGAGTTTCAGGTGAGTTCATTGTGAAACCTGGCCCCACCTTATCATGCGAATTCCTGAGGTCAGATGGCCCAGGGTGTGAGTGGGCGTTCAGGCGTCTGGGAAGGGATCTCAAAACTGGATTATAGATGGCAGAGAGTTGGTGTCGTAAACCACCGCCTCTGTTCAAAGATGGTCGCTCACAGTGGACATAGATGGCTTCTTTCACTCCTCTTTCAAACCATCTGTCCTCTCTGTCCAAAATGTGAACATTGGCATCCTCGAAAGAGTGACCTTTGACCTTAAGATGCAGATGGACAGCTGAATCTTGTCCTGTGGAGGTGGCTCTTCTGTGTTGTGCCATGCGCTTGTGAAGTGGCTGTTTGGTCTCTCCAATGTAGAGGTCTGGGCATTCCTCGCTGCACTGTACGGCATACACCACATTGTTAAGTCTGTGTTTTGGCGTTTTGTCTTTCGGGTGAACCAGTTTTTGTCTGAGTGTGTTGCTGGGTCTGCAGTACACCGGGATGTCATGCTTGGAGAAAACCCTCCTGAGTTTCTCTGATACACCGGCTACATAGGGGATGACAATGTTGTTGCGTCTGTCCTTCTTATCCTCCCTCGCTGGTGTCTGATCTTCATCTTGAAGATCAGCCAGAGTTTGGTGTCTGATCGCTGGTGTCTGATCTTCATCTTGAAGATCAGCCAGAGTTTGGTGTCTGATCCCTGGTGTCTGATCTTCATCTTGAAGAACGTTTTCATTGTCTAAATTCATAATGCCAGGCTCAGTAATTCCAGGTTTGGCAGCAGCAAAGTGGAAACAGTCATTAACACAGGACGTGGGCTCAGGAAAGACAGTCACTGCCGGTTGTTTACATGTCCCGACATCCGGCTGTGGGGTGCCACGCCGACGGCGCAAACGTCGCTTCTTTCTTGGAGACGGCTCCGACAGGCCGGGTAATACCTCGTCCGGCGGTTCGGACGGCACGTCCTCCGCTGAAGCGAGCAGGCGAGCGGTAGCGGTGGGGGGGTGTAGGTGAAGCTCGTGGAGAACGAAATTCTGCACAAGCGGATGCAGAGAGTCCAATAGCCAGGGATAACCCGAAATAAGGTGTTGTAGGTTGGCTTCCACGGTGTAAAGAGAGGTTTCTCCCTCATGCTCTAACCACTGGTTAATTAATTTAGAAGCAGAGTCGATAACGGCCTCCTGAAGCTCCCTGGGTGGGCTGAATGCCGCTGGATCCATATCTGGCTGGTCCGTACTGTCACGGCGAGTGAGATGAGCCGTATAAAAATAATAAATGAGGATCCAATCGCAGGCAGTAGTGGAGGAGTGAAGGTGGTTTATTTAACACAATGCGCCAGTGGAAAAATGGAAACAGAGATCACACTAAACTATACTGGAGACAACTAAACTACTGAATATGAACCGGAACTCAAACATGAAGCAAGGCGGACGACGGTACAAGATGGTGACGGCAGGGAACACACAGATGAAACATGGTGGAAACACAGACGGACCAGCAACTATGATGACAGAGGACACGACTTAAATACACACAGAGAAACATGGGAATTACACACAGGTGGTGGACACAGCTGGGAATAATCAACAAGACGAGACAGAGGGAAAACTGAACACACTCACATGAGACGCAAACCTTCACAATAAAACAGGAAACGAGAACACTACACCAAGACGCAGACCTGAGAGACAGACAGACAGAATGACACATGGAACCTGAACTAAACTAAATGTGAGATACAACCGAGAACAAATCCTTAACATGAATAAACAGAAACATAGAATTCTAATAATAATAATCCTCATAGTGCCCAAAACCACGACAATTAGTCAAAAATAAACTAACAATCCAAAACTCAAAATACTGGGTCGAAACCGACCCAGAACCGTGACAATCCCATGTTTTCCCCAGCCCGTTATGTCGTTGCTCTCCCCATGTTCTCTTCCCCCCTCCTGTCTCCGCCTCTGTGTACTTCCCGTTTTACTTTGGCAGTCTCCCGCCAGTATTTGTCATGTTGTGTTTGCTCCTGCCTTGTCTCATTATGATTATCTGTGTCAGCTGTGTTCCCACTTCCCTCATTAACCCTCTGTGTATTTATGTCCGCGTCTCCCTCATAGCTGTGTGCGATTCTCCCTGTGTCTCCTGGTGCGCATTATAATTACTTTTTCCCAGTTTAGTTTTGTATTGTTTGGATGATCTGTTTGCCCAGCAATAAAGCTGTGCTTTTGAGTTTAAGTTCTGTCCCTGTAAGTTTGCGTTTGGGTCCAATTCCTGCCTGCCACACAGCCAAATCATGACACATCCACTTCTAAAATTAACAAAGTAAAGAAGATTAAGAGTGACCAACAGCTGACTAAAACTGACTACAAGCTGACTCTGGTACTACTCGTAAAATGCCCTGGAGAAAAGGTGTTTTTAAAAGTGATTTAAAGGTTTCAAATGTTTCGTTTTCAAACCCCCGCGGTCTTTCGCTACTTTGTGTTGGTCTTTCACGTGGCATTCCAACAAAACTGATTCATGTTTGTGGCTGTAATGTGACAAAATGTGGAAAAGTTCAAGGGGGCCGAATACTTTTGCAAGCCACTGTATTTATCAAATGTACACACACGTAGCCTTACAGGAATATCTGGACCACGGCCAATCAGAGAGGTTCCGCCCTGTCTCTGATTGGCTTAGACCTTGATATGGGCATCATGTGTGTCTGCCGTTGACCACACGGAGACTTTCAGAGTTATGGAGACTTGAGCAAACGGCTGGTCGTACCGGTGTGACCTAGGATATTCTTTAGTCGCACCATTGAGAAATTAGGTCGCACTCTAGAGCCCTGACGAAAGTGAACAGAGCGAAAATTTGTGTAGAAACAGGAAGAGTGATCAGCTGCACTCACCACTGTTGCTGAGAGAAACCTGATGTACTCCGGGGAATCTTCTTTTAGAGACAAACAGGACTCGACTGCCGCTCTGCTGCTGCTCTCTCACACTTTCACCTCTGGAAAATGACGTTGAACTTTCAGGTGTTGCTCCGCCTCTACCTGCAGCTGTTTGTCTGGCTTTGCTGCCTCTCCCTTTACAGGAATCAGCTGGTCTGTACTCAGTGACTTTGTGCAGTGAGGGGGAGAAGTGAGGAGTGCTGTGGGTAAAGTTCACACAGTAATGACGGCCTCAGGTGATCAGGAGAAACTCACCTGGATTTCCTTTTTGTGTCCTTGACCAGATCAGTTTCAAGGCTTTTGTAACATTTCTCAGATTGAAAGTAAAATAATATAAAATGCTGTGTTAATTATACTGTTTTTCATAAGCCAATAGAAATGTACGTGACTGTACCTGAGATTATTAATATATTTTTGCATTTAAGAAAGTTTTTTCTTTAAAAAATATGATTTAACATGGCAGGTAAATAAAATTAAAGGGTTTGGGTTTTCTTTCTCTTTTGTAGGACAGATATTTGCATCAACACTTTGCAGTTTCTAAAATGGAAACTAAGGGCAGTTCATTTTTTTCTCTTTTCAATATTGATTATTCTTCATTAATGTATGGTGGCCCTGAGAGGCAAAACGGACTGCAACTTCAGAAAACACCTGCAATAAGAACAAACAAAACACAATGGAAATAGGAAAAAACTATATTTTGTTGAAATAAATGGGTTACACAGCGGTCTTTTCCTGTTTTCTTTTCCTGTTTCATATGTTAGACTATTACCTCTTTATTTTTTGGTAATCCCCCCCCAAAAAAAAAAAAACAAAAAAAAAAAACACACACACACATTAAGAGGCTCTAATGCCCGTGTCTCAATCTCGCGACCCATGTCTTTTTAATTTTTAATTTAAGACACTTATGTGTCTTATTTTATAATATAATAATATTATTTATGAAATTAATTGCTAAAATCATACAACTCATGTGTTAAGAAATATGTTCTAAAACACTTCTTCAGCAGAGAATCAGAGAGGAGAAACACACAGATTTTCTTGCTAGCAAGGGCAGCCTAGAGTGAGACTCAGAGACTCGCCCTGAGGACTTGCCCTGGTCCTTTATTTATACACTTCAGTGGGTGCTTGTGTGGTGTGTGTGTGGTGTGTGTGTGGTGTGTGAGGGGGGGTCAGAGTGTGACCCCATAAAGACTTCCCTAAAACTGCTGGTCTGGAAAGTCCAGCAGTTCATCAAACCAAAACCACTTAGACTGGAAACAGATATAACTACGTTAATCCTACCGTAAAACAATAAAACAAGGTACGAACTTTTCCCATGCTCCTAGGATGTGGTGGTGAAAGCCAGAACACCCTGGAATGTTACAGACTTCCTAGGATGAGACATCCTTTCAATAAACACAAATGGTTACATGCAGTATTCTACCATATTCAAACTTATATCATTAAAAGATTATACTGACTACTAAGTACAATTTTCCATTGACATTCCCTCCTGTTGTCAGTATAAATTTAAGTGAGATATCAGTATGTAACACCTTGTTGTACATTTTCTGTCACACATTAGTCACACAAAGTCTTCATGTTCCAACAGGTCGGAGTCATTATCATCACTTGTCACGGCTATGTATGCAGCAACAGTGGAAAATATTATGCGGTTAATCAAGAGTTTTAAACATGGCAGTATACATGTTACAAAGACACATAATAAAAGTAGAAATATCCCAACTCCGATGAGTCGTCCTTTTAGCACCTGTAACCAGGAGCCAATGTAAAGCCAAGAAAACCAGTCACTTGTATCACTCATATAGTCCTGATTTTGGGCCTGCTGGATTTGTCTCAAAGGCATGCTGGGCATATGGGAACAGACATAATAGTCTGTATTTGCCGATTCTGTCTTTGTCCTGTAAAGGTGAGCGTCGTAGTCAAGGTAACCAGGAGGGTCCACCTTCCCATGGCTACGTACAGGTCCGTCACACCCTACTACTTGGTTACTCTAGAGTTGGCCAATGGCTGGAGGTTGAAGTGCGAGCAATTCCCTACGGGCGCCCAATCAGCACTTCCCCCTCGCCACTGAAGCAACCAAGTGAGGGTGAAACTTTCCTCTACTAGTTGATTTCTGTGGAGGAAGTGGAATCCTCTGGGACCTCAACCTTTTTGCAGTGGCTCTGATGTATCCAGGAGGGTCTCTCCGCTATTTTGCAGGCAGTTGGAGTGGTCAGAAGCACTTGAAATGGCCTCTATCAACCCCCATCACCTTGCTTTAGGCCTTCGTCCTGCGATAGGAATACTTATGACTCTTCTACTGCAGAAAAAACCCCTCTGTGGAAAGGGTGCTGGGTCCAGTTATCTTACTGCTGTTATGATCCCAGCAGTCTTCAGAGTGTCATCGTATGCACAGTACAGTGACACAGCATTAGGTGATGTTCATAGGAAACTGCTGTCATCACCACCATAGCTTCTGGTTCCTGTGCTTTCACAGAATCATGATGCCATCCTTAGACTCCCCCTGTGCTGTCGATGGAGCTTGGCACGCTCCCCTCATCCTTCAGGTGCCCGTCTGTTGTCCACAATCTCCTCTGTTGGCCTCTGGAAATCCCCCTTGGCACAGTTCTCATTCCAACGCAGTTTCGTGGTCCTTGCTGTGGCTCCAAAGTCTGATCTCATGATGGCCCCCAACCAGCTTGACCTTTGACCTCAACCACTGCCTGGGCTGTCAGCTATGCCTGGAATGGTTCTCGCTTCTCACTGGGCCTCTGAAGATTTCTCAGGAGATGACTGCTGCACCTATATTTCCTTGCTAGGAGGAAAAACTTCTATTTGGAGAGCATGTCAACAATCATCAAACCACATTCTTTAGTTCAGTGAACTTCACTTATAGGCCATCAAAGCCTCATCTGAACATGGATGCACCACTTGCATAGGTTCAATACCCGTTGAATGAACTGTTAATCACACAAATCGCTGCAAAAATCATATAAAACATAGTTTAATGTTAATTCATTGTTTCATGTTAATCCTGGACCCCTCCTCTTGACGCATGGACACTCCCATGAGTCAACTCATCAAAACCAGATTCCTGTCTTAAAGAAAAAGGTTAGCCAAATCATGTCCTAGGCAACATCAGGGCATCTCCTCCTCTGGAGAAGCACCACCCCGGACCTATAATCCTGCAATAAAAGATGTTAGTGTGTTTTGCATATTAAGTTTGCTTAAAAACTGGCTCCGCCAGGAGCCTGCATACACACCATCATGGACTGGAAAACAAGATCTGGAAGTGAAATCAAACTTCACACTTATAAACAACTATATCATAAGAGTAATAAAGCATTCAACATCAGCAAGACAAGTGTCATGTGCAGGTTTTTTCAAATCAGTAAACTACAATTATTTCCATAAACACTGCATCTCTTATTTGTTTTTCTCATGTCACTTGTCCGCTTCTGCTGAATTCTCTACATGTACTCTTAGAAAAACAAACATTAGCAACACACATTGACCATCCCGATGGTCAGACACAGGTCGACAGTTTCCAGAGGTGCCATAAAAAGACCATAAAGTTAGCCATCCATAGCTGTGGAAAGAAGTGACACTAGTTTTCAACACAGGAAACTTCTCATCAACATATAGCCTGTAACTACAATTTTCTTCATACAAAATCTCAGTAATCCTGTGGTAGAAAAACATTAACTAGTTGTCCTGTTATAAATCACATGATCAAACCACATGAAGAATTGTAATGCTGTAGGGAAGAAAATGTAAATGTTAGCGCTGCGCGGGTGTATACACTCTTTCTCACAGTAATCTCTGTGAGCAACACAAACCCACGAATAACACACCCCTGGTAGATTCACAGACACAGAAAGTGGCATTTAAAAGTTAAATTGGTATGCAACCTCAGATGTTGCTGTCATCTTTCTGCTCCTGTAAAAAGAAACACATAAATTCATCCACCCTTTTGGCCTGTCTAGGTGGAGGTTAACTTTGAGTCGTGGTCAAGTCTTGTCAGCTTTTACCAGTCAGTCAGTTTGTTTTTATTTCCATTCATTCATCCATTCTTTCTTTCTTTGCTGATAGTGGAAACTATCGCCGCATTTGATTTCCACCCTCAGCAAAATGACGTCATTTCAAAAGAAAAAAGAAGAATTTTAGATCGGATTACCTCGCTGAATCCTTTTTGGGCAGGGACTCTCATTTTCTAATTGTCCCAAATAAGTGGCTTTCTCCTGAGCCCATTTCAATGTGGAGAAACTCACTTGTAACAATTTTCTCGACGACGTATCGTATAGCGCTTCTAATCGTGCAGATCTGCTCAAACAGAGATTATCAAACAAAATTTTCAGTGCACTGTGAAAGTATCAAAATAAAAAGGCCTTATTACGTCATGACACATGCTCCTCATCTCAGGAGGGTAAATCATACCATCAGCATGGTTTATCATACCATCATACTGATTGGCAGGCTCAACTTCACAACAAAAGAAAAATCATCAGCTAGATTCACTCCAAACTAACCATCAGCTGCACAACACACAACATAAGCCTAACGTCGTATTAGCTATGAGTTTAATCCCCAGGTCTGTGCTCTTCACTCATTTAGGCCACACACCCATTTTATTCAGTTTTCCTTTTTCCCCTCATCATAAAACATGTGACATGTTGTCATGCACTTCACAAAAGAAGTTTGTTCTGACGTATTCAGAGTTGTGTAGGTACAGGATTCACTCGCACATCAAAACAGGAAACTCAGTGTTTTAGAGCCTCCACTCTAACAAACTCCAACACATCTCATTCACTCGTGCTAAGATTCAGTCACCTTTCCTCAATCTAAGAACGATCAACTAATTTGCATATCAGCTATTAACCCACTAAGATGACAGGACAACAGAAATGCATGTTCAAAATGTTATCACAAAAATAGAATTTCCCTCATACAGTAAATTACTTGTGCTGCATCAATCAAGCAGGAAGCACCTCCCAATTTACTATATTAACAACTAAATTTATTGTCTGATCACTGGGTGATCAAACCAGAATCTTTTTTCCCACAAAAGTTAAACTGTTGTCCTGCAACCTAGAGAGTCAATTTTTTTTATTGGATAAATTCAGCATTTGATAACAAGTGTCTGTTAAATTCACACTATTTTAACACTGATGAGAGATAACAAGCTAATTTTCATTGCATGTGTTTGTGTTATTAGGCAGGTTTAATGCATATTCTGCTTGTGTGTGTGTGATTTTGTATGTTTCTTTTTGCAATGTTTCAGACTCCTTCACAATTTCCCACTTAAGCAGTCAGTTTTGTTTTTCCCAGGTTTGCTAACCCAAATTTTGATTTCCCATATTAAACAACAAAATTCCTATGTGTTCTCACCACTCCTCTCACTCTGTTGTCCTCTCCCACTTCAACAGTCCAGTAGCAGGCAGTTCTCTTTCAGCTTTGTCCTGTGTTTCACTGTCTCTTCTTGCCATTTTCTCCAAAGGTGGCAAATGTCAAACTCCAACAGTCTCCTCAGTTCTCCTCAAACGTTCTTTTCACTTGCACAGAGAATTTGCAGCTTGTTGGGAACACAGTGCCATTCATCCAATCAGGCAGGATGATGGGTTTGCTCTTCTTCTCTGATGCTGTTTGTCCACACTGCTGCTGCTTGCTGGGACTCTTTGCCCAGGACTTTGCTGCTGTCTCTTTATCTGCCATGTTATTGCTCTTTGGAGCTGCATTCCTTGTCTTCAGGGAGGAGTGAGAGCTCGCTTGTGAGTTTGAGAGACACATGGTGCTGTAAATAAGTTAGCCAGAAACTTGGCCTGAATGTTTCTAATGATGTTAAACTATAACTTTCTTCCGACCGCTGCATGTGGAAAATTGATTCAGGTCTGCTTTTCACCTGAAAGTGACAAACTAAGACATTTTCATTATTATTATCACTGCTTAATCAACACACATCTCTCTCTCTCTCTCTGTTTTTGTGAACAGTCCTTTCTTAAAAGCAGAAAATGAGATTGTAGTTGTTCTTGGCTGATCAACACAAAACCTTTTTCCTATGATTATTTTTCATCTACAATGTAAATTTTGTCTCTTTTTCACTCTTTTTTTTTTTTTACAATAGCTGGTGACCTGCAGAATCACCGCTCTCACAATCAGAGGCAATTACTTTTACACAGCGCACAAAAACACTATGACGTCAGACACATTCACACTCACTTTTTCATCTGTATAAATAAATCATTTGGCCAATGGCATGTGCCATGGTGATCCATAAATATGATCACAAGTTTATTGAATTATTTTCAACCCAACAAAACAAATAAACAAAAACATGATGCTGATGCTATGAACACTCCACACACATGAGTCAAGATGCAGGAAAACTGCTCACGGAAACGCTTCACACTCCAGTTATCATAGTTATCATAGTTTCGTTTCCCTCTCTTTTATGAGTTCTTAGCCAGATCTCAATCTGATAATGTGTAGCTTGCTCATCAGCTCAGAAGAGACCACAACGCAACCTCACACAGTGGTTGCGTGCTTTGCCCCACAGTGGCAAAGACTTGCACTTTCATATTCAATTCAGCTTCTCCGTCATGTAGTTTTCAGCTGCTTCATACAGGGTTCAGCATATTAGTTGTTTTCATAGGTGTGCTCTATATCTCAACAATGGCTCATATTAGGATGACAGTTTGTCAAACAGGTCAAGTGCCTCTATGCACGTAATTAGTTAAAGTATTTACCTATTTTACTTCATATGTCATTGTACTGAATTTGAGCAACCCTAAGCTTAATGCAGATTACTTTCAACAATTATCCACCTCACATCATAACTGACTGAGGTGCCTCTTCATATTAATATTATTTCATCATTAACACCAGTTTACAGGTTGTTATCCTTGCTATTATTAGTATGAATACATTAAAGATAAGTTGTAATTTAGCCTTTTGTTTATTTTACTTTATTCCTCTTGTATTTATATGTATTCAGTCGGGTCTGTTTCCAACCCTTTTTAAACTACTTTAAACTACTTTGATCTCTAATTTTCACTTGGTGAGGGATTATTACGTTCTTCCTATTCTGAACTGCTCTCTTCACCTGAGCTGCTATCCTATTCTGAGTTACTGTCTTCTTTGTTTCTTACAGTCACGTACAAAATGTCCCTCTTTTCCACACCTCCAGCATGCAGTGCTAAAGCCACTGTTTGGTGTGTGTGTAGCTCTACCTCTACCTCTTGCTCTTCCACTATGCATTCCTCTCCCTTTCTTTTGTTTTTGTCCTGCTCCGGCTTGTTGTTTTTCTAAACATTTCTCATCAGGTGTTAATTTCGCTTGTTTATTCTCCATTTTCAAAGATTTTTCTGGGCCGTCGCTGGCACGCTTGACTTCAGAGTGGTTTACTGATACGGCCTTCGACTTCACCCTAACGGTGAAGCGGTATCAGTTTTATGAGATGAAACTCAACCGTTCTCCTTTGTCACCAGTACTTGAGCCTCAGCAAAGAAAACAAAAATGGAAGTAGTTCAGCAGCTTATTGTGCTGTAAAATCAATTATTACTTCCAGACACACACACATATAGACATTTGCGCGCTAATTTGTCACGAAGTATTTCACGGCTACCTCTAAACCCAGTCTAAACACAGTTCCTTTTGGCGAACTTAAACCTAATTTGTCACGAAGTATTTTCAGCTACCTCTAAAACTAGTCTAAACACAGTTCCTTTTGGCGAACTCAACCTATTTTATCACGTGACTTTAAACCTTTGCGGCCGTTTTATATACCAAAATAGTGTTTCTCACCCTCCGACGTCTCACTGGTGATTCGGATCATCAGACTGAATCCCAGCGCCGTGGGCCAGGCCACCGGCCCAGACCCGAATTCAAGTCCTGGGGCTCTCTCCTCGTCTAAGAGGGCTGTGCACAGGCTTCAGTGCTGGTTCCCCACGGCGTCAGGAATCAGTGCTGGATCTTGGAACAGAGTCACAGATAACAGTTCTGATGTTTTCTGCTCCGGCTACGAAGGACCAAATAATGTTAAGAAATATGTTCTAAAACACTTCTTCAGCAGAGAATTAGAGAGGAGAAACACACAGAATTTCTTGCTAGCAAGGGCAGCCTAGAGTGAGACTCAGAGACTCGCCCTGAGGACTTGCCCTGGTCCTTTATTTATACACTTCAGTGGGTGCTTGTGTGGTGTGTGTGTGGTGTGTGTGTGGTGTGTGTGTGGTGTGTGTGTGGTGTGTGAGGGGGGGTCAGAGTGTGACCCCATAAAGACTTCCCTAAAACTGCTGGTCTGGAAAGTCCAGCAGTTCATCAAACCAAAACCACTTAGACTGGAAACAGATATAACTACGTTAATCCTACCGTAAAACAATAAAACAAGGTACGAACTTTCCCATGCTCCTAGGATGTGGGGGTGAAAGCCAGAACACCCTGGAATGTTGCAGACTTCCTAGGATGAGACATCCTTTCAATAAACACAAATGATTACATGCAGTATTCTACCATATACAAACTTATATCATTAAAAGATTATACTGACTACTAAGTACAATTTTCCATTGACATCATGTTTATCAAGTTAAGATGTATTGTCCATTCTGTGGATTCCAATTTGAGAACTTCACAAAATTTTGCTGTTCCTGTGGAAAAGACATAAGTTTTGTACAAGCTAAAAATGCTTTCACATCGGCAGAACAACAACACTCAAGAGGTAATTTTTTCTGAACTTCCTGCTATCGTAACTCCAACTTGTTCTATAAGGAAAAAATTGAAAAGGGCAAGATTTGTTCAGGTGTTTGTACTTTTCAGATAGTGTCATAAATGAAAAATTATGTTTTTAATAGGGAAATTATAGACATCTGGTGTCATGTGACTGATAAATCCACATTTCTGAAAGCAAAAAAAAAATTCCTGCTGGATCTGACTGTTGGGAAGAGGTAGAGTTTTATGTACATTATGTTTATAATTTTTTTTAAAATAATGACTTTTTCATATTTGCTTTTGAATTATAAACAACGATAGACAAATAAAGATCCTCTTACTGTCTCTCTGTGTTACACCCTTTTTTGCCTCTTCAGCCAAGACAGTAGTTCAGCAGTTCTTCAAGTACCGTGAAGGTAAAGAGGCAGAAAGTAGGATGTTCTCAAAATCCAAAAAGAAATCAAAGAAAACAGTAAAGGTATAAATAAAAAGATTTTTAAATGTTAATCTGTTGTCTGACAACACTTTTCTAATCTGTGACCATACATTTCCTGAAATGTATGAAAAGCATACAAGAATGAAAACGCATATAAGATTTTAATAGAGAACAAAAGATTTACTTGTGTTGTCACAAATAGGAAACAACTACCAATTAACCTTGAATGACAATAAGATTTAAGGGAAAGCCACAAATTTACGAGAAGTTTGCTTTGAACGTGTGATTAAATAAAACCCTACTACATCATTAGAATTTCCCTCTGGGATTAATAAAAATGTTTTTCATTCATTTGTGTAAAGTTTATTTATTTCTTTGTTTAGAATTTTTGTAAAACTAGGCATCCTATTCCTCACTTTCAAATAATGTTTTTCCTGTTATTGCATTGTGACATTTAATGGAAAAAAAGAAGCTTTTCACTCATGGAAAGTTATTTAACCCTTCAGTGTATGATAAAGGAAGTGTAGTCCAACATCCGGGTTTAGTGTACAAACACCAAACACTAACAGGGGAAAGTCTGCTTTGAAATTTTTGTCTTAAAGAACAAACTTTTCCAATAAGTTTGACAAATGATTAAATCAACACAGTAAATATTCAAAATCCATCTTGAATGTATTCTATATAGACAGAAAAAATGGAAAAGAATATTCATATTGTAGAAGTATTTTTAGTTTTGCACAGAATCAGCACATTACACAAACATATTTTTGTCTTTTTACATGACCCAAATTCATTATGACAGTGCTTTAAGGACTATTTGTCAGGGTTCCTGGGTCATCGACCCAGTGCTTTTGGTTTTGTTCATGTTCAGTTTATTTTGCCACTGCCTGTTTCACTTCCTGTTTGTTCCTGTGTCAGCTCGTCTCGTGCCATTAGCCAGATTATGTTCAGCTGTGTACTCACCGGTCTCTCATTATCATCCTCATCAGTCTGTGTATTTAAGTCTTCTGTTTCTACTCGTTCTTTGTCGTGTCATTGATGTTGATGTTATGTCGTCGTTTCCGCCAGCCAGCCAGCCACTCAGTCCGTTCGTCCTTCCTTCCTTCATTCATTCAGTCAGTCGTCCAGCCAGCCAGCCAGCCATTTCTTACCTCTGTTCTGTTTGCTCACGCCATCACAATAAACACCAGTCTTCACCTACCTGTGAGTCCTGCGTTTGGGTTGCTTCTTCCTCGCCTCAGCAACCCCTGACAGAATGACACGACCCGTGCCACGAAGACACGCTTGGAACCCAGCGGACTCGGACCTCTACGAGCGGCAGGAGGCAGCGCTTTCCTGTTGGGCAGAGGAGCTCAGGGGAAAACAGCGGCTCTTCGCGGAGAGAGAGCACGTCTTCGATGGGACTCGCCTGGCTCTGGGCGGGCCTCGGAGACGCCGCGTTCCCCCACCTGCTGCCTCACCTGCCCCGGAGCATTTGCCGCGGAGAGCGGACGTTTCATGCCGCGCTGCGGCCGCTCCCTCTCTCGCCGCTCCGCTCCTCGCTCATACACCCGCCGCCTCATTCGCCGGACCTTTCACTTCGCCACGGCACAGCGGCTATGCCTCCAACCTCGGCTCAACGGAGGTTCCCGCGCCAGAGGCTCAGTGGTTTACCCCGCCCGCTTCCTCTTCCCGGAGAAAGCGGCGCACACGCCGTCAGGAATTGGACTACTTTCAACAACTCCCGGTGGTGAGTTCCAGTGACTGTTTTTCGCACTCGTCATCGGACTCACTTAAAACACATAACCGATTCACCACCAATTCATGGGGAGTTTCCCTCCTGGATGATGTAGACTGGGAAGATTTTTTCTGCTCTGCTCCCGCAAAGACTGTAAATCGTGGTGGCAGAAAAAACAGACTAATCCCTGATAAACCTGCCAGTAGCACACACCCGGTCACTATTTCCACACCCGTCACTCAGCCATTTCCCACCAGCACGGCAGCCCAGATTCGGCCTTCCTCCTCAGCCATTTCATCACCTCAGATGACTAGGGCCCGGCCTACACCCACACCAGTACCAGCTCCCAGGAGGAGGGCAGCTGCGACGCAGCCTACCTCCACATCAGCTCTTGTTTCCCGGGTGGGGGTGACTGGTGTCCAGCCACCTCCCGTGCCTGTCCCAGCGCCCAGGCGGAGGGCAGCCTCAATCCAGCCTGGCCTCCCTAGAGGCTTGGAAGAGCTAACCGGTCCACCTGCTACTTCACCTCTTCATCCACCTCCTGATCCAGCTTTCCACGCCCTTGCATTATCCCTAGTTAGATTAGCTGACCTGTCCCCTGCTCAAGCACCAGCTTTACTAGCCCAGGCTGTAGCCAGGGGCCTCCGCGCCCGCTGGCCCGGCCGCTCTCCAGCCAGGGGCCTCCGCGCCCGCTGGCCCGGCCACTCTCCAGCCAGGGGCCTCCGCGCCCGCTGGCCCTGCCTGTCTCCAGCCAGGGGCTTCTGCGCCCGCTGGCCCTAAAGCTGTGGCTCCGTCACCCCCGGCTCCCGTGCCGTCGCCTGGTCCAGCCTCAGCTTCAGCTTCTGCTTCGCCTGGGCCAGACTCAGCCTCTGCTTCAGCTTCTGCTTTGCCTGGGCCAGACTCAGCCTCTGCTTCAGCTTCTGCTTCGCCTGGTCCAGACTCAGCCTCTGCTTCAGCTTCTGCTTCGCCTGGTCCAGACTCAGCCTCTGCTTCAGCTTCTGCTTCGCCTGGTCCAGACTCAGCCTCTGCTTCAGCTTCCGCTTCGCCTGGTCCAGCCTCAGCTTCCGCTTCGCCTGGTCCAGCCTCAGCTTCCGCTTCGCCTGGGCCAGCCTCAGCCTCGGCGTCAACCTCTGCTTCGCCTGGGCCAGCCTCAGCCTCGGCGTCAGCCTCTGCTTCGCCTGGTCCTGTGGCTGCCGCGCCGTCGCCCCAGCCACGTCCTGGACGTCTTCCTCGCGGCCGCCCACCGGACCAGCTCAGCGGCCGCCACCGCCTTCCTCGCGGCCGCCCACCGGACCAGCTCAGCGGCCGCCGGCCACGCAGCTGCCCGCCTGACCAGTCTGGCCTCGGCCGCCGGCCACGCGGCCGCCCACCTGAACGGTTTCTGTTTTGGACTCCGTCCCTCCGTCCTGGGCCCCTCCGCCCGCCCTGTTCTGGTTTTTCTTTCTTTTTGGCCGTCGAGTGCCGGCCTTTGGAGGGGGGGGGGTACTGTCAGGGTTCCTGGGTCATCGACCCAGTGCTTTCGGTTTTGTTCATGTTCAGTTTATTTTGCCACTGCCTGTTTCACTTCCTGTTTGTTCCTGTGTCAGCTCGTCTCGTGCCATTAGCCAGATTATGTTCAGCTGTGTACTCACCGGTCTCTCATTATCATCCTCATCAGTCTGTGTATTTAAGTCTTCTGTTTCTACTCGTTCTTTGTCGTGTCATTGATGTTGACACTATTTAAACACCACACCGCTAGCCTAATGGAATTACATTGAAATACATAAATGTTGTGAACATGCATTGCAAAATGTTTTGACAGAAATATAATGCACTCAGCTCAAAAACCCATATTCCAATAAAGACGCTGTTCAGAAATGACAGCATGATTGCGTTACCTTTATGAATTGCTATGGCTTTAGACCTTGTTATCCGCACATTTCACTCTTTATTAGAATGACATTTGACACAATTGAAAGCCTTCGAATCTCTCTCATAATCAACCCCATAATCAGTAACTCCACTGTCACATTTAGATTGAATCATTTACAGTAAGATTTACGATTAAATCATTTACAATAGTATGTATTCAGTAGCTGACATACCATTGAGGTAGAGTGTGGACACTGTATGTACATACATGGCTTAATTATCTGGGTAGCATTTATGGCTTTGTAAAAGCCTGTGAGAAAGTGCACAATTGACATATAGCTTAGCTGAGTTCTGATAACAGAACCTCTGGCTAATTTCTGCACTGTGCAATTACCATATTTTCCTATAGCACATAAACAATGACTTTCCATTTCAACAAAGTGCGAGACAGCAAAAATACTTCCAATTTTTAAATGCACCACAGAATTGTCTCTTTGTTTTGTTTTGCTGTACGTATAACCGTGAACAGTGGCGGTCCTTGCCTGTTCGTGGGCCCTGGGCGAACACGCCCTCTACCCCCTCACCCCCACCCACCCTCTACACACACACACATAAAACATATTAAGGATTGTACATTAACACGAAACTGTTGTCGGAACCATACTGAATTTCACCAGAGAAACACACATATATGAAGAGACAGAGAGTATGCATAGTATTCGTCATACAATGAGAACAGGACAAATCAACAACTGACAATGACTAATTAATATTAAAATCTGTAACATAATGTATTGTTTGGAGTTTAGTCTGTTACTGTTGCTATTTTTACCATTTCTTCTTGGAGCAACTGTAACGCACATTATTTCCTTAGGGATTAATAAAGTATTCTGATTCTGATTGTTTCAGGTTGACCTGCCATTATCCAATCACACATCTGCTTACCTGCATCTTTTGCTCGTTTCTCCTCCTCTTCTTTTCTGTTTTTTCTAAACTGAGCACCTGATGGCTTTGAACTTTTCTTGTCCATCTTCCATTGGTTTTAATTTTGCACTCCAGTATGAACACAAATCCCCCAACTCGAGGATCACCACAACATAACCTCATAGACCTATACCTTAGTTCACAGATTCACTTTGTCTAAGGTGTATTTCTGGTATTTTGCACGACCCAGGATTCAATATATTATAAATTATAAATTGTTATTGATCCCTTTACTACACTGTTCCAAAAAATAGTAATGTTAAAGTATCTTACTGTATTTTACAGTTTTGTACTGTTTTTCTAGAATATCATTAAATTTACATAAGTAGACTGGGATCTTGCATGTCAAAGGTAAAATAACATAACATCACTGTAAATATAGTAAAACACAATTTACTTGTTTTTTAAATATATTTTTGTGTACATATGCATATTTAGATTGTAAAAATACATCCAGAAATGTATCATAATTTCACGAATATTTGTCTGTCATGTGAGAGAATGATCTGTTAAATACAAATGTAATACTATGGAAAAATATATAAAATTATCGAAAATTAATGAGAATAATCAATAATTAAAGGAGTATTTGAATTATAATCTTGCTGAAAATATCCAACACGTTCTCACTCCCAACTCGTCAAATGTGTGACGCATGGTCCGGCTCCCTCTGCTTCACTTATCGACGCGCAGGGTACCCCCCTCGCGTCGACAATTGACGTGCAGGGTCCTCTCATTGAATACTATAGAGCTCCCTTAATGTTGCTTATTGACGACAAGAGATTGCCGCGGAAGAGCCTGTTGTCCATATATTTATATATTTCTGAAATCACATTGTAGTGACATCCGTGAATCGCTACCTTATCGTGGTGGAGGGGTTTGTGTGTCCCAGGGATCCCAGGGGCTATGTTGTCTGGGGGCTTTTGCCCCCTGGTAGGGTCTCCCATGGCAAATTGGTCCTGGGTGAGGGACCAGACAAAGAGCTATTCAGAAGACCCTTATGAATAGAACATCGAGGGAACAGTTTACCCTGCCCGGGATAGGGTTACCGGGGCCCCGCCCTGGATCCAGGCCCGGGGAGGGTGCCCGAGGGTGAGCGTCTGGTGGCTGGGCCTTAGTCCATGAGGCCCGGCGGGCTGGGACGCACCAGGATGCTCTAGGCCGTAGGTCGATGATCGATTTTGTAATCGTATCACCAGACTTGCGACCATATGTTCTGGACACTCGGGTAAAGAGAGGGGCTGAGCTGTCAACTGATCACCACCTGGTGGTGAGTTGGATCAGGTGGCGGGGGAGGATGCTGGACAGACCTGGTGCACCTAAACGCGTAGTGAGGGTGTGCTGGGAATGACTAGCAGAGGCCCCAGTCCGCGAGATCTTCAACGCACACCTCCGGCAGAGCTTCAACAGCATTCCGAGGAAGACTGGGGACATTGAGTCCAAATGGACCATGTTCAGCGTCTCCATTGCCGAAGCTGCTGCATTGAGCTGCGGCCACAAGGTGGTTGGTGGTAATCCCCGAACCAAATGGTGGACACCAGAGGTGAGGGGAGCCACCAAGCTGAAGAAGGAGTCCTATCGGGCTTGGTTAGCCTGTGGGACTCCGGAGGCAGCCGACAGGTATCGACAGGCCAAGCGGAATGCGGCCCGGGCAGTGGCTGAAGCAAAAACTCGGGTGTGGGAGGAGTTCGGAGAGGCCATGGAAAAAGTCTTTGTCTCAGCGTTGAGTAAGTCGCTCCAGTGTCCACCAGGAAGGTCATTTCAGTCCCTTCCACGGTCATTGACAACATAGGATCTGCCATTCCCATGCTGCTGGATCTCTGTGGGTCCCGTCAGTACTGCTCCTCCTCCCCGCCCCAGTTGGCCAGGGGATACTGAGCCACCGGCGCCATGCCTGGGTTCGGAGCTTGATGTCCCATTGTTTGGACTGCTCTTCCTCGAGGAGCTCCACGTGCCTGGGGTGGATAATATGGTTCTTGTGGCCTCGGTGTAGGACAGTTGCGAGCCCAGTGTCCTTGTCCTCCACACCTTAGGGACATGTTGGGGTCCAGCATAGGTCCCCCCAGACCATGACCCCTTGGTCTTTCCCCTCCGTATCCACCACGCCCTCTCTGCGACCTACCAGCCCCCCAACTCCCCGCGGGTCGTCCTTGCCTTGGTCCATTGGCGGGCCATCGGTCATCAGGGTACAAATTTGGGTCTAGATCTGGCCAGTCAGGCGTCGGATCGCCCTGAGGCTTTGCCACCAGCATTTTCTTAACTCCATCCTTACTTTCTTTTTTCTTTTCATTTACTTTGATTTTGCAATTGCAATTGCAATCTCAGCAGCTGCCCTTGCGCCTCCTCTAACTCCTTTTTCTTGTGGGTCGCGTCGTCCTTCTCCTGCCGAAGCCGATGGATCACATGTCTCTCCCATTTTGTAGAATTCGCAACCGCAAAGTCTGGGTTCTTTTCTAGGTCAGCTCTCACTCGTTCTGGTAGACCTGCCAACACCGCTGAGCGAAACCAATCCCTATGTTCTCCCTCCTGTCCCGGATGTTCTCCAGTCTCCATAATCCACTGTTCTTTTGCATGTTCTATAAACTCTCTAGGAGTGTGTTCTGGGCTCCACACTATTTTAGGTGTGGTGCCAGTATTAGGGGTCAGATATTTGTCACGCACTGCGTCCACGAGAGAATTTCGCACCCTTTCATAGGGGACATAATTTGGTGCACACGTAGTTCCTGCTATCTGTTCCACATCAGCTAAGCCTCCTCCTCTCATGGCTTGCCCACCGACTGCTCTAAAATCACCCAAGGCGAGCTCTTCTCTTTCTCTTAGACTACGCAGCCTCCTCAGCCAAGCGGCTCCTCCCTCTGTGATCGGGGGTAGTTGCTTCACCAGTGCCTCCAAGTCTCTGATGTTATAGGGCTGATACACTGGTTCTCCCTTTAGCCCCTTCATCAAAGGCATAGAGAGTGTCAACTAATCCTCTGCATCAAACTCCCCCTCCTCAGTTTGCAATGCAATGCTTTGCCCCCGGTTCTTCTCAAAAATCGACTGTCTTTTGTCTCTTTGTTCCCCCAGAGCCCTTCCAGAGCGAAACGTCCTTAAACCCAAGTCAGCGTTAAACTTTGGGGCGAACCCTTCATTCCCCAAAGTCGACGCTCCCCGTGGTTTCCTTGATTTTCCCATTGACCTCTTAATCTCCTTCTCTCATCCTTCAATCCCCTCTCCTACTATCCCCTCCTCCAGTTTATTTACCTTCTCTTCTAGCTCTTTTAGGGCTTCCGGGTTGGTAGATGTTTTTCCGTTTTTAACCTCCCCCTGCCACTGATTTTCTTTGAGGTCGCCAGCATTTGGCCTCCGACCGGCCTTTTGCTTCACCTTCAATGGCAAACTCTGAAAGTGCGGTCCAGGCATATCCTCCTCTGAAGTCCATGCCTCCTGGGCTGCCGCTTCCTGGCTGACCCGTTCTGCTGTCACTTGGTCTGCACTCTTAGAAGCCTCAGGTTGAGCTTCTTCCCTAGCTCCTTCTGGGCTGAAGTGCGAAGGAGGAAGCAAAGTCACACCCTGTGTAGTTATGCTACTTTGTGATGTCCCAGCAACTGGCTGAGACTGGGTCACCTCTGGTGTAGCTGCCACTGATTTAGGCTGCGTCACTCCTGTGCTGGCTCCCTCTGCCTGCCGAGTAGGAGTCAATTGCCTACTGTCCTCCTGAAAATCCACAATTCCTCCCTTCACTGCTCCTGTTTCTCCTCCCGGCCCCCACAGAGTACCACTCTCCACAGTCAAAATTGGAAAGGCATACGGAGGGGGCGGGGCACTCGGGAGTTTTGTCAGGCTGGGATATCCAGACATTGATGTCCCTTCAGCCGTGGCTCCCTTCCGTCCCTCCTTCGCCGGCGTTGGTCCGGTCTCATCCACTTCCTCTTTCATCCACTGTGACACCCCCTGACACACAATCATGAATTTACAATACTTACCATGTTTTTCCTTCATCAGCTTCTTTTCTGCTTTCACTTTTCTGCTTACAAAGCGTCCCATGGGCTCCTCTTCCAATTCCTTCATCCTCTTCTCACATTTTTCACCTTCGAGTTTGAAGATCAAATGGAGAGGTACATTGTCTTCCAAAGTTTTTTGTTGGCTCTCACATAATTTCTTTACCTCATCTCCCATATGTCGGCACTCCCGGGCAATCTCCTTAGGAGTTCCCTGAGAGGTGATTTTGATGGCCTTTTTAAATTGTTCGATCTGCTCCCTAAGTGGCTTGTACTCCTTTTCCCCACTGGGGGTCGCCCTCGCGCTGTCAGCCATTCTGTTTTTAACCTCACCCTCACAAAATGGCCGCTCTTGAACTCCTCCCTCTGGGTTCCCTTGCTGTACTTCCCTTTTTACAGTCAAAGGCGCCTTGACTGCTTAAGCTTCACTTCCTCTAAGCTCTGACAGCCGCCTCGCGCCATATAGTGCCTCAAGTGGCCTGTCTGGGTAAGGCGAGGAAAAAATAAATAGAAGTCAGAGAGAAGCCGTGCACGCGCTCTGGTGTGTATGTGTGAAGCTGAGGAGAAGTAGCTGTCTTGCGCGTGTTGTCACGGGCAGCCACATTAAGAAAGCCTCACGGTTCGGCTGAGCCCAAAAGGGGTTTCCGTGAGGTCAGTGGAGCAGAAGTCGCAACTGCAGCAAGCTTATGCCGGGCTCACACTGCGATTTTGTCAGTCGTGCGATTCAGCTCCTGCTCAAACTGTACGATTGACTCGCAGGGGTTAGAAGTTCGCAGGTCACGATGCAGGGTCTCACACTATACGACCCGATGCTCTGATGCGACCTGAGTGCTCACACTGTGCGTCCATAAAATGAAGGTTATAACAGAAATTCTGTCGCTCGCTCTCCCTCTCTGTCTTTCACTCACACAGACACGCACGCCACCGCCATCAACTTTGCCAAATTGCTAATGAAAAACATTGATCAGGCAGCTGTGATTGAGCAGCAATGTCTATCCAACTATTTTTACGGTTGTTGTAGTCGTGATAATTTTGTGAGGCCACATCGAAAAGGCTCGGATGAGCTTTCCAAAGTTCTACAAGTGCCTCCATTGCTTGTGTCCAGATCACATGCTGCACTGCCGTGCTGCGCCATCTTTTTCGCTGACATTTGTGTTTGCGCGTGCGCAGTGTGAGAAACTGTGTTGACACCCTCACGACATCAATCGCTTGGTCGCGAGGATTTCAAATCTGTTTGAAATCCTCGCGACCAAGCGATTGATGATCGGGAGCTGGTCGTGAGGTGTTAATCGCTTCTCGTTACCCCACGTATACTACACGATGCACGACACACGATGAAGGCCAAAATCGGGCCGATCGCCAAAACGGTCGCACGACTCAAAAACCGGCTCAAAATGGGCCAAAAATCGCACAGTGTCTGCCCAGCATTAGACGGAGTTTCTCTCCGTGTGCGAAGCTTGGCTTGTGTAGCCGCGAGCTGCAACTGGTGGTGCTGCAGGCCACCATCAAGGTAGATAGCGTGGGGAGTTGGAGCGAGAGCTAACTCCAGCTGCGCTTTTCTTTAAGACCCTCCACCGTTTCCTGTTGGATTAGGCTGGGTTTGGCCGTTAAGTGAACGTTCGGAGCGAGGGAGCATAGTTAGCCGACTCGCTGGGAGCTGACGAGCCGATGGGAGGACTTTAGCCATGACACTTAATGTTGCCCGTTGCTAGCCTGAGGTTGGATGTATTCTACGGACCCGACATCGAGGACAAATTGAGTCACCGAGGAATAGGTTACCCTGCCATCTAGACAACGTCCTGGTTGTTCATCCTCCTGGTTACGCTGTATGTGAAAGTGTCACCTTTCGTAGCCCAGTGCTTTTCCCACGCACTGTCGCCGAGAGACAAAGGTATGGTTTCTATTTTCCTTGCTGTAGCTTTGGTCAGCTTAACGGACTGGGACCCTGCAGTCAGCTCCTGTTCACTACAGTTACACCTAAAAAAAAGGACTGTATATGGTTGCATGATCAAAGGACATTTTGTTGGGACTGACTTGTAGGAACTGGGACTATTACCCTGTGAACATTGTAAATTGTGTTATGTTTGTGATACAGTGTTAATCATTCTGGAGAAGAGAATTTCTTCGTTTCATTATTTTAGTGTAAACACAGGGTTTTACAACAGTGGGGACACAATTGCCTGCTTCATTCGTTGAACCTGATTTCTTTTTATTTCTTTTGTATTTTTTTGTTTCTCGCCATCCATGATTTTCAGGCCCGATCGTAACTGATGGATGGTAAATTTCACAGGGCCAGCTGAGCAAATTAAAGTTTAACATTGTTTAGAAGAGACCGTTTCATGTTTTTGTCTAACCCAAGTTGCCTTGGAGTACCCTAGCCATCTGGTTGGGGTACAGAAGATCAGAGGGAAGGTAGGCTAGGCTGTATTGATGTCTGATAATCTAGTACACCCCAGGCAGGCATCGTTTCCCCAGATTGAGTCCTGGAGCCCCTCTTCTGTGCCTGTAGCAGCCAGACAGCTAAAACCATTCTTACAGAAATAAGTATCAGGGTCAACTGTACTAAGGGGGGGGAGGGTCACGGAATCAGATCCCACCACCCTTTAGTCGTTCAGGGCAGCCTGTGCGCCTCTTCACCCCTACATAGCGGGGCTACTAGCCCCTCACATATGCCATATGTTAAAACAAGATCTAGAGTGTGATTAAAGTGGTGGGTGGGTTCTTTTACATTTTGAGAGAAACCAATTGAGTCTAATAACAGATTAAATGCCATGTTGAGGCTGTCATTTTTAGCATCTACATGGATGTTAAAATCACCCACAATAATTATTTTATCTGAGCTCAGAACTAAATTAGATATAAAGTCTGAGAAATCAGACAGAAACTCTGTGTAAGGCCCAGGTGGACGATAGATGATAACAAGTAAGACTGTTTTCTGAGTTTCACAGCTGGGGTGGACAATGTTAAGCATCATGCTTTCAAATGAATTAAAAGTCTGTCTGGGTCTTTCGTTAATTAATAGGCTGGTGTGAAAAATTGCTGCCACACAGCCCCCTCGGCCTGTGCTGCGAGGTCTCTGGTAGTTAGAATGACTCGGGGGTGTTGATTCATTTAAACTAACATAATCATCCTGCTGCAACCAGGTTTCTGTAAGGCAGAGTAAATCGATTTGTTGATCAATTATTAAGTCATGTACTAACAGAGACTTGGAGGAGAGAGACCTAATATTTAATAATCCACATTTCACTGTTTTACTCTTTGGTTCAGATGTGGATACTGTATTGTTCTTTCTTTGTGTTTATGTTTAAGTTGTTTGTTGCTGGTTTTTAGTTTGTTTTTTGTCTGTTTGGGAGCTGACATAGTCTCTATGGAGATGGGTTTTTGGGGGGGTAGCAGGAGGAGGGAAGCTGCAGAGAGGCGTGTAAGACTGCAACTCTGCTTCCTGGTCTCTGAAGCAGAGTTGCTCTGCTTCTCTGCTTACGGGTCATTTGTACTGACCCCACACTGTTATATTTCAACCCAGAAAATAAATCTGCACAGATTCCTTGTGTTCTTTATAAATACAACACAACGCAGAGCTGAGGAGTTTATTTGGGCCTGTTACAGTCGAGTGAAGCAGAAACTGGTTACACATGTAGACCATTTTTTGTATGAACTTCTGAAGTAGCGACTAGTGTAACTGAATATTGAGAAAGAGCCACGTCAGTAAATCCAGAAGCTTTTTACTATCTAAAGAAGTCTTTGTGCTGCTCCAGATGTCAGTAAATCTGACCCTAAATGTTTCTTTCAAACTCAAAGCTAATGTTTCACAGGCTGCTCTCCTTTGAATGACCTGCAGAAATCAGCAGGGTTACAACATGTGCTGAAAGAAGATTCAATGAAAAGGTTACTGATAGAAGACACGAGGTTCAACTGCAGCCTGTGTTTGAAGCACAAAGGAGACGCCTGCTGGAGCAGCTGGAGTCCTACACACACTCTTCACTACACAAACACCTACAACATCCACTCTTTCCACTCTGACTGCTGTGTTTGTGGAAACACTCTAACACACCGCGCTTCACATATGAACATGTGTGTGAAACAGAGCTGAGCTGACATTAAACATGATGGAGGATTTATTCACAAACACACAACAACATTTACACACATCTACAGATTTACACACACATTACCTCTGCAGGACGACACACGCCTGATTTAATGATTTTAATTTACTGCTGTTTCTGTACAAAGCAACACTTTGTTTCTATTCTGAGTTGGTTACTTTGTTTGTTGGATTTCAGTCGGTTTCTGCTTTAATTCATGTTAGAATCAAATGTTTTGACATGTTTCACTTCTTGTTTGCTGAAGTGGATTTTCAGCTGTCTCCAAACCAAAGGCTTGTTTTAAAGAAAGACAGTTTCACTGGGATTGAGGGAACGATGTGTTTGCAGTTTCTAAAGATTTCATGTTACTAACAGCTCAGCTCTCTGCAGCAGATACAGGCTGGACTTTAAAATGAATGGGACCATCTGCAGACCAGGTCCAGCAGGTCTTCCACAGATCCTGTTGGAAAAATGTGCTTTTCATTTGCTGCAGCCATAGAAGCTGATGAAGATTTCAAATATCTCCATCATCCCAAAGAAAAACTGGTTTGCAGGCTGAGCACGAGGAGAAGGAAACTCCAAACTAGTCCAGTCATTTACAGTGTGCAGGAATATTGATGGTCCTACTGGGAGCAGCACCAGTTTAAATGTTCCACATGTTTTATAGGATAAAGGAATTCCTGTGGAATTCCCGTCCACTTCAGATTTAGTTTGATCCTGATCTGTGTCAGCAACAAGTTCACCCTGAAGGAACTTATCCAGGCTAATCTATACTTCTTCATTTGCAGTTCTGATCAAAACAGTTTCACGCATTTCTAATATCTCAGTATCATTGATCCAGTTTATTGTTGAATAATATTATTGTTTATTCCAAATAAACAGGGACCAAACCAGTCAGAAGTGAGGAATTAAATACAGACAAAATGTCCAGATTCATAAACATCCTGTAGGAATCTCACAGAAGGATCTGCAGGACTCAGGAAGAAGCTTCATTAAATAATCCTAAATCTGTCAGAGTCTCCTCAGCAATGTTGCCTCTAATGTTTCATGTGTCTGAGTGAACACACAAACTCCCTGAGCGATCCCTTGGACCACTGTGAGCAACAGCAGACGTGAGCACTGTGGTCACGCCAGCATCACATCCATCCAAGTTACATGTTTATTAAAATAATCAAATTACAGCATTTATGTTAGACTACTTTTAATTAACTGCCCACTTACAATAAAAATTTAAAAAATCTTGTTCTTGACCTGTATAGTATGTTAACACTATTGGAAGGAAAAATAATAATAATAATAACTCCAATTTTGAAAACACAACTTATTTATTATTTAGTGCTGAGGCTAAGGAGTCTGCAAACATGTCCTGTGTTTCAGAAAAAGCTCTGAGTCCTTCTTCTGACTGGGGACGACCACTTCAGCCCAGGACCATGGATGTGTGGTGTGGAGCAGGAGGAGTTTCAAGGTTCAAGGTTCTTCATTTGTCACATGCATAGTTATGCAAGTATAACACACAGTGACTCGACATGTGCAAAAATGGGGGGGGGGGGGGGGGGGGGTAGAGGAAAAACATTATATATATAGTATATACATTGGGTGAATGTGCAGTAGTAGCAGCAAGCAGGTGAATTCTGTACATTAAGTGAATTAAGAATAGACAATCTGACTATTTTACAGGATAGACAATATAAACATATTTAAAATTAAAGGAATATGAAATGTACATTGTGCCTGGGTTTAGAGTGTTTGGAAGAGAGTCAATTATAGATGATGTGAGAGGGCGGGTGTGTGTGTGTGTGTGTGTGTGGGGGGGGGGGGGTTGGTTTAGGACCCGGATGGCTTGGGGGTAGAAGCTCCTCTTGAGTCTCTGTCCTTGCCCGAATGATGAGGAACCTTCTACCAGATTGCAGAAGTTGGAACAGTTTGTTGCCAGGATGGGATGGGTCCTTCAGTATCTGAGGGTGAGGACAGGTGGGCGGAGCCACACAGCTGTGTCCTGGAGGGCTGCACTGAGCGAGCCAATGTTTTAGACTGTGTGTGCATCACGTCTATGAAGCTTTTTTCTTCTTCTATCTATCTAACCCTTCTTCTATATACTTAAAACAATGCTTCAGATTCCAGGGCATTAACATTAGCAGGATCTGAGCTGCTCACACCATGTTGGTGTGAGCACAAAAGCAGCAGGACAGCAGCTCTTCCTGCAGTGCCTGAGAAGATTCAGCATGAACCCAGAACACTAAGAAATACTGCACCATTGAGAGTATTCTGACTGGCTGCATCAGCACCTGGTACGGCAGCTGTAATGCTCTGGACTGCAAAGCTCTGCAGAGGGTGGTGAGATCAACACAGCATCACCAGGACTGAACTGCCAGCCATGCAAGATCTCTACAGACAGCGCTGCATGAGGAAGACACAGCGGATCATCTCTGATCCCAGACACAGACTTTTCACACTCCTGCCGTCCGGCAGGCAGTTCAGGAGCAATCAGACCTGCACTACCAGACACAGGGACAGTTTTTACCCACAATCCATCAGGCTTTTGAACTGCTGACATTCTGCACACACCACTACAACTACTGGACTCTGCACACTATCACTTCATATAATGCCACTTGCACAAGTTTAGCACAAACTGTAAAAACCAACTTGTCTTAAATCCCCTAAATATTTAATACTTTGTCTTTTTTTCTTTATTATTATTATTATTATTATTATTATTATTAATGCTATTCTCTGTGATCTTCTTCATAATATAACTGCACACTCTCTATATGCTCGTGTAAAGCTGAGGAGCCAAAGACTTTCATTATAGATAAATGTGGCTGCTCTGTTTATCTGTACATCACAATAAAACCTGAAACTTGAAGCTTTGCCGAGCACCAAAGTCTTTTGGACTGTCACTCAATATCAGTGCTGTTATTCAACTTATTTCCTGTTTTACTGGAAAATGTATTTAACATGTTAAAGAGCTAAAGCATAACGTCACAGATGATACTGAAGCAAACAATCAGTCCAATTCAATTCAATTCAATTCAATTTTATTTATATAGCGCCAAATCACAACAAATGTCGCCTCAAGGCGCTTCATAGATACAGACATAGTCCAGACTGAGTTCTTCATCGTTGATACCATTGCTTTGTTTTTAGGCAGCAGCAGTGAAACCTGAAGAAAACAAAGTGTAAATGTTGATGAAGTTTCAACTTTGCCAGCACATCTCCTCTGCCTGCAAACGATGGAGAGAGATGTTAGTGAAGTTTAGACCTTTGACCCACAGGAAGGTTTTTAAAGATACAATGATCAGGTTAGTGAAGGTGAGCATGATAAACTGAGCTGATCAGTAACTGTTCAGGTTTGTGTCAAACATGTAATCAGACTGATTTGTGTTTGTGTTGGATTGAAAGCACTCCTCAGAGGTCACAGTGAGCCTGTGACACACTTGCATCCACTTCCTGTTTGTGTTCAACACATCACACAGACCTGCAGCTGCCTTACAAATAAGCTTTACTGTGTTCAGGATGATGTCAGCAGGTTCCAGTAGAATCCGTCTGTCTTTAACTCTTGGAGGATCAACATCAGAGTCTGAGATTAATGACATGAAGGTGATCACAGGTGATCTGCCAGCGGGTGTGAACAGGTGAACCTGTGAGCTTTAGGTTTCTGTGTTCTTCCCTCACTGCAACTGTGTCTAAGTGCTGCAGAAGGTGAGTCATCCTTTAGCAGGACATCATTCAGGCTTTATTAGCATCACTGTGACTGTTATTGTGTGTGTTTGTAGGAGGTTTCCTCTACTGGTCTCAGACAGCAGCAGAAACATCAGCCTCCCTGTCAGTGGAGATCAGTTCTTATGTGCTGTTGGCCAAACTCAGCGCCTCCCCGACTGCTGAGGATCTGGGATATGCCTCTGGTATCATCAGGTGGCTGACTGGGCATCATAACTATTACGGAGGCTTCTCCACCACTCAGGTACTACACCACCCAAACAGCATGAAGCTCATCTTTGAGTTCATATACAGTCTTGGACCAAATCAGAAGAAATAATCCTGAAGCTTTCATGTTGCTGCTGTGCTTTTCTCTCAGATATGCAGACTTGTTTTAGCAGGCAGGGATGTTTTTATTCTGTATTTACAAGATGAAATTGACTTTGGTCTAAAAATGTGTTGTTTTAACAGAATAGCCTTCTGTGCACCAACTACACGTAACAGCCTGTAAATAACAGCTCACCTGCAGTCTGTAAGTTTATACCTGTGATTTCTCTACTTTGTTTCTCTGAGATCATCTCTGTTAAACATATTTATCCTGTTTAACCTTTATTTAACCAGGAAGTGAAGGTTAGAAACTCTTTGTGAGAGTGTGTTGAAGTGACACAGGCAGTTTGAACTTCATGTCAAAATGAATCCATCCTGTAGGACACAGTGGAGGCTCTTCAGGCTCTCTGCTCCACTCTAGTGTTCAGTCCTGGAGGTTGGAGCACAGTTAAGTTCAGGCTCCAGCAGTCAGCTGACATTTGATGGAAATCAGGGCAACAAACTGCTCTACCAGGAGGAGGCGCTGCAGGACGTGTCAGGAAAATACAGGCTGGAGGTGAAGCTGCATGTGCTTCAGTGCAGGTCAGTGACAGCATCATGTGACCAGGTGTCATGGAGTGCAGTGTGGCAAGCAGGAGTAGGACCCAAAATGCAGGACTCAGACTCAGGGGATGAACTCAAAATCGCAGCTTTATTTGCTGGCAGGAAAAACATAAACTAAAACACACAGGGAATTAACAAACTAAGACTCACGGGGAGACACAGGGAGATCCACAAATCAAGAGGGACGACGCGACACTGACTCAGAGAAACACAGGGTTTAAATACACTGGGAAGTAACGAGGGGAATGAGACACAGAAGGAGAGCACAGCTGGGAGAAATCAGAACTGACGAGACAGGGAGCAAAGTAGGATACACTCACATGAGACACAGACCTTCAAAGTAAAACAGGAACAAGAAACCATCACACTAAGACGCAGACTCGACATTGAGAGACAGAAAATGACACATGGAACTTAGACCAATACAAAGCAGACACAACCAAAGAACAAATCCTAAACACAAATAAACAGAGACATGAAACCAATAATACACAGCATAATCATTAACACAACAAGAAAACAATCCCAGATGCAAAATTAAACCAAAACATAAGAAACTCAAAATACTGGGTCCAACGGACCCAGAACCGTGACACCAGGTCCTGGTTGGTGTCAAACAAAGGCTTTCTTTGTTTCTTTGTACTTATAAAATGCTAAAGAAGCATTTTCACATGTAATAAATGTGTTTTCATAGACAACATTAGAGCTGACAGTAATAACTGCACACAGTACAATTTTATTTGACACTAAATTAGAGCAAAAATCAATAAAGTCACTTTGTGTCTACATGAGATTAAGAGAAACTTTCTTCATCCCAGAGGGAAACTGAGCTGACGTAGTAGCAAACACACAACAAACATCAAGCACTGATAGAAAATGAGTGTAGAAACACAGATATTGATTGATAAAAAATTAAGATAAATAGATAAATATAGAGATATAAATATAAAAGTGTCACGGTGTAGAAAAGTGACAGCAGGCTGCACTGAGCTGTGATTGGTTCTGTCTGTTTCCCAGATTTGTGCCACCTACAACATCCCAACACCTGCTGATGTCCCCACTCTCAGTGTGAAAGTCCACACAGAGGTGGAGCCCACAGGTGAATCTGCCAGACTGACTGTGGAAATACATCCCTGTAAGTGTGTGACAGGTTAGAGGAGAGATCTGTACCAGCGTGGAGTCACTGTGGGTGGATGAAGAGCATGTGTGTCAAAGGACACTCCCATCAACCACAGAGATCATCCAGGAGCTCCCAGTGGACAACTTGAAGCCAGCCGTGGTCCAGATCTATGACAACTACCAACCAGGTCCAAGTCTAACTAAGCTTTACTCCAACAGCACACTGACACACTTCAGAAGATTCATCAGACTGAACAGTTCATACAAGCTGATGTTTCAATCAGTGGGACACAGAGAAATGACACTTTCATTAATCTGGTTTTAGTCACTTTGAGTGTAAAAAGGAAACAAACTGCATCATTTGTGCTTCTTGCACCAGGATCCTCCTCGTCTCTCCCACAGCCAGGAAGTTCAGCTCTGCTCTCATGAAGCAGCAGGAAGATGTGAGGCTCAGAGTGAGGACTGAGTACAGACTGATGGCACACACTCAGCCTTATGCCACTGCATGCACAGCTGTGAGTCATGTGACACTCGTGCACTCGTATTGATCACACCTCTCATTGCAGATAAGTGAACTCTCCCAGGGGCAACGATCACACACAGTGGTGTGAAAAAGTCTTTAACTCAGTCGTTTCTTACTGTTTTTATCACACAAATGTTCCTGTTAGACAAAGATAACACAAGTAAATAAATGATGATGTCATTGATTAAGGCACAAAGGTGATCCCAACCTACCTGAGCTGTGTGCAAAAGTAACTGCCCCTCTGCTTAAATCATGAATGAACACTAATAAACCACATTTGTTTATAAAGCTGAGTTCAGTTTGACAAACACATTCAGCCTGATTACTAGAAGACCTGTTGGATCAACAGACTCATCAACTTCTACAGGACCCGTGTGAAAAAAAGGGAACAGGCTGAAAGATGTTAAAAAGCAACACATAATGCCACCATCTACACAATCAGCTGACAGAGTCACAGCTGTTGTTCTGGACAGGGTTCAAAGCCATTTCTAAGGCTTTGGGACTCGGTGAGAGCCATTACACACAAATGCTGAAAGTGTGGAACAGTGGGGAACCTTCCCAGGAGCCAGTGGCCACCAAAATGACTCCAAGAGCACATCGACATCCAGGAGCTCACAAAGAGCCCAGAACAGCATGAAAGACCTGCAGGCCTCAGTTAAGGTCATAATTGAACAATAAGAAAGAGAATCCATGGGGGAGTCCAAGGAGAAAACCACTGCAGACCAAGAAGAACACAAAGGATGGTCTCACATTGTCCAACAACATGTTGATGATCCCGTTTGGGAAAGACTCTGTGGACTGATGAGACAAAAGCTTTCTGACAGCTTTGAGTCCTGTTACATCTGAAACTTTGACCTCCAGAGGGCAACAAATCAGCACAGACAGAGAGCTCCATTCAAACTTTGCTGCTATCAGTAATAATTCTTCAAATATAATCATCAGTGTTTGAGCAGTTATGATATCAGGGACGATCGACACATGTGTGACAATACTGAACATGTCACATGACACACCTTAATCATCATGTGATCCACTCTCAGTCTGCACTTTCATTCATGACTTCAACAGGTTGAACTGAGCTTTGAAGAAACATTCAGTGAAATAAATCTTTCATGGATTCATGTGAGCACCAGATTAACTTTGCAAATAATCAGTGGATTTATCTTCTGTTTTAGATCAACTTTGATCACTTAGAGCCATCTTAAGTCCGTTTGTTCTAACTTCTCACTCAGTAACATCTCATATGATTTCAGATCCCTGCTGTTCCCCACCTGCCCTGTAGGTGGCCTCAGTGTGTTAATAACTAGCAGCTACAATAGTGTTATGTGTCTTTACACATCAGCTTGCAAAATTTACTCTGACTCCCTCTGAGCCAGTCTGAGCAGTCAGGTGACATATTTCTGGAGTGAACACATGAAGGTGTGGTCCTCTAACACTCTTCAGGTGGAGTCCGGAACGCCTTCCAGGAAGCAGCCAGTGTGTAATGTTTTCCTGGCTAACATCAGCTGTGTGTCTTGAGCTGGGAGAGAATGTTAACCAGTTCTTTATGTTCATGTAAACAGCCGCAGATAGAGAGAGAAACAGGAGGGATTTTCTCTGTTGTCATACATGTGGTTCAAAACTAGATGAAACATGTGTGACTTTGTTTCAAACTAGAGCATTACAAACTGTTGGCTCTGCTCTATCAGACTGTTTATGGTGGAACAGGTTTCACTGGTTTGAAACTGGGACTGCTGGTTCATCACTCAAACCATTTAAACATGTCACACATCACACATCAGTCATCAAGTTTCTATTCAATAGAAATCACACTTTCATTATCATTAACAGATATTTTCTGTTCATAGACAAATGTAAAGTTCTCTTTATATGACCATTTACAGGCACTTCTTTTCAGTGTAACTCATTACATGGACTTCTTTATATTTCTATACAATTACAAGCTAAAATGTGAAAATTCAAACATCTTAAAATGATCTGTACTTCCTACATGACATTGCGCACTAGCTTCGTACACGACAACATTGGAACAATTCATGTGAAATATTCTTTGATTGTCTTCAAATCACAAACAAAAGTCAAATCTAACGACAGCATCCATCTGCTCATAAAATGACTAAACAGCTGATACATGAACAAAATCACTCACAAACTTTTTGATTTGGACTTGAAATTAGTTTGTGCTCATTTAAATGTGTTCATATACATTCATGCATGAAAGTGTTTTCTTCAAACGGGACACCTGACAAACAACAAATGTCATATTGAGCCTCTGTCAGTGTGCCCCAGGGTGGCTGTGGCTACAATGTAGCATGCCATCACCAATGTGTGAATGTGTGTGTGAATGTGTGAATCACTGGATGTGTAAAGCGCTTTGGGCTCCTTAGGGACTAGTTAAGTGCTATACAAATACAGGCCATTTACCATTCAATATTGTCACATTTAACATCAGGTTCAGAGTAACTAAAGTTAGAATCAATGCTGTGCTTGTTGTGGCTCAGCCAAACAGTTAAGTGTGCTTCACATCCATGTGTGTCCACTCATGATACAGCACACACGTAGTCAGTTAGAGCCAAAAAGTCACCTTTGATTACTGAATGACATTCACTTTATCAATGAATCCCAGTGAGAACTCTTTGGGCTCTTTAACTTACAATATAACGAGCTTTGAGACTAAATGTGTTTGTTAAGTGGTGCTGTATGAATAAAGCTGAACACATCTAAAGAAGGTGTTCCTGAAATGTGGCTTTATTAGAACAGGACGGATGGATGAGCACAGCCCTCTCAGCACAGGGCTGACAGGATGTTTTTACACCAAACTTCAAGATCAAAGTGCATTTACTGGATTTGTTCCTTTTCAAAGACAGTTAAGAGCAAAGTCCAATTAGAAGAGCTTGTTCTGATGAAGACTTTGAACCTGTAAACAGCAGCTAAGTGAATAAAGATCTTTGTCCATCAATCCTCAGCAGTCACAACACTTAAACATCAAAATCCTTCATGCACACCTTTTTCTCCTCTGTGCTCAAAATGCTCTCAGCTGTTAAAGTTGAGGAGAAACGTTTGACATATTTCAGCACCATTAAATGTTAGAGAAGCCTCTGAAAACCAGCTCACGGTTACTTATCAAGCAAAAACCTCTGCTTGTGCTCACAGAGCCTCAATCACAACAAATAAGACAATAACAACACAAGTGAGGACAAAGTGACACCAGAGGCTGGAGGAGAGCAAGCATGAAGTGACCATTGTGTGAACACTTTCTCTTGGTCCCACTCTTCATATACCAGTGTGACAAAGTCCTTAATACAGCCTCAGTTTGCATGTTAGTCCACCAAGTTCCATCTGTGGGCCTGTTTTCGAGAATGTGGAATTTGTGTAAGTGGACCACATTCTCTTTCACTTTTTCTTGCATTGTAACAAATACTGAAACCTGCCAGTATCACAGGGGGTAGCGATGAGATTTTTAGAAAAGGTTGTCTGATATGAAGTTTTTGGAGAAGTGGTGCTATTGACCTCTTATTCATGAAAAAAAACGTACAAATATGGAACATATTCATCATATGAATTTGTTTTGATGACATAATATAACAGTCAAGTTATTAAATGTACTTCTCAAAAGAATTAAAGAAAAACCTAAAATCACAGATCAGATCTTGATGAACGAAAGCTGAAAATCTCTACAGATACAAATTGCATCATTTTATGTGTAGCATTAGTGTAGCATTAAAAAAAAGAAATCGGTTGAAAGAGGCATCAAAGGGGAAGAACTAGTTATAACAATAGTGTTTGATGCTGTTACTTGCTGCCAATTACAGAAGAATGTTACATTTTTTTGGATGTGTTAATAATTCAATTTATCTCAGTTCAATTTGTATCTAAGTAAATTAATTTAATCTCAAAAATATCATCTAATTGAAACAACAACATTGATGTTCAGAATACTTTCCCTGTAATAGTTAACTTAACCAGAATGACATTTATATGTGTCTACAAAGTACACATAATAGATGGCAACAAGGCAAAATTTTGTTACTCTGAAGTATTTGGTTGATGCTGGGTTAATTTGATAGATTAAGTGTGGTTAAGTTTTTAGTTGGAAATATGGTGGCGTAGAGCAGAATCATAGGCAAGCTGCCGCCTGTTCAACTTTGACTGCTCTAAGATCAGTGACCATCTCTGTTTTGTGTGGAAACAGGGCTACCATTAGCAAGTAGACGAGTAGTCTCACTTGTCATTACAAAAAATTAGTTTTCCTTTCCTACCATGTGAAAGAAATTTTAGGCAACATATGATGTGAGAAACTTTTAAAAACTTGTTTATCATGCTAGTAATGAATGCTTTGATGATGAAGCGGCGGATTTTACGATTGATTATTAAATTCTGGCTCTTTACTCATTTACTTATGAGTGCAAAGATAATTACATCAATAATACCAGGTAATTATATATCATTATTATTATTATAATTATTTTTACTATTCAAATATAGTAAACTGTGAATAAAGCCTTTACCTATCCCTAAAGATGGTTCAAATAAAAATTGCTCAAGTGACCCTGTCTCTATAGAAGCCAATGTTGTAAACAGAGATTATATCATGTCCTTCTGTCCTTGTTTGTCTGTGTGTTCTAACACTGAAGGTCTGCATCTGTATGTAGTCTGTGTCATATTTACTCCCCCAGGTCATATGAAAGGTGTCTGGATTGGTGTTTGAGAATAGCATACTGCACTTAGGTCTGTATTTATATTAAATATTAAATCCAATTTAAATACAAAATTACCATATGAAATATTAAGTGAGACTGTAAATATTTAATGTGAGCCCTTTACCAATGGCCTGGCATTCATTATCACGTAGTGCTAGATTTTAACAGGCAATTTCCCTTGAGATTGTGTGCACAGGGGTCCATACTCATCATGTGAAGCAGCAGGGGACGCTGTTGCTCTGCACTCCTTTCGACAGTGCCTCCAAAAATTGAAAGAAAATAGAGGAGATGAACTGAGAGACAAGTCTGAGTAAAAAACTTTCATGCTTTACAAAGTCACAATAACTGTTATGCTAACTCTCTCACTGATGATGGATTTTTCAACGACTGAATGAAAGAAGTTACATGTATTGTATTATCTGTTTTATGTGAATTAAAATAAGCTGGAGTGAAGTCTAACTTTACAGAACAAATAGGTGAAGAACAGAAAATATGAAGCAGACTCTTTCCTGGTAACTCCTCTACAGAACCTTCAGCATTTCTATTCCCATTTCTGCCACTTGGGGTCAGGCTTACACTATGAGATGACACCTTTAAGACACAGTTTATGTTATTTAAATGACAGTTTTTAGAGGGAGAAGTGCCTGACTGTTTCTGTTTGGTTCTCTCTATGATTGATCCCTTCAGCACACAGCCCTGGCGTTTATTGTCTTGCCATATTACAGTATGAGGGGATTTCCACTTAAACTTTTGCACTGTAGTGGCTTCAAATGAAACTGGATGTACTTCTCAATACACTGTCTTTACAAAAAATTAAATCCATTATTTAGTAACACTGGACTTGTTAGAATTGAATTAAAATAAAAGCAGATGTTTCACGAAAGAAATATAAATTAAAGAAAAGACAATATGAAATGCAAAAAAAGAGAAACTGTGGGGTGAAGAAATTAGCTTTATAGAGTGCTGCGGAGGTGTACAGGGTTAGAGATGCATCGGCATGCAACCCCTCTGAGGAAAGTCAGGGAGGAACATTAATCATTGGGAAACATCTGTTCATCTGCTGCTTTAAAGTTCTGTCAAAGAACTTGGACTCCCCCCACCATCCCAGCCCCAAACCATCTACTCACAGAAAACCTGTCTTTTGTTAAGCATGGACAGGCAGAGTGAAACATCAGAGCTAGTCTCCACTAAGCACTGACTTCAATTTGATTTCCATTTGATTCCTTTTTGAACAAACAATACACATGAATAGAGGAAAAGGTTGCAGTACACAAATAAGTTCTGTTATCGCTGGGGCCATAAGTTTCATGGGCAGACTTGCACATCATGGGGCAAACTGCTGGGCATTCTTATGTGATGCATGGTTAAAAGCAAACTTCAAACTGCGGTATGAAAAGGGGGGGAAAAAACCCAAAACGCTTGGACACTGCTAGCACGGGGCGCCCACACAAACGCAAAGCAGGAGATGAAGCATCGCTGAATATGTTTCCAAACCAACTTCATTCTAAGCCAAAGACTAGAATATATGGTTCCCTTTTGTTTCACCTGCACAAGTGCCAAGGTAGGTCTCCCCAGCATAATTGGTTTTCCCTTTGTCGGGAGCACACACTGGGCTCTTCAAATCACGGACAAACAGTATCCCACATTCTTGGTTTTTAGTTCACAAACACTTGCTGTAATGACTAACTACTCCTGACATTTCGGAGATGTTAGCTCTTTATACAGTAAAGTAACAGCGGGATACAAACAATATCAGGCTGATCCTGCCACGATTTGTTCCCCCGGTTCAAATCGCGGACTAACATTATCCCACCGCTGTTTATGTTTTTGAACCATTTTGCACAGAGAGGCATTTTTTGAAAAATGTATTGATAGCAATGTTGAATATTACAAAAAAACAACTACACGTAAAATAATTACACTGTGACCCCTCTTCCTTTCTAAATGGAGGGACAGTAACTGCGTGTGTATATGTAAGCGTGTAAAAACTGAAGATAGTCAGATTAACATTAACAGTATTTTGTCTCTATCTGCCATTCTGCAATTCATTCTTATATATTTTGGTATTCATTTGTGCCCTAGTTTAGTTCATCTAGTTAATTTCACCTAACTTTAAAAATTTAGGCGTACCGGCACAAAAGTTAGGCGCACTCAAATTTTTCAACCGCATCGCTTAGCACCGCAGTTTTACATGTGCACTTTCTTTGGGGGGGTAAGTCCATACAGACAATATTCATTTCTAAATTATTAACTAACAAACTTGTGCTTAAAGTGCTTTGACAATATTGTAGAAAATGTTAAACTTAATCATCATCTCGGCCTCCTCTGACGACCTGTTTGCTGCTGTCTGTTGCTGAAAGGCAGTGGGGAGAGGGGACACTTGGGCAGTGCATTTATTGCAGCATATAATGTGTTTCCTGGATACACTGTGCTTTTTCAGCATTCAAAGATTGATGGCACCATGTCAGAGCACTGGCTATGAATTTCAGACAGATCAGGCCTTAACTTAACAAAAAAGTTATCAATAGTTCTTTTCATCTTTTCTTATTACCCACAGCTACATCCACTTCTCTCAGGCCTAGGCTGCTCACTAGGGCTGGGTATCATCACTGATTTCTATAATCCATTCGATTCCGGTTCTCAAAGTCCTGATTCGATTCAATTTAGCCTCAGACAGTCAGAAATATTATAATTCTGATCATTTATCAGTACTGATACATGTGAGACTTCATCAGAATTGTGAAAATCACAGCAGATGGCTTTGTGTGAAAGTAACTGAGAATAAAACACAGAAAAACATGAAGGAGATTTTCCTGGTCTGGCTTTTTATAGCAGATAACCTTAAAAATATTCTGCAATTTTGCATAATTTTAAGAAGTTTAAATTTCTTCAGTATTGAACAGCAGAAATTAGGCTTTCTTGTCCGAGGTCATTTAAGTGAAAAAAGAAAAAGACAGCACTGTAAACAACAGTAGACTGGTGAGTAATAAGCGAATTAATAATGCAGAAAACAGAGATTTGAGACGTAAAAACTGTTCGTGAAGTACACAGAGAGAGAGAGCTGTGCAGGAAGTGTGATTTCTATCGTGGTGGAAGCAAAACAGCAAAAGTCAGAGGGAATTCATGAAGACATTGATCAAATGTGAAGCGTAGTTTGCTGCTTCTTTTGCTGCTGGCTCGACGAATTTTGGTTGGAGAGAGACAAAACCTGCAGCTCAGAATCTAGTGAAAAAAAGATGTAAACACAGAGCGGACCCGACGCATCAGAATCGCTAAGCTCCGACAGCGTGTCCGTGTTCGGGCCGTCGGGTGAGAAAGCCGAGAAAGACAAAGCTGATTCTGATGCGTCGGGTCCGCTCTGTGTTTACGTCTTTGTGTGGAATCCGTTAATGAATTGATATCGCTTTATTCAAGCTACTCACCTCTCTCTTCCACCTGCACTTTCAACTGGGCCACGGCCAATCAGAGAGGTCCCGCCCCTGACTATCTCTGATTGGTTTAGTCCACGATAGGGGCATAATGTGTGTCTGTTGTTGACCACACGGAGAGTTGCAGAGATTTTTTTTTTTGTTACCCGAACAGTATATTTATATAATGACTGTATAATGACTGTAGTATAATATACAATATTTATTTTTAGTCGCACCACTGAAAAATTTGGTCGCATTTGCGACCAAATTGGTCGCACTCTAGAGCCCTGGGCATAACCCTAAAGACTGTAGCCTCATGGACAGTGTAGTCCGTGCTGCAGGGAGAATGGACTGCCATACCCGTTATGTATCTGTGAGTGCGAGGAGGGAGAAAAAGGAGAGTGGAAAAGTAGGAGCTGTCATCGAGCAGAAACGGGAGCTGGAAGCATGTAAATATAATAATAACCACTGCAGCCAAGAAGAGTGCCTGACGAGCCCAGTTGTAAGTAAGCTATTAAGACTCGACTGTACACTGTGTTTGTGTTTTCCTCTGAAACAATAAGCTCTGTTGGAGCAGCCTTTCACCGCCTCTCTCTGTCTCTGGCTAGCAAAGTTGACCCAGACAACAAAGTAAAGCTAGTTTTCGGCTATGAACCCGACGTATTAGCCAGAGGTCCCTTTACTACGGTTCGGAGCCGCGGACCTTCAGTAATAGTAATACATCACACAGCAATAGTACATTCATGTAGTTGTAAAAAGCATGATAATATATTAAGTAATCCAAAGTATTCAGAATACGGAATACGTTACAAAATACATTTTGGGGCATGTATTCTGTAATCTGTAGTGGAATACATTTTAAAAGTAACCTTCCCAAAACTGTGTGTAGTTATGTTCAGTTCAGGTCACGTCTAATCCCCATGTTTCCTGTTTTACTTTGAAAGTCTGTGTCTAATGTCAGTGTATGTAGTTTCACTTTCCCTGTCCTGTCATTAGGTTCATGTGTATCAGCTGTTACCCCTCATGTGTTTCCACTTCCCTTGATCATCCCTTATGTGTATTTAGTCTCTGTGTTTCATTCAGTTTGTGTCGTGTCATCTTTGTTCCCACCCTCCATGTTTTCACAGCCAGTCTTTGCAGTCATCGTCATAGTTCTCTGAGTCTCCATAATTTATCACAGTATTAGTTTCCCAGTTTAGTTATAGTTTAGTCACGGTATTTCTGCTTTGTTTGAACTCTGTGTCATCAGCCATAATAAAGGCTTGCTTTCAGTTTAAGTTCACTCCCGTCTACTCACTTGTGTTCGCACCTGGGTCCACCACACACACCACCGCACGGCCTGTCTCCACAGACCGTGACAGTACGTGACAGTACCACCCAGCGACACAAGAGAAGGTGATCATCCGGACAGTGGAGTTGCTATGCAGCAAATGGCTGCAGTGTTCCAGAGAGGAGGAACGGGAAAAGTTAGCTCGCCAAGTAGGGTTATGAGTGTCCGTATTCCCCTGCGCGCAACAGCAGCTGCCCTGTGTGCGTGCTTTGTCGCCAGAGCCATGCTGTTGCGCTGTTTCCCGGCTGCCTCGCGAACCAGAAGCAGTCAGAGTCGAACAATGAGACTCACTGCCGACACACAGTCAGCTCACGCTTCATCGGCTTTCGCATCTTCGCCACCGCCTGACTGCACTACGCGGCGCACGGAGATGCCAGATGCTATTGACTTCGGTGAGGAAGAGCGGCAGCAGGTGTTACGGGCGTATCACGAAGAAGAGCTCCTCCTCGAAGAGCTCCTCTCCGAGGAGGAGCTCTCGCCCCGCCTCGAACCGGCTGCCCACCCTTGTCGCCGTGATCGGACTACTCATCTCCTGCTACCTTTCTAGCATGGATGTGGTCGGAGGACGAGGAGCCGGTCGCCATGGAAAGCCACGTTTTGTCCACGGCCGCTTCAAAAAGAAGCGGCGTTCACGCCGTCGCGCATCGCTATGGCATGTCTCGCCCTCCACAGTGCGACAGGAAGCTACTGTGGAGATCATAGACTTGGACTTTGTGGAGCGGCAGTGGGCCGCATGTGCTCAACTAGAGGAGGAGGTCCAGTGGAAGCCGTGGCTCACTCCTAACTATGAGGAGGTTTTCCACGGTACACGCCTGGCTCTTGGGGGCTCCCGGAGTTGCCAGGAGCTCCCACCTACCGCTCCGCCAACACTCGCCTCCCCAGCCTCTGCGACGCTGCAAGAGGCTCCACCGTCTACTTCAATGAGGTCCACAGCCAAGAAAAAGCGGCGTTCGCGTCGCCGTCACACCGCCCAGCACTCGGAGGTGAGTGAAGGTGTTCTGTCACCCCAAGTTACCTCTGAGTGGAAGAAGTGTGAAGTAAATACAGACTTAGCTGGAGATATGGCTAGTAATGAACTATTAGTCTAGAGACATTTCTTCTCAGTCAGTCATGAATAATTCACTCAATCTTGTAGGGACCTCAGAATCTACACATAGACTGAAAGAGACTTCCACTGATTCTCATGTTAATAGCGTGAGTAGTGGGATGGAGGTGCTTCCTTTTGGGTCTTCATCAGACAAGTTCAGACAAGTCTGAGCTGTCTGTGGCAAATGTCTTCCTTCCTGAGTCAGCTCTGCTCCCCCGCCAGTAACTTAATGAAGGTAATGATAGTATAACTCAGTCACTGGTGAAGGTCATGTCTGAAGACCATGTTCAAAATAAAGGTTCAAATGTACCAGAGCTGACCGGCTCCCAAGCCACACCCTTCTTCAATGGGCCAACAGGTGTGTTGGTGTCGGAGCCGGACCTCAAGAACTGTGTTTTCCCATCTCCGGGGCCCTCTGAAGCCACAGTAAGCAAGGATATTGCAGAAGTGGCAAATCATGAATTAAAGTGTGACATGACTAGTGATCCTGTTTTCCCTGCTACTCTTGTGTTTAATGAACTGAAAACTGTGAACGCTGATCATGAACTCATGTTAATTCGTCAAGATGAAAACATAACTGCAGATCATGGTAACCTGGACTGTGTAATGTCACAACATGAATTCTGTCTTCCTGAAGGTAATAAACAGGGTGATTTTGAACTGTGTTGCTCCAGCACTATTACCTCCAATCAGGAGATGGAGGCTGAGATCAGGATTAATGTGACACCATTTTCTCCTGTCTCTGTGAACTCATCACCAGATAAGATTTTGGCCTCGAACAATGGTGTTACCACTCATTCACAGCCTGAAGTGTCACCTGCTTCAGTTAATGGTTCAAGTACTGTTTTACCTGTATCTGTCTCTCCACTCAATATAGTTATCACTCTGAAGCCACAGATCACTGCGGGTTTGTATATCAACCAGGGCTGGTGTAATAATTTTACTGTGCGGGTTGTGTCTTCCTGACATCGAGCTCCTTTCAGTATCTGTCAGGCCTTTTTACTTACCGAGGGAGTTCCCTCAAATTTTTGTCACTGTTGTTTACATTCATCCTATAGCTGACGTTAAAGTTGCTGCTGACGCCATTTTTAAAGTGGTACACAATCTGCAGACTCTCTCACCGGATGCTCCTAATTTTATTCTTGGTGATTTTAACAATTGTAATCTTAAGAAATCACTGAACAATTTCTTTCAATATGTCACTTGTCCTAACAAGGCATAACAAAACGCTGGATTTGTGTTATGGACCAATTAAGGGGGCATATAAGTCTGTGGCTGGACCTGCGCTAGGTTCTTCGGATCACAATGTTATTCACCTCCTCCCTGCTTACAGATCTGTGATTAGGAGGGAGAAGGCCTGTGTGAAGCGGACTAATGTCTGGACAAAAGACAGTTGTGTTGCCCTTCAGGGGTGTTTTGATTGCACTGACTGGTCCTTATTTCAAGAGAGCACTTCTGATTTGGATGAACTCACTGATGTAGTGTGTAGCTACATCTCTTTTTGCAAAGACTCTGTGATTCCAGTCAGAGAATCTAAGATTTTCCCTAATAACAAACCGTGGCTTTCTAAAGATATTAAGGATCTGATTCTTAAAAGGAAAATTGCTTTTAACGAGGGAGACGTTCCCACTGTGAGAATATTGAGGAAGGAGGTGAGGGCTGCAATAAAGATTGCCAAGATGAGGTACAGAAATAAGATTGAGGCAGAACTCAGCAGTAACAACCTCAAAAGAGCTTGGCTTGGTATGAAAACAATGGCAGGGCTACAGACGAAAGGTAAAAGTAATATTACCTTAGAGGGGTTTACCTCTGACAAACAACTGGCAGACAGTCTTAACAGTTTTTACCTTCGTTTTGAGAACTATGACTGTTCTAGGCAGACCAGCACACTGAGGGAAAAGACTATCACTCCCCCATCAATTTGTATTGATGAGGGGGTTAGCTAATCTTTTTAGACACACCAAAAGCAAGAGTCCTGGACCTGACAACATCTGTGGACAGGTACTGAGAACTTGTGCTGATCAGCTGAGTGGGATTTTTCACTTATATCTTCTCACTTTCTTTAGAGCTACAGACAGTACCTAAGATTTGGAAAAATGCTATTATTGTTCCTGTTGCTGTTGAAGGGCAGTTCTCCTAAAGCACTGAATGATTTTAGGCCTGTGGCTCTGACTTCTTTAGTGATGAAGACATTTGAGAAGATAATTAAGAAGGAGATTTTAATGCAGGTTGAACACCATCTTGACCCCTTCCAGTTCGCCTATAGAGCAGGGAGAGGTGTGGAGGACGCCGTTGTCACACTCCGGCATCTCTTGTATAAGCATCTTGAGGCCCCCCACACCCATGCAAGATTATTATTTGCTGACTTTTCATCTGCATTTAATACAATTCAACCCCTCTTACTTGCTAACAGGCTTTACAATCATTTTAAGCTTGACACTAGTCTGGTCGGCTGGTTGACAGACTTTTTGATCAATAGGTCACAATGTGTGAGGGTGAATCATGTATTTTCTGATGTGCTCTCCTCCTCTATTGGATCACCCCAGGGTTGTTGCCTCTCTCCCCTTCTGTTCATTTTGTACACAAATGAGTGTCGCAGCAATTTCACGAACAGACACATCCTGAAGTTTGCTGACAACACAGTGATCGTCAGTCTTCTAGTAGGGGACAAGTCAGGCCATGGAATGATTTTGTGAATTGGTGTGATGAGTCCTTCCTTTCACTTAATGCAGGGGTGTCCAAACTCCGGCCCGCGGGCCAACTGCGGCCCGCGGTCCATTTTTAATTGGCCCACAAGTAATTTTATAAATAGAATAGAATATGGCCCGCACTTCAACTTTTGCTGGAGTGTATTGCACTTCTTAGTTTTAACACCAGGGGGAGCTGCTGTTGATCAAGGCAGTTGCTCCACCAAAAAGGACAATCACAGAAGAAATTTACCACCAAGTTACTAAACATGGCAGAACCAAAGAAGCGAAAGGTAGAAAAGTGAGTGCAGAAGATTTCAGACACGGTGGGAGAGTGAATATTTCTTCAGATAATTCAAGGGGACGTGTGTCTGTTTGATCTGCACTGAAACTGTGGCAGTTATGAAAGACTGTAATGTACGACGTCATTATGAAACCAAACATCAGGCCTATGCATCTTACACTGGAGAGAGCAGAAATTAAAGCAAAGGGTAGCTCTCCTGCAGGGTCAGCAACAGTATTTTTTTTCATGCTCAAATTATCCAGGAAAAGGCTCCAATAGCCAGCTATGAGGTCGCCCAACTCATGGCAAGACATGGCAAGCCTTTTTCAGATGGAGACCTCATAAAACACGGCCTCGTTAAAATCACCCAAATAATGTGTGTGTTAATAAGCAGGTACACATGCTTCAAATATCAATAATTCTTCACTACCGTCTACTACTGTGAACTACTGTCACTACCCTGCTTTTGCGCACCACTTTCTTATATGCGTTTTTCTTGTTAACACACAGAGTACACACCACTGTGCACAGCGCACGCACACGCAAAGTCAGCTGATCTCATCTGATGCAGATTTGCTCCTTGATCAAGTGACATTTGTCTGGATTTTTGGCACGAGTGGCGATCAGCACCGCAGCTGGATGGTCCGATTTACATATCCAGCGCAGCTGATACTCACCAGAATAATTTACTAAAATTATATGGACTCCTGTTATTAAGTCCAGTTCAGTATGTTAATGTTAATAACCGTTTCAAACTAACGTTAATAGGTGTGTTGCTAAGCCTAATAACTTAAAAAACAAGCTTGAAATATACCCGTCCCATTTCCCCTTTATTGTTTTTTCTCTGTGCTGTAAATCTTCTGTCTAAGAAGAAATCTGAGGCTGCTGTTGTGAGAATGAGCTACCAAAGCTTTTTCTGAATAAATCAATAAAGATCCATTTATGGAAAGCTGTGATGAAGGCAGTTTTGTCTTTAATTATATTCACCAATATAACATATTTGACCACTTTTAAGTAATTTTTCTAACTTTTTTCTAACTTTCTAACACTAAAGTTAAGGTTATATAACTAATTTCTATTAAGTGGCCCAGCCCTTCCTATATTTTTATGTATGTGGCCCTCAGTGAAAAAAGTTTGGACACCCCTGACTTAATGTGTCAAAAACTAAAGACATGATTATTGATTTTAGGAAGTCCTCTTATAGCTCATCACCCACTATCATTAAAACTGCCGATATTGGGATAGTTGAGAGTTATAAATATCTAGGTGTGGTACTTGACATAAACTGTGTTTTGAATCTCATGCTTATGCCACTACTAAAAAAGCATAAAAAGCACTTGCAGCAACAAAAACATAATATTCCAGAAACACGCTTTGCCGATCCGATCAGCTGTTCATAACACTTCCTATGTCCATCAGCGCGAACTATCGCATGTCCGCCATGACCTGCCTGAAACCGAAAGTGATGTCATTTTCGCTGAAATGTAGTTTTTTACCATATAGCCTCATGAGCCTATACTGGTGTTTTTAAAAGTTATGTTTGACTTTATGACTTTCTGTGTCGTTTCTGGGAAGCTTAGGATTCATATTGCACTGCTGGAAATAGTTTATTTTGATGCATATGCTGCTTTTTTTTGCAAATTTGCATTATAATATTTATTTTTGTTTTTCCAGCAGTATATAAAAATTGGTGTATTTCAAAAATAAAACTATGAAGACACTCAAAATAAATTTCCTGTGGTGGGAAACTATTTTGTGCAACTTTTTTGTATTTACAGTTTTGAGGGATAAGCCTCTTAAATTTCTCTAACTAGACATATATGTTAAAAAACAAAAACGATTTTCAATTTTTTTGTAGTTTATTGCACTTTTTTGCAATTTATATAATTACTATGCACTTAACGCATGCATATTATTAAAATTTAGGCTTTAATGGTTGTATTGATGTATAGCAACTTGAAATGCTCCCAAAAATTGCTTTCTTATGACTGTTTTTACTAACAGGCTTTTATTTATTGACAGCTATGTTAACCAGGGTTACAAATGCATTTGTGGATTCCTGTGGTCGTAATTATCTTTTCATGTTTTCTCTTCAAACTTAGGCCCAGTCTCAGTCACAGACATCATCAATAAGTATTTCTCTGAGGGCCATACATATGAAGTGATCCTGGATTTTCTTGAAAACAAGCATAATATTTGTATGAGTCTGAGAACATTAAAGAGGAGGCTAAAAGATGCTGGAATGACTAGAAGGACTGACTTTACTCCCACTGACATTGTCATTTCCACTGTTACACAAGAACTGAGAGACTCAGGTCAGCTTCTGGGTTACAGATCCATGTGTCAAACACTGCGACAAAAGTATAATCTGAAAGTTAAAAGAAATGATGTGATGCACATACTCTCAAGACTAGATCCATATGGTGTTAAGCGTAGCTGTAAACGCAGGTTTGTTCAAAGAGGATATTTTTCAGAAGGACCAAATCAAGTGTGGCTCCCAAAAATGGCTCCACAACATGTAAAAATATAATATAAGCTCTAGCGGACTTGGTTCTATGGTAGGTCTTAAAGGGTTAAATTTCAACCAGTTCTTATTTTGTTTTAACCCAGCAAAATTATTTACATTTCCATTAACACCATTAAAATGTAAGGTTGACCAAAATAATTTACAAAAATAAATAAATAAATATAAAACTGAAAACAATTCAGCAAAAGGCTGAATGACTCCTTAAACAAATGAACAAACAAAAGAAAGTTGTCTCTGTGTCCTTTAACTATTAATCCTGGAATTACTCCGAATGATTATCCAGTGCTTTGAAAGTCCGCTGTTCTTTTGCAGAGGTGTATGGATTAATCCTACCAGTTTTTTCAGCGAAAGAGCTCAACGTCCAGCAGGGGGCGTTTTCCCTTTTCCTGCTCGGTACAGTTCAATGGGTCCGTGGGTGGCTCGCCATCTTGTTTTCTCGCTCAGCGGATCAAACTCCGATTCTAGCTCGGAATTTCCCGATCCGAACCTTAATGGCCTACCATAACAACAAAATAAAGTGCATAAACATTCGAAAATAACACACGGGTAGCCTTTAAATAACAGTAAAAGTCTATTTTTCCAGCTTATTTAGCCGTAAATGAGGTGACGCCAATATGGCGCGCTGAAACACCGTCAAAGGCTTTTGAAGTACAGCCTGTGTGTTGGTTAAGCACGAATCCACCGTTTTTAACATAAAACAACATAAATCTGCTACCTTGGCTCTCCATTTGCATGAAATGATCAATATAATACAACAAAACATTTCTTACATGAAACAAAATACAATTTCTGAACTCACCAAGTCCCGTTCGGTTATGTTCACAACGTCACCAAGGCAAGGACAGATCGGAAAAACAAAAATATATTCTCCAGAGTACAAAAATGGCTTTAAGTAGACTTGTGGCTTGTTTTTTACTATTTTTTCACTCATTTAGGCAGCAGCTCTGCAAGGACTGTCTGCATTTCTCCCTCTCCAGCATCAAAAAGAAGGAACAACCCGATTGGGTGTGGCTATCACAGGAGTCACGCTGCAGCGTGCCCTTTCACAATAAGAGTCTGAACACATATTTTAGCCATTTTACCTGAATTAACATAAAACACCATGAATTAGCAAGTTTTTTAACCTTTTAACATGTTTTTAAATACAAATGAAATCCTATACCATGAATTATATCATTGCTGATGTTTTTAATGAATTTTCTAACCATTATGATCTATTTATTGACTATTTATCACCTGTAATATATTTCTTATGACTGGTTTTACTAACAGGCTTTTATTTATTGACAGCTATGTTAACCAGGGTTAAAAATGCATTTGTGGATTCCTGCGGTCGTAATTATCTTTTCATGTTTTCTCTTCAACCTTAGGCCCAGTCTCAGTCACAGACATCATCAATAAGTATTTCTCTGAGGGCCATACATATGAAGTGATCCTGGATTTTCTTGAAAACAAGCATAATATTTGTATGAGTCTGAGAACATTAAAGAGGAGGCTAAAAGATGCTGGAATGACTAGAAGGACTGACTTTACTCCCACTGACATTGTCATTTCCACTGTTACACAAGAACTGAGAGGCTCAGGTCAGCTTCTGGGTTACAGATCCATGTGTCAAACACTGCGACAAAAGTATAATCTGAAAGTTAAAAGAAATGATGTGATGCACATACTCTCAAGACTAGATCCATATGGTGTTAAGCGTAGCTGTAAACGCAGGTTTGTTCAAAGAGGATATTTTTCAGAAGGACCAAATCAAGTGTGGCATGTGGATGGTTATGATAAGCTGAAGCCCTTTGGTGTTGCTATTAGTGCATGTGTCGATGGATTTTCAAGGAAAGTTATGTGGCTCAGCTGTGGCAGCTCAATTAATGACCCAGGTGTCATTGCAAAATATTATATGGAGTGCGTGTCACAGTTTGGTCAACTTCCAGCATGCCTTCATACAGACTGTGGCACAGAAAATGGCACAATGGCAGCCATTCACTGTGCTTTAAGATCAGACCATGGAGATGAACTTGCAGGAGCCCACAGTCATATGTATGGCACCTCAACTACAAATCAACGGATTGAAAGTTGGTAGTCTTTGTTCAGAAAGCAAAGATACATGGCTTATAAAATATATTCTGAAACTAAAATTGAATGGTTCTGAAGGTGTTTCGTGGTCAACGATATACTTCTTTTTGTGGGTGGGGTTTTATACTCAAATATTAAATTACAGTCACAAACAAACAAAGAAAAACATAGTCACCTACACATTTTTCTCATGTGATGCATGACTGCTTCAAAAACTATAATAAATGGTTTTCGTGTTTGTTGGTTTGTTATTATTTTGTTTTATTTTGCGAGTTGGTTATTAGATGCTGCTCCAGCTGGTCAGTGAATCCCCCACCACCCCGCCCTTTCCTCCCTGTGCCGCAAGCAGCAGGCGCACCTTGCAAACGGAGGGCGCCCTTACTCCCAGCAAATGGCGATAGAAAACCGTTCAGTGCCTATGCCATCCCCAGTATGCGCTGGCATGACGTCGGGGCAGCATGAGTACCAGCAATTCTTTTTTCTTTTCTTTTTTTTGCCGATGATGCTGCCCCCCACCACGATGCCGCCCCGGGCAACCGCCCGTGTCGCCCGTATCTAAAACCGCTACTGCTTATGAATATCCCCATGCACACATTTAACCTCCACCCAGTCAGCCTCCAAAAATGCCCCAGGGCGAAGCAAACTTTGGTGAACCAGGGTCTGCGTGCAGCCCGTGTCCATCAAAGCATGGTGAATACCCGCCGGCAACACGAAACGAGCCGTTGCCTCGGGCAGGCCCCCCACAAACTGCTCGAGGACGACCAGATTCAGCATCCGAGCCTCCCCAGCCGAGGGGCCCGGTCGCAGCCACCTCGCTGCCGCATCTTCCAGCTGCCGAGCCCATGCAAACGGCCGCTCCCCGGGCATCCTGCTGTCATCCTGCTGGCCCGGAATTGAAGGCGGTAATTCTCCTGGGAGAGACCCAAACGATCCAGCACCTCCCAGCACACATCCTCAAACACCCCCGCGAGCCGGGGGGCAAGCTCAGCGCCGCCGTCTGGGCCTCGCCCGACAGAAGCGGCAGCAGCCGGGTGGCCCATTCTTCCTCCGGCCAGCGACAGGCCACTGCCGTGGCCTGGAAAGCCTCGATGAAAGCCAGCGGGTCCTCCCCATCCCTCATCCGGTGCAACGTCACTGACAGTGGAGGGGCGGGCGCCGGCGCGGCCGCATTCCCTAGCAGCTGCCCCAGAACCGCTGTCTTCTTCTCCGATTGCAGGCGAAGCAACGCCAACTGTTGGTCCTGCGTGGCCGCCTGACGAGCCGCCATGTCCATCATTATTTGGCCCAAGATCTGCAGCGGCTGGATGGGCGGCTGGATGGGCGGCTGGATGGGCGGCTGGGTGGGCGGCGCCACCGCCGGAGGAGCAGGAGGAGCTGGCTGGGGACCGGACATCGCGCCAGGGTTTTGGCACCAGTGTAATGTTGGACCCGATAAACATACGCTGGAGCGAATATGATGACAGCAGAACTTTTTATGTGACACTGTGGTTTTTGTATTGTTCACTGGGACACAGACACTCCCGTTCTCTCTCTGCTGTCACGTCCGCTCTCCGCCCTCCGACTGTCACTGCCAACATATAAAGAGACACAATCACTGTCAGATCCCAGCACACCTGTTCACCCCGCCCCTGCGCCGCCCCGGGAGCTCACTGCGTCACCCCTCCTCTGCAGCTGGCCAAAGACCACACCTATGCCACAATATATATTAAGGGTGCAACGATACACAAAATTCACGGTTTGGTTCGGTTTGATACTTAGGTGTCACCAGTGTTGGGGAGTAACGGAATACATGTACCGCCGTGACGTATTCAAAATACAAAATATGAGTAACTGTATTCCGTTACAGTTACCGTTTAAAAAGGTGGTATTTAGAATACAGTTACTATTCTAAATACCATAATTGTGGTGTAATTGCATTGTACAGTAGATGTTAATGCAGCCGGTCAGTGTAGTTAGGCTGATGGCAGCTAGAGGGCGAGACCGGTGTGTGTTTTGTATAGAATGTTATGTTATGTGGGAGCACAGCAAGAACAAGAAAATAAAGCGTGGTTATGAATCGTACAGTGGACCCGCGTATAATTGAATAACACGACATGGTGTCAGAAGTCCTGTACTGATCCATATAACTTCGACTGAACGAACCTGTGTCTGGCGGAGCTCGCGGGAAAAACGAGGGGGAAAATATGGCGAATGAGACTGCACAGAGAGCACCGGCGGGGCCAAGCGCGATATTCAGCATCCAGCCACCGGAATCCTTCGACTTTTCAAAACCGCAGGAGTGGTCCAAATGGATACGGAGGTTCGAGAGATTCCGTCTCGCCAGTAATTTGAACGTCAGCTCGGAGGAAAACCAAGTCAACACGTTGATTTACTGCATGGGAGACGAGGCGGACGATGTGCTTCGCGGTCTGAGTTTAACAGCGGAGCAAAGGACAACGTATAAGGGGGTACGTGATGGTTTCCAGGTTTTTTTCATTGTGAAGAAAAATGTGATCTATAAGCGCGCCAAATTCAATATGCGCCGACAGGGAGAAAATGAGACAGTGGATGCTTTTGTGACAGCACTGTATGCGCTAGCAGAACATTGCAACTATGGAGTGCTACATGATGAGCTGATACGTGATAGGCTCGTTGTCGGTCTCACGGACAAACGGCTGTCAGAACGCATGCAGCTTGACCCAGATTTGACTTTGCAGAGGGCTATCAACATGGCGAGGCAAAGTAAAGAGGTAAAGCGACAACAATCCTCCTTGCGAGGTGACTCTAGAGCTGAGGCTAGCGATGCTAAGTCAGTAGATAGAGTGCATAAAATCAGTCGTAAGCCTGTTAGAACCAGACTGCTCCAGACTGATAGTCGTCAAGCTAAAGCACGTGGATTCCGAAAAGACGGCAAAAAAGGGCCAACCTGTCAGAGATGTGGTGGCGCTCCATCCCATTCAAAGCAGGATTGTCCAGCGAATGAAGTCAAATGCCACGCATGTGGGAAAAAAGGACATTACAGGCGTGTATGCAGGGCACCAAAAACAGTGCATGAGGTTGAAGAGGATGAACATGGTTTGTTCTTGGGCAGTGTTAAGTGTGAGGGTGAGCCATGGACTGTTGACTTAAGCATAAACAACAAAAACGTGTCATTTAAAATTGATATAGGTGCCGATGTGACAGTCCTACCCCTTAAGGTGTTTAAGGAGCTCTACAGACACAACCACCCCCCCAGTCTCCACAAACCAACCAAGGCTCTGCTGGGTCCCGGGGGGAGTCGTTTGGATGTCGTTGGTGTCAGTGAGCTTGCACTGAGGAAGGGTGACAAAGAAATACTTGAGGATGTCTTTGTCATCAGACACCTGCACACTGCTTTGCTGGGGAGACCTGCCATTAGCAAGCTGGAGCTTGTGGCTCGTCTGGAGAGCATAACTGTAGAGACGCTTAAAAAGTGCTACCCAAAGCTGTGCAGTGGTCTCGGTGAGGTACGTCAGCCCTACGACATCAAACTGAAACCTGGAGCTCAACCTTTTTCCTTGAAGACGCCACGGAGAATCCCGTTGCCTCTGATGGACAAAGTTAAGCAGGAGCTGGCCCGTATGGAAGAAATAGGGGTGATCAGCAGGATTGAGGAGCCAACTGATTGGTGCTCAGGCATGGTGGTGGTACCGAAGAAGACAGAAGATGTACGCATATTTGTCGATCTTACCCACCTCAATGAGTCTGTGTGTCGAGAGAAGTACATACTGCCATCGGTGGAGGAAACATTGGGCAGATTGGCTGGTGCCAGCATATTCAGCAAGCTGGACGCTAACATGGGGTTTTGGCAGATACCTCTGACGGAAAACTCAGCCAAATACACCACTTTCATCACACCGTTTGGGCGTTATTACTTCAAGAGACTGCCCTTCGGGATTGCTTCAGCACCGGAGCATTTCCAGAACAGGATGGTCACAGAGGTCACAGATGGTATGGAAGGGGTGGTTTGCCACATGGACGACGTGCTGGTCTGGGGCAGAACGCAGGAGGAGCATGACTCTCGCCTACACGCTGTGCTGGGCAGGATCCAAAAAGCTGGCATCACCCTAAACATTAACAAGTGCGACATCGCGAAACAGCAGGTGACATTTTTAGGGCATGTTCTCTCAGCCAGCGGTATCAGCCCTGACCCAAGCAAGACCCAGGCTGTGAGGGAGATGAAGGAGCCACAAAGTGTGAGTGATTTAAGGAGCTTTCTGGGAATGGTTAACCAGCTTGGAAAGTTTATCCCACAGCTCGCAGAGAGAGACAAACCTCTAAGAGACTTACTGTCTAAGAAAAACTGCTGGAGATGGGACATTGACCAGGCTAGAGCATTTCAGAACCTGAAAGATGCGCTCACATCACCGCCAGTGTTGGCCATGTATGACCCAAGCCGTGACTGCAAGGTGTCAGCAGACGCATCATCGTATGGCTTAGGGGGTGTGTTGCTTCAAAGATGGGATGAGGAGTGGAGACCCGTTGCCTACGCGTCACGCTCCCTCACTGCAACAGAACAGAGATACGCTCAGGTTGAAAAGGAGGCTTTAGGTCTGACCTGGGCTTGTGAGCGGTCCCGCAACTTTCTTATTGGCAAACACTTTCAAATGGAGACAGACCATAAGCCGCTGCTAAGTCTGCTGGGGGCACAAACTCTGGATGCGCTCCCTCCCAGAATTCAACGCTTTAGGATGCGCCTCATGCGATATTCCTACTCGATTTCGCATGTACCAGGCAAATACCTGTGGACAGCTGACACGCTCTCACGATCTCCAGTGAAAGCAAAGGAAACACTTCAAGACAAGGAGTTGTTGGAGAGCACAAATATTTATGTGGACATGTTGATGGACAATCTGCCAGCTACCAACAATTTCTTGGAGCAGCTGAGAGAAGAGCTGAAGAGGGACAGCGTATGTGCTCGCGTGATGCAGCTGAGTGAGGAAGGATGGTCCACACATTTCAACAGCGAACGAACCAGCGCTAAGACTGTACTGGGCAGAACGGGCGTTCCTCACCGTACATGATGGTCTGCTAATCAAAGGGGACAGGTTGGTTATACCTGCAACTATGAGAAAAGATGTGCTCACCAGACTACACGAAGGTCACCAGGGAGTGGTTAAGTGCAGAGAGCGGGCACGACAGTCGGTTTGGTGGCCAGGGCTAAGCCAGCAGATAAATGAGCTTGTCCTTAACTGTCGGACATGTTGCCAAGAGAGAGAAAACCACACAGAACCGCTGATACCATCACAATATCCGGGGCGGCCGTGGCAAAAGCTAGGAGCCGATCTGTTTATGCTGAGAGGGAAAACCTACCTTCTTGTTGTGGATTATACCTCAAGATTTGTTGAGATTGCCCCTCTCACACCTTCAAGGTCAGAGGATGCGATCCTCTGGATGCGTCAGAGGATTTTTGCACGTCATGGGATCCCCGAGCAGCTGGTAACAGATAATGGGCCACAGTTTTCAGGGGCAGCTTTTGAGACATTTGCAAAAGTGTATGGCTTCCGTCACATCACAAGCAGCCCGAAATATCCCCAAAGCAATGGCGAAGCCGAACGAGCAGTTAAGACTTTCAAGAATCTATTGCGGAAAGCTGCTGATCCACACTTGGCTCTGCTCGCTTACAGAGCCACCCCACTGCAGAATGGCTATAGTCCAGCCCAACTCTTGATGGGGAGACGGCTTCGCACCACAGTGCCAATACTGCCATCTCTGCTTGACCCCGCACTTCCTGATAGTGTGGTTGTCGCCCGGAGGGAAAGGGAGAGGAGGACTAAAGAGGCACAGTCATATAACCTTCATCATCGCGCACGCAGCCTCAACAGGCTCACTCCAGGCCGAGAAGTGTGGATAACAGACCAGAGAGCCAGCGGCACCGTTATTGGCAGCCACTTCACACCACGATCATATCTCGTGGAGGGACCTCGTGGGACAATTAGGCGGAATCGTCGGCATCTTGTTCCCATGAAACACTCTCCAGACCAAACTGAGAGCAATAATGGGGAGCCAGAATCTGCAGAAGCCGGGGAGCAGTGCTCCACGGACATGCCAGAGACAGTTTCTCCAGAGCTTCCATCTACACCCAGAACCAGATCCAGAAGAGTGGTTGTGAGAGCAACCAGATTGGACTTGTGACGGATAAGATGGAAAGGACAGTTTTACACAAGAATACCCCTCTTTCGTAGTATTCTTTGCACAATAAGGGTAAAAGTGTAAAATCTAAAAAGTTGTCATTTTCAAATATGCATGTTCAGAAGTTGGGAAATGCAGGGGGTGTGACGAGTTGGCATGTAAGAATTTGTGTTACTTAACGGGTTAATTAGAGTTAAGATTTTCGTTATATAGTATTCCTTGCAGGTAAGACCAGACCTTCCAGCCACAGAGGCAGAATAACCCTCTAAGGTCTGGTGAGTCAATGGTAGTCTACCCATTGATTCTAGAAAGGGGAGATGTGGTGTAATTGCATTGTACAGTAGATGTTAATGCAGCCGGTCAGTGTAGTTAGGCTGATGGCAGCTAGAGGGCGAGACCGGTGTGTGTTTTGTATAGAATGTTATGTTATGTGGGAGCAGAGCAAGAACAAGAAAATAAAGCGTGGTTATGAATCGTACAGTGGACCCGCGTATAATTGAATAACACGACAATAATAAATGGATTACACAGCGGTATTTTTCTGTTTCATATTGTGGTGGGTCAGGACTGTTTGGGTTTTGTTTGACAGCTACGTTCTGTTGTTCCAGGCTGCAGCGTTACGGTTGCCATGGTTACAGGGTGACGCTCTCCCTGCAACTGTGTGTTTCCTGGGTAAGAGAGCGCCTTTTTGTTGTTGTTGTTGTTGTGCTAAGCTAAAAGGCAGAGTGTTACAGGCATAGCTCTAAAGAATGTAGCCTCATGGGCAGTGTAGTCCGTGCTGCAGGGAGAATGGACTGCCATACCCATTATGTGTCTGTGAGTGCAAGGAGGGAGAAAAACGAGAGTGGAAAAGTATGAGCTGTCATCGAGCAAAAACGGGAGCTGGAAGCATTTAAATATAATAATAACCAGTGCAGCCAAGAAGAGTGCCTGATGAGCCCAGTTGTAAGTACGCTATTAAGACTCGACTGTACGTGCGCCGTACGTGTTTTCCTCCGAAACAATAAGTTCGGTTGGAGCAGCCTTCCAACGCCTCTTTCTGTCTCTCACAAGCAAAGTTGACCCAGACAGCAAAGTAAAGGTATTTTTCGGCTACGAGCCTGACACGGAACCCGACGTATTAGCCAGAGGTCCCTTTACTACAGTTCACAGCCGAGGACTTTCAGTAACATTAATAAATCACACAGCAATAGCACATTCACGTAGTTGTAAAAAGCATGATAATATATTAAGTAATCCAAAGTATTCAGAATACGTTACTTTCATTGACTAACATAATGGAATACATTACAAAATACATTTTGGGGCATGTATTCTGTAAACTGTAGTGGAATACATTTTAAAAGTAACCTTCCCAACACTGGGTGTCACAGTTGGATATTTTTTCGATACACAAAAAAATGCTCATGCCTTTTTAATTTGTCATTTATTAAAATTATAAATATATATTTTAACTCAAAAGTACAGTTTTTAAATGTAATGTTGCTAAAACAACAAAATAATTAAAAAATAAAATAAATCTATCTGATCGAGAAATCACTCATCTTTGGAAAGTTTTTTTACAGAGAAATGGCTCTTTCCAAAATAAAAGCTATACTATACCCTTCTTGTGAATACCACGTGTACTCTGTGACAAAGGACAGTACAAGGCTGCAATGTCTTAACATTACTGACTTGGTTGATTTTGATCCATTACCATCATACTTTGTTAATGGCCACCAAGTCATTTCTCTAAACACAGTGTGTTGTTGTCTAAGGAGCTTGGAACACACACTTCAACATTGAAGTTTACCGGAAGCCCACACACACGGACCAGTACCTCCTCTTTGACTCCCATCACCCTCTGGAACACAAACTTGGAGTAATTAGGACTCTACACCACGGGGCAGAGCTTGTTCCCCCTAAGCCTGCAGGGAAAAAGAAGGAACACACACATGTAAAGGAAGCACTCAAAACATGCAGTTATTCTAATTGGGCGATTATAAAGTCAGCAAAGAGCCACAGAAAAGAAGATCAGACACTAGCTAGGGAGGATAAGAAAGACGGACGCAACAACATTGTCATCCCCTATGTAGCTGGTGTATCAGAGAAACTCAGAAGAGTTTTGTCCAAGCACGACATCCCAGTGTACTTCAGACCCAGCAACACACACAGACTGAAACTGGTTCACCAGAAAGACAAAACTCCAAAACACAAACTTAACAATGTGGTGTATGCTGTACAGTCTAGCGAGGAATGCCCAGACCTCTACATTGGAGAGACCAAACAGCCACTTCACAACATAGAAGAACCACCTCCACGGGACAAGACTCAGCAGTCCATCTGCATATAAAGGACAAAGGTCACTCTTTAGAGGATGCCAGTGTTCACATTTTGGACAGAGAGGATAGATGGTTTGAAAGAGTAGTGAAAGAAGCCATTTATGTCCACTGTGGGCGACCATCTTTGAACAGAGGCGGTGGCCTACAACACCACCTGTCTCCCATCTATAATCCAGTTTTGAGATCCCTTCCCAAGATGCCTTAACGCCCACTCACACCCTGGACCATCTAAACTCAGGAAATCACATGATAGAGTGGGGCCAGGTTTCACAATGAGCTCACCCAAAACCCTGTCTGATGGGTCTGTCTAGCACAACCTCTCACTGGAACGAGACAATTCTACTACAACAGCAAAAAGCATTGAACACCAAGCAGAGCTCTTTGATCTCGTGTACGAGGGAGAAAAGTATGGCAAGCGCCGTTCCTTCGCTTGACCCCAGTCGCTCTCGTCTGCTCCCTCATAGAACTGCTCTTTATTGAGGTTACATGAATATGCATAGGTTCATTAACATAGGATATCTTACATAGGTATACATGTGAACAAAGAGTACCGTTTGTGTGTATGTGTAGGTATGTGTGTGTGTGTGTGTGTATGTGGGGGGTCAAGATGTAACGCCATAAATGACTTCCCTAAACCTGTTGGCCTGGAAGTTCAGCACTTCACCTAAACAAAAGGCACTTATGCATAGATGTGTTTATCATACCATAAAACAATAAAAGAAGGTACGACCTCTCTCATGACCCCAGGATGTGAGTGTGTATGCCAGAGCACTCTGGAATGCACACAGAGTCTTTGCAGACTACTAAGGATCACACGTCCTCTCACTACACAATCGATTATACACCTCTAAGTATATAGGGTTATATATTTCTCAATACAAATGACAATAATACAATATAAACCCAACACTGGCTGATTGTGACCCACACCCGTTTTCACACCTTGGCTCATGTGATTAGGAAGAGGATCATCAGGGGGTCCTTTGTCCCTCTTTGGGGGGATACTCCCACTGGGTTTAAATCTGGGACTCTCCATCATTTGACTCTTAGAACTGAAGAAGCTTCTCGGATGAGAGGTGAAGCGTCTTCAAGCAACTTAAAGAAGTCCAGACACTGTTCTTTCCAAGCTCCTTAGACTACGATTACCTGGATGACTGAGAACCTTGTGCTGACTCCTTCTGAAGTCCACCACCAGCTCCTTGGTCTTGCCGACGTTCAGCTGGAGGTGGTTGTCCTGGCACCATGATGCCAGATTCTTCACTTTGTCCATGTAGGCCGCCTCATCGTTGTTGGAGATGGCACCTAACACCACTGTGTCGTCAGCAAACTTCACAATGGTGTTGGAGCCGTGGGTGGCCACACAGTCTGAAGTGTAGAGGGAGTAGAGCAGTGGCGAGAGGACACATCCCTGAGGTGCTCCTGTGTTGATGGTGATGCTGTTAGAGACGCATCTTCCCACCCTCACCACCTGAGTTCTGCCAGTGAGGAAGTCCAACACCCATGCACAGACGGCTGTTAAGTCCCAGATCCCTCAGCTTTGTGAACAGTCTGCAGGGCACACACGTTAAAATTTGCACTCAGCTTTGAGGCCAGTTCAAGCACAAAAAGCCATTGCCACTTCGAAACTGAGATGTAAGTCAAGTATTGTAGTGAATGATCCAAATAGCGCTAGAAGTTGCCTACACAAATGGCACATCAAACGCTGTGGTTAAAAACATGACAGATTAGTACCAAAAACTACAACTCAGTGTCTACTTGAGGCTGGCTCCAAAAGTGAGTCATACCCCATAGACTTACTGCAAGTCACAGATGGCATTTACAACAAATAATATTAGTATTGGATATTCATCATTAATTATGAAAACGGAACTGTAAAGTTTGGATTGAAAAAGTTTTTTTTTATTACCCTGTTTGCACTGTAAATGCATGGTTCTTTTACTATTTCTTAGTTTATACAGGGGTATAATTAATGTTAAATGTGTTATGTCTTTAGACTCAGAGATTGTATTTGTATTATTGCTTTCAGTTAAGAGATGCCCTGAATGATTTGTTTCCCAAACTGAAGGAGGTAACAGGTGGCTGGCTGCTGTTCAAATTTGGGGGTGTGTATAAATTCTGCACTGTGTAAGGATGCATTGTCTACGTTAAACTGGGAACTCATCCTGCTGTTTAATAAGTATTGTTAGGACAAGTTCTATTTCACTGCATGTTGTGAATTCATAATTCTGAATAGTTTTGAAGATGCATTTGTTACTTTTCTAGAGGCATTGTATATACATATTATATATACAATATTCCATGATCAGAATAATCTGCTTCATTTTGCTTTTATACAGGTGGTTGGGGAAGCCAAAAACTCTCTCTGGTTCCTCCAGCTGATATTGGCTATACAGGGACAATCCTAAAGGCTGCCAGTCGTGGGGTAAAAACGTATATATTGCCCCTATTCAAGAGGAACTTAGCAATGCCCCTATACCACTAAGCGATGAGTCCTTCATATGCATGCCAAAAGCAATATGCCAGAAGTGTGGCATAGGTGTTCCTCTGTTGTTAACGCTGCGCTGCTCGGTAGAGAAGCCGTACATCCCAGCGCGCAAAAAGTGAGCGATTAATGCTCTAACAGCGCCCGCTTTTTCTGCTGCCTTTATGGATTCTGGAATAATGAACTCCAAATGTAAAAGTGTTGAGGACCTTTCGGACATTCTTCATTCTGCCTGCACTGATATCTTGGACTCTGTTGCTCCGCTCAGGACTGTGCGCGCTAAGCATTTATCAGAGCCGTGGTTGAATGAACATACGCGCTCCCTCAGACGTGACTACAGATGCGCCGAAAGGAGATGGAAAAAGGACAGATTGCACGTTTCCCTACAGATTTTAAGGACTTCTGCTTACCAAGAAGCTGTAAAAACTGCAAAGACAAAGTTTGTCTCAAACTTAGTGTCAGTAAACAGTCACAGGCCTCAGGTACTTTTTAATGTCATTGATCGCTTCCTTAGTTCACGTGATAATGCTGGAGTCATTTCCTCATCAAGTATGTGCAATGATTTTTTTTAGCATTTTTTAATGACAAGATTCTATCGATTAGGGCTCTCGTCTCGTCGTCTGCTGCTTCAGATCCGAGTCTTTCTCCTATGTGCTCAGTTGTCTTAGAGCAGTTTGATCCCATCTCCCTTAATGACGACCGCGGTAGTTAGTAACCTAGATCATCACACTGCCCCTCTGATTGTCTCTCTCCAAGCTTGCTTAAAAGCACGTTTAATACTGTTGGACCTTTTATCCTGAGATTAATTAATACGTCCCTTGCTACAGGCTGCGTCCCATCATGCTTTAAACAAGCTATAGTTCAGCCTCTGAACAAAACCTGGACCCAACTGTTCTGTCCAACTACAAGCCTATCTCAAAGCTTCCTTTTCTATCTAAAGTCTTGGAGAAAGTGGTCTACCTACAGTTGCAGGCCCACCTTGATTTTAATATGATCTCTGAAAAATAATCTGGTTTTAAATCACTACATAGCACTGAGACGGCACTTTTAAGGATTTTTAACGATATTCTTTTAAATCTGGACTCTTTCATTGTTGGACTTGTCAGCAGCTTTTGACTTGGTCGACCATGACATCCTGTTATCGCGGGTAGAATTTCATGCTGGCCTAAAAGGTTCTGCCCTACAGTGGTTTCGGTCCTATTTGTCAGAAAGGTTTTTTCATGTCAATATGGGCACCCACAACTCCAAAATAGCCCCTCTTAATACGGCGTACTTCAAGGCTCTATTTTGGGTCCTGCCCTGTTCGCACTCTATTTATTGCCATTGGGCTCCATCTTCTCACGGTACAGCATTTCTTTTCACTGTTTTGCTGATGATTTGCAGATTTATCTACCTTTAAAAGCAGGGTCAGACCATCCGCAGCTCTTATTACGCTGCCTTGATGATGTCAAACAGTGGTTGTCATTAAATTTTTTAAAGCTAAATGAAAATAAAACTGAGGTTGTCATTTTTGGCAACTTTAATCATATCGACAGCACTCTGGGCGCCCTTTCCTCGTATTGTAAAACACATGTAAAAAACCTTGGTGTCTACATTGATAGTTCTGTTAAATCGAATAAGCAGGTGAGTGCAGTAGTTCAGTCCTGCTTTTTTCAGTTAAGACAGCTAGCCAAGGTAAAGCCATACCTCCCAGCTAACGTCTTGTTAACGTCATATCAGTGTGAGCAGATTTTCTCTCACACAAAGAGTAAATGGTAAATGGACTGATTCTTATATAGCGCTTTTCTACTCTCCCGGAGTACTCAAAGCGCTCTATACAAGATGCCTCATTCACCCATTCATACAAGCACTTATTCATACAAGCACTTATATACACAAGTGCAAACTAACCTGTGTTCATACACATTCACACTTCGATGAACGCATCAGAGGGCAATTTGGGGTTAGTATCTTGTCCAACGATACTTGACATGCAGACTGGGGAAGCCAAGGATCGAATCACCAACCTTATGATCAGTAGCTGATCTGCTCTACCTGAGCCACAGCCACCCGTTAGGTAGCCGGACACTATGTGTGAGAGTGGACAGGTAATGCAGGACACTTGGAGACATGTGTCTCTGAGTGGGAGACCAGAGATCACATTAACATGTGTATCCCTGTATTAATAAACATGCCATATTGGCCCAGTTTATTTTTCTTATCATTGTTGTGAGGCATAAATAGCATTTGCATTTTCTGTTGTACAGTTCATTTGCTGTTATAGAGTTCTTGTTATAGAAAAAAGTGTCTGTTTTATGTTTCAAAATAGCTGAAAGCTATTCGCTGATAGCTGCCAACATCTGGAAACAAATATAATTCTATAAAGTGGTTCTATACAGTGTGTAACTGTTAATATAGAGCGTTATTAAATGTATTGCTAAAGCAGTCATATGGCACATTGACTTCTGAGGAAATTTTAGATAGCACTCATCATCAGAAAGGTTGCCGACCCCTGATCTAAAGGATAAAGATGACTTTTTGCCAATGCTCACATTCTGCAGATGGTTTGAAAGAGGAGTGGAAGAGGCTATGTTCACTGGGCACTGAAGTCTTTTGTTATTTGGATCATTTGTATCACAGACAAGGCACATTATAACGGCACTGAAATGTTCCAAAAGCAGTAGTATTTAAGCCTAAAGGTATATTAGTTACTTTAATTAGTATCTGCTGAATACATCCATAATAAAGAATTAGTTTAATGGTTATATCCAGTAGTCACTGGATAACCTCACAATTATACATTTTTACATGTGGTTTGATGTGTTGCACACATGCATACAGCTGGATTATATATGTCTGATTGTTGGATGTCAACCTTATTTCACACAATTTTACCAGAAATACAAATCGCAAGACAGTGGTGCCCTGTGCATCTGTCTGGATGATTAGCTGTGAATCAACTAGGTAATTTATGTATGAGGGCATTTATCATGACCTGAGCCTCTAACCACAGATTGGCATGCCACATTTCATTTATTGTGAGCGGATGGTGGAGTCCCCTCAGAGCAGCTATTCCATAGGCCATGAAAACGGCACTCAAACGATTTAATCTCTCAAACAAATAAAGGTATAACGAAGAGTGTAAGAAGAAAAAAAGAAACGCATTGGAAACAATAAGGGACATTTCCTCCTGTAACCTCGCTCCATCTGTGCCGACTATATGGAGCTGTAATGAAAAACACAATTTCAATTTAAGATCCATTTCTTTTTACCATGGGTGCTGTGTCACATAATAATTAATTATAATTTCTTCATTCATTAAGTAGTAACAAATGTCACGGTAAATTTAAATTGTCAGCAGATCTTTCTGGACAAAATTCTAATGCTATGGGAATTTATTATGTGAGAATCAGTAAAATGAACAATGGAGCATCTAACTGCTTCGTCGTTAATTTTAATGAAGCTCTTCACAATAAAACAGGATACTGTTAAAAATTAACCACATATAATGCAAATTGTCTTTTAAGGTTTTAAACACATTTTAGTCCTTTTAAAAGGAATTTCAAAAATGTTCTAAATACATTAACCATTGTTATTTTACTTTTTAAAAAAACCTTTTTAATGTTTCAACACATTTTAATAAATGACAGTTTTAACCTGGTTACACACAAATAAGTTAATTAATTGAAATAAATAAACATACCCGTTAAAGAAAAACGGAAAAATATAAAATTAGTCCATTCGAGGATGAGAGAGAGGGAGGAAAGCTTTGTATAATTTTAGGGTCTTACCTTAGAATATTAAGCCTCTTGAGGTGACTTTTGATTTGTAATTTGGCACTGTATCAATAAATGGAATGGAAAGGCATCTCATCAGAATCAGAGAGACTTTATTAATCCCAGAGGAAAATTGAGTTGTCATAGCAGCAAATATACAACAAACAATCACTCATATAAAATTGTGCTTTTCCCAAACAATAAAACTGTATGGTAGTGTAAGATAATCTGACCTGCCCAGTGGAGGGAGGGAAGTGGAGGTGTAGACCTCTGACATTAGTATAAAATAGGTCCAGTGTTCTATTGTCTCTTGTGGTTAATTTGACAAACTTCAATGTTGAGGGTTCCATCCTCCTCAATATGCAGAACACAGTCCAGAGACTGCAAACTATTATCCTTTTTATCTTCCCTGGTGAACTTTATGTTTCTATCCACTGAGTTGATGTGAACAGTGAAGGCTTTTACTTCTTGGGTTTTGATTTTTACCCAGGTGTTATCCATGTATCTGTACCTATCTGGCAAGGTGCTGTTTCTTTGAAAGAACCAAGAGCTTTTCTTTGCACTTCCTCCAATAGGTGACACTGGGTAGCCCATGGCACAGTCATGTTTTTGTCTGTAGAGTCCCATATTGTCTTTAAAGTTCTAAAACCATTTGGTTTTAGAACTGAAGAAGATTCTCAGAAGACAAGTGAAATGTCTTCAAGAAACCTGAAGAAGTCCAGTTGGGTTCTTTCAAGCTCCTTAAACATGTCTCTGGAACAATTTATTACTTTTCTGTACTACTTCTTATAAAGACTGTTTTAAATTGACGTTTCAATATTATACACTGTTTCCACTCCTTGAAGGTTTCTTTTGATCTGATTTTTGACCATCTACAAGACAGTGTTGTGCCAGCAGGGTAAGAAAAAACTTGGTCATTGTATTATCAGCTTATTCAATGTGAAGGGGACCAAATGGAAAAAACAACAACAACCACACAACCACTGATACAGGCGTGGTTTCAAGAGCCAAAACAAAGCTCTATTCAATTCAATTCAATTCAATTCAATTCAATTTTATTTATATAGCGCCAAATCACAACAAAAGTCGCCTCAAGGCGCTTCATAAATACAGAGAAAAACCAAACAATCATATGACCCCCTATGAGCAAGCACTTTGGCGACAGTGGGAAGGAAAAACTCCTTTTAAAAGGAAGAAACCTCCGGCAGAACCAGGCTCAGGGAGGGGCGGCCATCTGCTGCGACCGGTTGGGGTGAGAGAAGGAAGACAGGATAAAACCATGCTGTGGAAGAGAGACAGAGGTTAATAACAGATATGAATCAATGCAGAGAAGTCTATTAATACATAGGGAGTGAGAAAGGTGACTGGAAAGGAAAAACTCAATGCATCATGGGAATCCCCCGTCACGGTCGGACGGTCCTCCCGACCGACGACCTGCTTGTTTATTTGTGATGTGTGTACGCCATCCTCTCTTTCTCTCTTCCTCCCTATTCTGCGGGTCGGGCTATGCCTAGGGGCAGCGTCTCCGAGAGAGCGAGAAAGGCCGACCTCTGACCTGGAAGAGTAACCTTCAGCTCCAGCTGCCGCTAATCATTCCTCACTACACGGAGGTATTTAACGGTGTGTCCAGACGGCAGTCGACGCTGGATTGTACTCGGAGCTCGGTAGATAAGTGTGCTCGTGATCTTATAACCCGCATAGCAAGGCAAGCCTTCTTATCCGCTGTTGTGTTTGCTCGTCTCTCAGGTGGAGAAGTACGGAACGGAGGAGTGGAGAAAAGGGATTCACTGGTGTTTTCGGGAGAAGGAATTCACACGGAAGGAGTGCACACCGACCTCACGGGGAAACTCGCCTTTACCACTTTTGGGATTTAGAGAAAGGACATTGTTGGATATCTCACTGTTTGAAGACTGTATTTCAAGCACTGTAAATAAACACACTGTCGGCTTCAACCCAGAGCTCCGCGCCTGAATCCATACCGCTCATTAGCCCTGACACCCCCGGCAGCCTACGTCTATTGCAGCATAACTAAGGGAGGATTCAGGGTCACCTGGTCCAGCCCTAACTATATGCTTTAGCAAAAAGGAAAGTTTGAAGCCTAATCTTAAAAGTAGAGATAGTGTCTGTCTCCCGAATCCAAACTGGAAGCTGGTTCCACAGAAGACAGCTGCTCCATCCAAAGTGGGATGGATGCCGTCTCTCCTAACAAGACCAGGTTTCCTCCAGAAGGTTTGCCAATTATCTATGAAGCCCACATCGTTTCTGGGACACCACTCAGACAGCCAGCAATTTAAGGAGAACATGCGGCTAAACATGTCACTCCTGGTCTGATTGGGGAGGGGACCAGAGAAAACTACTCTGTTTCTTCTGCCACAAACCTGGTCACCTGATTGCTCACTGTTTGAAAGCCAACTCAAAGAAAAATCGATCTGTTTTCAAAAGAGTGAACTGTAGTTCACAAACAGACAAAGTTGCCAGTCCTAGGCAACAATTGGAGCATAATTGCTCAGTGGTGTCATTTGGTGAATGTCAGAGGTCGACTAATTCTGAGCTGCCATCTGTTGATCATCGTCCAGATGACCTACAGTGTGACAGATTGTGTGTGACACAACCATTCCAACCTGCACCTCTGCCTAACCAGCATCCCTTTCGCCATGACCTAGCAAAGAAGTGTCAGAGAAGTGTTGCTGTAAGGCCTTCTAGCTGCCTGATGGGTTCTCCATATGTGATGGCTCAAAAAACATCTGGCTGTCACTTGGGACACTATGTTGAGGGACTTGAGCCAACCCCATTCAGTGTTTTCAACACATCAAAAAGGTCTTGGCAGATTTGGCAGGGTATGCCTAACTGTTATTGTGGTGCATGGTAGGTGATAGATTTAAAATTTTTGTAGGACATCCTGTGCCAAACCACTGGTTTGTATTTATGGGAGGGGGTGTTACGCCCTTAGCTGGGCCTCCTGAAACTGCCCTTGTGTGGGTGTGGTGTTTTCCCCAGGACACAGCTGCTGTTCATTGGCCTCATTTACCACCTGGGCCCAGTTAGCAATCACCTCTCCTAGGTCATATAAGCTGGGGATGAACTGGATGTGAGAGAGTGTTTTTTCTCTGGTGTTCCCACATTGTGTGTCGAAGGTAGTGATGGCCAAATGAAGCTTTCTGAAGCACTGAAGCTTGTATTGAAAAATGGTTCATTACTCGAAGCTTTTCAACACACTCCTCTCTGGTGAATCTGGTGGCCAAAAATACGAAGAGCAGTTGAATCCACAAAATAAAACCAACTGCTTCATTAAGACTGCCCACTCGACAGAGTGGAGTTCTGCCTGTATATTGGGCCGCTGTTGTGTTGCTTTGAACGTATATTTTTGGGTGTTTTAAAAATGCGTCTTTTTTGGTTAATAAATAATTTTGACCAGTAAACTCTCCTTGTTTAAACATGCACCATGGTGTGGTCTTTCTTTGCTTGTGACTTCTTGATGTTGGTAAATACAATAATTGAAAAATACCAAATTACATATAATATATACATATAATAATGTACAACACATATGGAGTAGGCTTCTGCTGTGAGGTCCCGCCTCCATGCACTTATGCAATTAACCGCTAGACGGGTGTATTTATTTATAATATTATATTAGGGAATTTTTCCCAGACATATTTTTGACCTGGGGGTAGAACTGATTGTGAACTGGAAAGTGAAAATGCTTATGAACTTTGCATTTAACGTAACCCTTTTTAATTTCTATTTAAAAAGAGAATTTTTTCTAGTGTGCGGTGACTGAACCTGTTCCTTTTCGTGGAGATCATTTCCTCCTGCCTTAAGGAAAATCCCTTCACATGGCACAGAGGAGGATGGAGTGCAGAGAAACTGGTAGAGATGCAGTTATACAGTCTACCTGGGCCCCACAAACTATCAGATAAAGCGAATAAATAAATTAAATTGCTGCACATTTGGCAGACTAACATTTTCAGATTAATTAAACAATAAATTTTTTACAACATTACATGTAAAGAATCAAGTGGAAGTTTTTCTAAAGTTATTTAATGATATTTATATTATGGAAGCAGATTTTTGACATTTTACCTTTTTCCCGTTTTCAGATATAATAAACACGCACAAAACAAAAGCAAAGGGCCAGAACACAAAGCTGGAAAACCCACCCGATTGACCAAAATCAACTCAAAATTCTCCCACACAACAGAACCTCCTCTATTCCTCGCTGGCTCCAAATCTCTCAGTGGAATGATCAGTGGTTCGCTATCTGCCACCATCAAAACACTCCACTGAAGCAGTGTGTTGATTTTTTTGACACATGCACCGGAGCGTCAGCTTCAAGCAGGCCATCACTGGTCGAAGGTGTCGGGAGAGATCCTATAGTGTGGAGTTGTGGAAGCAGTTTGCAGTGTAACTGCTTCACGTGAGTAGTGTGGGCTTTCGGTCCTCGGCAGCAGTAAAGCTAGCTGCTACTAGTGACAGGGTGAGCTCGTGGGCCCCTGAAAGTACCTCCTCGTGGTGTGGAGTTTGTTTGGTTGTTGTGTTCTTTGTTGTTGCAACCTTTTTCCTTTTTCTAGTGTTATTGGTAAAACGGCGTTGCCCTTGTGTGGCCCTCTTTATGTTAATTTTATCTATAATAAAAACTATTTTATTTACTAAACACCTCTGTCTGTTCTCCTTTCATTCTCTTCTGGACCCATTTGTCCCCACACACACCCCTAGACCTTAATCGTGCGGACGTAACACTGCCTTATAGAAATTAAATTCTAGCAACAGCCTAGACTTCACCATGTTGGCAAACACAGGGACTACCTCAACATTCAGCCCTTCTGTCACCTTCCTCTTCCTACTCACATACCCTGCTGGCAGCAGCTAGCATTTGTTCTTATTATGACGAGTAAATTTAAAACCACAAATAAAGACATTCAGTTTAAAATCTTCCCCACATCTCCTGAAGAAAGCTTTCAGAAGCACAAACAGAGCCGAAAGGCGAACACATTCAGAAAAACCATGAAACAGGGTCTCTCTCTGCTCACAGAACGGACATTTGTCTTCCATAGCAGCGTTAATAACAGAAACAAAAGAATTTACAGCAACAATGCCATGAAGAATTTTCCACTGCAAGTCTGCATGTTTGTTCGTGAGTGGAGGCCTATAAAGGGATCTCCATGCTTGTTTAATATCAGGTGCTAAGGAGAGATGGGTCCTCCGCACCTTGTCATTGCGCCCATTCAGTTTGCTTTGATTGAGAGTTTTTACAAGCAGCCTATACAAAGTTTTTTCAGAGGCCCCTTCCAGGCACACCCCTACAACATCCACAGCATCCAGTAAAGGACCAGAGCACTTTTTAAAACCAGGAAGCAGTCTGATGGAAGGATAAGGATTTAAATGATTTGGAAAATAACCTGCCAAAAGTGAACACAGCTCCACCTAACCTGCGCTTCCAATGATCCAAAAGCTGACCAACAACTCGAGTAGAACTTAATCCAAGCTGTGCAGCGCATCCATCCAGATTATCCAGCCAGCTCTACCACCCTCTTCAGAGAAAAGACTCGTGCAGTGTAGAGGTGTCTGGATAAAGTAGTCCTCCTCCAGATACGGCAATCCAGCAGGCTGCCAAACAGTACAGGTTCTTCCAGCAACCATTACAGAGAATCAGCCTGCTGTTGCCTCCCTTTCCTCAGCAGAGCCCATACAGAAAAAACTCTCTTGTAGAAAGGTGGAAGAAGTGAAGAATTCAGCTTGCTTGAGTCCATTAGAAACAGATAAATCCAAACCCATATGACCAAGCTGCTGAAGAATAAAGCACGATACCCTCCTCTACACTAGATCTGGGAGTCGTGTAAGCAGCCTCTGAATAAACTGAAAGCGAAAAGCAGCACCTCTACTGGCCAAATGGACCAGACCTTGTCCACCTTTCTCTCTAGGGAGAAAAAGGACACTTTGAGGAATCTAGTGTAGCTTATCCCAGAAAAAGTCGACCAGGATCCTTTGAATCTTAGACAAAAGAGTAAATGGGGGATCAACACAAGTCAGCCGGTGCCACACAGCAGAAGAAACTAGATTCATAACAAGAACCCGGCCTCTGTATGACATTTTAATCCACCTCGATTTTGAAAGCTTTAATTACAACAGGAGCGTTGACCAAAGTGCTGTACAAGATACAACATACATAATAAAATAACAAATAACTCTCATGCTGTATTAAAAACCAGTAAATAAAAATGCATTTTAAGATAAGATTTAAAAAGATGACAGTGGGAGCCTTTCTGATGTATAGGGGTAAATTATTCCACAGCTTAGGCGCTACGACTGCAAATGCTCGATGGCCTCTATGAACCAGCCTCGACCTTGGTACAGCTAAACGCAAAAGATCACTTGATCTAAGAGATCTAAAGGGGGTATAAGTCTGCAAGAGGTCAGACAAATACCCGGGAGCCTGTCCATTCAGGGCTTTGTAGGTCAACAATAAAATTTTAAAATTAATTCTGAAGTGGACAGGGAGCCAATGAAGAGAGGCGAGCACCGGGGAAATGTGTTCACGTCCTTTAGTACGTGTCAGAAGACGAGCTGCAGCATTCTGGACCAACTGCACCCTTGCCAGGCAGGTCTGGCTAACTCCAGCATATAAGGAGTTACAATAGTCCAGATGGGATATAATAAAAACATGAATCGCCCGTTCGAAGTTTTTAAAAGATAAAAATCATCTCACCTTAGATAAAAGCCTCAGTTTGAAGAAGGACCGCTGTACGACTGAGCTAATTTGTTTTTCAAAGGTGAAATTGCTGTCAGATATAACCCCCAAATTTTTGGCATGCGATTTGACAAAAGACTCAAGACTGTGCAGGTTAAAATTAGGTGCTGGGATTGCCGCTTGGTCCAAAAATTATCACTTCGGTTTTGTTCTCATTGAATTTAATAAGGAAGTTAGAGGCCATCCAAGATTTAATTTCACCGAGACACTGAAGTAAGGGATCTAGTGAGGCAGAACTATTTCCCTTCAGTTGAAGATAGGTCTGAGTATCATCGGCATATGAATGAAAACAGATGTTATATTTTCTAAAAAATATAACAGTTTGAAGTTAAAAAAAACTGCTCTTTTCACCTCATCACTACCACCATTGTAATTTAATGGGCCTATTTTTAATTATTTTCCTAAACATCATCATCATCGACAGTGAGTGCTTAAGCTCGCACCTTTAAAATCTTTTTCTTTAAATGATAAATCTCTTGATCTGTCAACACATCATCCAGAAAATTTCCAGACTTTTTTGTCAAGACCCAAGACGACTAAAAAAAGGTTCAGGTGTGGAAAGTAGTCCTCCACTTTCACCATCCTGAGGCCTTTGGTCTTCTGTAAGAACCTCCTGATGTCAGAAGGAAAGTACAGATTCTGGTGTTCCTGGCTTAGGGACAAATCAATTTCAGACTCCATACTGCTCCCTCCTGTTTTGTTTCCTCTCTTAGCTTTTGATGTTTTTGTACTGCAGTGGGCAGGCTCAGAGCTCTTCCTCTTCTGAGACAAATTCAACAAACATATTGTCATCCTCACAAAGATCCTCAGACACAGACACAAAAGTTGTTTCATTTTTCTGACTTGTGTCAAAAACACCTGCAGGCTGGTAATTAGTCACATCAGTTTCTATGCTGTCAGTGCTCCTCACAATGTCATTTTCATCAAACCTGTTACTGCTGTAAACATCTGTTTTTCTACCAGCGCCTTGGCAGCAGGGTCCCCCTCAGCAACGGCGGAGCTGCCCTCGGCTTCAGCGGGCTTTGCATGAGCGATCGCCGTTTCCCCACCAGGAGCCCTGACCGGCACCCGCTCTCCAACTGCATCATCCGCTGGCTGCGCGTTTCTTCTCTCTGGACAGCATCGAATTATAGCCCTTCTCCACCACAACCAAAACATTTCATGCTCTCAGACGAAGCAAACACCATGTAATTGAATTTTGAAACTGAAAGACAGGTTCAGCTTATTAGCGGTGTCTTTGAGGATCATAAAAACCTGCCTTCTACGACACACAACATGTTTAAGGAGCACAGATTTGCACCCCAAAGAGACCATCTTTATGGGCAAAACTTGGCTAAAGTTTCATTTTTAATAAAAGGAGGTGCATTTGAGAGGATAACCTTTTTAGCAGGGCAAACCAACGGGAGAACGGATGTGAAAGTGTCATGAATTTTTTTTTTTAGGTAAATGGAGCAAACTTTGTTGTATGCAAAACTTGTGCATAATTTTTAGAAATGTACAATTTCTATTTACATTTCAAGTTATGAAAATGATTCGTTAAATATGTTTATTGTCTGAATTCAGATCAATTTTAGTAATATAATATACCAAAATGAAAAAATATCTCAAATTTTAGATATTCGAGGTTGTGCTGAAAATAATGATACCAAACAAGGCAAGATAAGCATATTTTAAAGGTGAAATATAGAGGTAAAATCAAAAATAGTCAAAAATGGCCAATTAAACCCTGGACCCCAGAGAGTTAAAAATCATTGTTTAAAAATAGGACACATTTTATTTATGGCACCCGCTTCGGATGTTATCGGTCCATTAAATGGGCGTTATTAGCAGAAATCAGCCCCATACATTCAATTTTCGATTCAATTCTATTTATTTAGCGCCAAATCACAACAACAGTCGCCTCAAGGTGCTTTATATTGTACAGTAGATTGTACAATAATAGATACATAGCCTTGTTACTTCCCGGATTGATTATTGTAATTCACTTCTTTTTGGTCTTACTCAAAAATTCATCCACAAGCTCCAACGCGTCCAGAACTCTGCTGCCCATATTATCACAAGGACCCCTTCTATCCACCATATCACTCCTGTCCTGCAGCAGCTTCACTGGCTCCCGGTCAAATATGGTATCAATTTCAAAATACTCTTGTATACATTTAAGGCGGTGGGGCCTTAAATGTCTTAGATCTTCTTCTTCCCTTTCTCTCTCTGTCCCCTTTTAGGACATCCTGATAATAATGAATTACAGTAGTCCAGCCTAGAAGCAATAAATGCACGAGTTTTTCAGCATCACTCTGAGACAGGATATTTCTAATTTTAGAGATGTTGCGCAAATGGAAGAAAGCAGTCTTGCATATTTGTTTAATATGTGCATTGAAGGACAAAAATGGTCAAAAATGGTCAAAAATGACTCCAAGGTTCTTCACAGTGTTACTGGAGGCCAAGGTAATGCAATCCAGAGTAAGAATCTGGTTAGATACCATATTTCTAAGATTTTCAGGGCCGAGTACAATAACCTCAGTTTTTCTGAATTAAGAAGCAGAAAGTTAGCGGCCATCCAGGTCTTTATGTCTTTAAGACATTCCTGCAGTTTAACCAATTGGTGTGCGTTATCTTGCTTCATGGACAGATAGAATTGGGTGTCATCTGCATAGCAGTGGAAATGTATACTATATCTTCTAATGATACTGCCTAAGGAAGCATGTACAATGTAAACAGAATTCCTAGCACTAAACCCTGTGGAACCCTATAATTTACTGTGTGAAGAGGACTCTCCATTTACATCCATAAATTGGAGTCTATTAGATAAATATGATACAAACCACTGCAGTGCAGTATCTGTAGTACCTACAGCGTGCTCTAATCGCGCTAATAGAATATTATGGTCAACAGTATTGAACGCTACACTAAGGTCTAGCAGGACAAGTGGAGCAAATAAAACAAAGTGCACCTGATGACATGCATAATGCAGAGGTGTTGCTCCGAGACCAGTTTATGGAACATGTTGTTGACAGTGCTCTCCGCAGAGAGCTCAAACAATATGTTCGCTGTGTGCCCACTGCCACCCTGTTAGAGGTGTACGGGGAAGCAATAAGGTGGGAAAGAGAAGGGTTTTCAGGTCGTGTTCACGACCGTGGCTATTCCCACCCATCAGCATATGGGTGGGAATAGCCACCTGAAACAGGATATTTTTTCCCCTAGTGCATTCCCCTAGTGCACACTATGTCTAGTGTGCACCCCTAGTGTGGGGTGCACACTAGACATAGTGTGGGGTGCGCACTAGATCTATGTCTGCTCCTGTTGGCATACCTGAGTCCGAGTGGCGTGAGCTAAAGGAACTCTTAAAGTGCGTGCAAGAGCAGTTAAATCAGTTCACTGAGATGTGATTTCTTTGCAGAACCCTCAAACAGGTGTTTGGTCTTCATGGGGTAGCCTGGTGATCTGTCGCAGGTGCCGTCAGCCAGGATGCTTTGCTAGGGGAGCAGGCTTCACGCCGACCAGAGTACGTTCTGACTTAGGCCCCCCTGCATCTGTGCGTTGACTACCGCTTGCTGAATAAGAAAACGAGGAAGGACGCCTTCCCCCTACCTCGCATCGAGGAAAGTCTGGATGCGCTTGCTGGCGCACGCTGGTTTTCTACCATCAATCTGGCCAGCAGGTACAATCAGGTACCAGTTTCTGAGCAGGATAAGCCTAAGATCACTTTTTGCACCCCATTTAGCTTGTTTCGGGTGGAATTGTATGCAACACTCCTGCTACCTTCCAGCGCCTGATACAGAGGATGTTCGGGGATGAGCAGTGCCAGTCGCTACTGTTGTACCTGGACGACATCATTGTGTTCTCCTTGTCAGTCTCTCAGCATCTGCAATGATTAGAGATGGAGCTTGCAAGGCTGCAGCAGGAGGGGCTCAAGGCTAAGCTGGAAATGTGTGCCTTCTTCCGGCAGAAGGTTAGCTATTATCCATGTTATCTCGTGCGAGGGTGTTCCCTCCAGGAAATTTCCTTTCTCTCTCAGGCCATGGCACTTCCATCGCTTAAGACGACAAGCAAAACAGCCCTATTATCCTAATCTATATAATTCCTACTGGTATAAATCACATTAAAAACTTTAAAATACAACCACTTTCCAGAGTGTGATACTGTACTCAGAAACACTCTGAATCCCTTAAAACAATCAGACTGGACAAAAAGAGTGAAAAAAATAATTACCGCTTAAAGAGGTCATGAATTGATGGGGGTAACTATGCTAACCCTAACCCTGAATCTTCTATCAAATCTTACAGCTATTTATATGAAGTTGCAAAAAAACGCTGTATTTCGTCAAGACAGTGCGTTTCCTACGATTACATGCATTTGAATGGGGGAAGTCGCCCAAAATAAAGTATAGCTTTTCATTATGTGACTAACTTGAAAACCTTAGCTCAAACAGCTGCAAAACCTGTTTGCCCAACACGGGAATCTTGAATTTTATAAGATAACGCCATAAATATGTGTGTCTGAATCTTCTATCAAATCTTACAGCTATTTATATGAAGTTGTACAAAAACGCTGTATTTCGTCAAGCCAGTGCGTTTCTTACAATTACATGCATTTGAATGGGGAGCTCGCCCGAAACAAAGTATAGGTTTTCATTATGTGAATAACTTGAAAATCTTAGCTCAAACAGCTGCAAAACCTGTGTGCCCAGCATGGGGATTTTGAATCTGAGAAGATAAAGCCATAAATATGTGTGTCTGAGTCTTCTATCAAAAGTTACAGCTATTTATATGATATTGTACAAAAACGCTGTATTTCGTCAAGCCAGTGCGTTTCTTACAATTACATGCATTTGAATGGGGAGCTTGCCCGAAACAAAGTATAGGTTTTCATTATGTGAATAACTTGAAAATCTTAGCTCAAACAGCTGCAAAACCTGTGTGCCCAGCATGGGGATATTGAATCTGATAAGATAAAGCCATAAATATGTGTGTCTGAGTCTTCTATCAAAAGTTACAGCTATTTATATGAAGTGGTACAAAAACGCTGTATTTCGTCAAGCCAGTGCGTTTCTTACAATTACATGCATTTGAATGGGGAGCTCGCCCGAAACAAAGTATAGGTTTTCATTATGTGAATAACTTGAAAATCTTAGCTCAAACAGCTGCAAAACCTGTGTGCCCAGCATGGGGATATTGAATCTGATAAGATAAAGCCATAAATATGTGTGTCTGAGTCTTCTATCAAAAGTTACAGCTATTTATATGAAGTGGTACAAAAACGCTGTATTTCGTCAAGCCAGTGCGTTTCTTACAATTACATGCATTTGAATGGGGAGCTCGCCCGAAACAAAGTATAGGTTTTCATTATGTGAATAACTTGAAAATCTTAGCTCAAACAGCTGCAAAACCTGTGTGCCCAGCATGGGGATTTTGAATCTGATAAGATAAAGCCATAAATATGTGTGTCTGAGTCTTCTATCAAAAGTTACAGCTATTTATATGAAGTTGTACAAAAACGCTTTATTTCGTCAAGCCAGTGCGTTTCTTACGATTACATGCATTTGAATGGGGAGCTCGCCCGAAACAAAGTATAGGTTTTCATTATGTGAATAACTTGAAAATCTTAGCTCAAACAGCTGCAAAATCTGTGTGCCCAGCATGGGGATATTGAATCTGATAAGATAAAGCCATAAATATGTGTGTCTGAGTCTTCTATCAAAAGTTACAGCTATTTATGTGAAGTGGTACAAAAACGCTTTATTTCGTCAAGCCAGTGCGTTTCTTACGATTACATGCATTTGAATGGGGAGCTCGCCCGAAACAAAGTATAGGTTTTCATTATGTGAATAACTTGAAAATCTTAGCTCAAACAGCTGCAAAACCTGTGTGCCCAGCATGGGGATCTTGAATCTGATAAGATAAAGCCATAAATATGTGTGTCTGAGTCTTCTATCAAAAGTTACAGCTATTTATATGAAGTGGTACAAAAACGCTTTATTTCGTCAAGCCAGTGCGTTTCTTACGATTACAAGCATTTGAATGGGGGAATTCGGCCAAAACAAAGTATAGGTTTTCATTATGTGAATAACTTGAAAATCTTAGCTTAAACAGCTGCAAAACCTGTTTGCCCAGCACGGGGATCTTGAATTAAGCCACAAATATGTGTGTATGCTTCTTCTATCAAATCTTACAGCTATTTATATGAAGTTGTACAAAAACGCTGTATTTCGTCAAGCCAGTGCGTTTCTTACGATTACATGCATTTGAATGGGGAGCACGCCCGAAACAAAGTATAGGTTTTCATTATGTGAATAACTTGAAAATCTTAGCTCAAACAGCTGCAAAACCTGTGTACCCAGCACAAGGATATTGAATCTGATGAGATAAAGCCATAAATATATGTGTCTGAGTCTTCTATCAAAAGTTACAGCTATTTATATGAAGTTGTACAAAAACGCTTTATTTCGTCAAGCCAGTGCGTTTCTTACGATTACATGCATTTGAATGGGGAGCTCGCCCGAAACAAAGTATAGGTTTTCATTATGTGAATAACTTGAAAAATCTTAGCTCAAACAGCTGCAAAACCTGTGTGCCCAGCACAGGGATATAGAATTCTATGAGATAAAGCCATAAATATGTGTGTCTGAGTCTTCTATCAAAAGTTACAGCTATTTATATGAAGTTGTACAAAAACGCTTTATTTCGTCAAGCCATTGCGTTTCTTACGATTACATGCATTTGAATGGGGAGCTTGCCCGAAACAAAGTATAGGTTTTCATTATGTGAATAACTTGAAAAATCTTAGCTCAAACAGCTGCAAAACCTGTGTGCCCAGCACAAGGATATTGAATCTGATGAGATAAAGCCATAAATATGTGTGTCTGAGTATTCTATCAAAAGTTACAGCTATTTATATGAAGTTGTACAAAAACGCTTTATTTCGTCAAGCCAGTGCGTTTCTTACGATTACATGCATTTGAATGGGGAGCTCGCCCGAAACAAAGTATAGGTTTTCATTATGTGACTAACTTTAAAACCTTAGCTCAAACAGCTGCAAAACCTGTGTGCCCAGCACGGGGATATTGAATCTGATAAGATAAAGCCATAAATATGTGTGTCTGAGTCTTCTATCAAAAGTTACAGCTATTTATATGAAGTTGTACAAAAACGCTTTATTTCGTCAAGCCAGTGCGTTTCTTAAGATTACATGCATTTGAATGGGGAGCTCGCCCGAAACAAAATATAGGTTTTCAATATGTGACTAACTTTAAAACCTTAGCTCAAACAGCTGCACGGGGATATTGAATCTGATAAGATAAAGCCATAAATATGTGTGTCTGAGTCTTCTATCAAAAGTTACAGCTATTTATATGAAGTTGTACAAAAACGCTTTATTTCGTCAAGACAGTGCGTTTCTTACGATTACATGCATTTGAATGGGGAGCTCGCCCGAAACAAAGTATAGGTTTTCATTATGTGACTAACTTTAAAACCTTAGCTCAAACAGCTGCAAAACCTGTGTTCCCAGCACGGGGATATTGAATTCTACAAGATAAAGCCACAAATATGTGTGTCTGAGTCTTCTATCAAAAGTTACAGCTATTTATATGAAGTTGTACAAAAACGCTTTATTTCGTCAAGCCAGTGCGCTTCTTACGATTACATGCATTTGAATGGGGAGCTCGCCCGAAACAAAGTATAGGTTTTCATTATGTGACTAACTTGAAAACCTTAGCTCAAACAGCTGCAAAACCAGTTTGTCCAGCACAGGGATATTGAATTCTGTAAGATAAAGCCATAAATATGTGTGTCTGAGTCTTCTATCAAAAGTTACAGCTATTTATATGAAGTTGTACAAAAACGCTTTATTTCGTCAAGCCAGTGCGTTTCTTACGATTACATGCATTTGAATGGGGAGCTCGCCCGAAACAAAGTATAGGTTTTCATTATGTGACTAACTTGAAAATCTTAGCTCAAACAGCTGCAAAACCTGTGTTCCCAGCACGGGGATATTGAATTCTATAAGATAAAGCCATGAATATGTGTGTCTGAGTCTTCTATCAAAAGTTACAGCTATTTATATGAAGTTGTACAAAAACGCTTTATTTCGTCAAGCCAGTGCGTTTCTTACGATTACATGCATTTGAATGGGGAGCTCGCCCGAAACAAAGTATAGGTTTTCATTATGTGAATAACTTGAAAATCTTAGCTCAAACAGCTGCAAAATCTGTGTGCCCAGCACGAGGATATTGAATCTGATAAGATAAAGCCATAAATATGTGTGTCTGAGTCTTCTATCAAAAGTTACAGCTATTTATATGAAGTTGTACAAAAACGCTTTATTTCGTCAAGCCAGCGCGTTTCTTAGGATTACATGCATTTGAATGGGGAGCTCGCCCGAAATAAAGTATAGGTTTTCATTATGTCAATAACTTGAAAGATCTTAGCTCAAACCGCTGCAAAACCTGTGCGCCCAGCACGGGGATATTGAATCTGATAAGAAAAAGCCATAAATATGTGTGTCTGAGTCTTCTATCAAAAGTTACAGCTATTTATATGAAGTTGTACAAAAACGCTTTATTTCGTCAAGACAGTGCGAAATAAAGACTTACAGCTATTTATATGAAGTTGTACAAAAACGCTTTATTTCGTCAAGACAGTGCGTTTCCTACGATTACATGCATTTGAATGGGGAACTCGTCCGAAACAAAGTATAGGTTTTCATTATGTGAATAACTTGAAAATCTTAGCTCAAACAGCTTCAAAACCTGTTTGCCCAGCACGGGGATCTTGAACTGTATAAGATAACGCCGTAAATATGTGTGTATGCTTCTTCTATCAAGACTTACAGCTAAGTCTTGATAGAAGTTGTAAAAAAACGCTTTATTTCGTCAAGACAGTGCGTTTCCTACGATTACATGCATTTGAATGGGGAACTCGCCCGAAACAAAGTATAGGTTTTCATTATGTGAATAACTTGAAAATCTTAGCTCAAACAGCTTCAAAACCTGTTTACCCAGCATGGGGATCTTGAACTGTATAAGATAACGCCGTAAATATGTGTGTATGCTTCTTCTATCAAGACTTACAGCTATTTATATGAAGTTGTACAAAAACGCTTTATTTCGTCAAGAAAGTGCGTTTCCTACGATTACATGCATTTGAATGGGGAACTCGCCCGAAACAAAGTATAGGTTTTCATTATGTGAATAACTTGAAAATCTTAGCTCAAACAGCTTCAAAACCTATTTGTCCAGCACGGGGATCTTGAACTGTATAAGATAACGCCTTAAATATGTGTGTCTGAGTCGTCTATCAAAACTTACAGCTATTTATATGAAGTTGTACAAAAACGCTTTATTTCGTCAAGACAGTGCGTTTCCTACGATTACATGCATTTGAATGGGGAGCTCGCCCGAAACAAAGTATAGGTTTTCATTATGTGAATAACTTGAAAATCTTAGCTCAAACAGCTTCAAAACCTGTTTGCCCAGCACGGGGATCTTGAACTGTATAAGATAACGCCGTAAATATGTGTGTATGCTTCTTCTATCAAGACTTACAGCTAAGTCTTGATAGAAGTTGTACAAAAACGCTTTATTTCGTCAAGACAGTGCGTTTCCTACGATTACATGCATTTGAATGGGGAACTCGCCCGAAACAAAGTATAGGTTTTCATTATGTGAATAACTTGAAAATCTTAGCTCAAACAGCTTCAAAACCTGTTTGCCCAGCACGGGGATCTTGAACTGTATAAGATAACGCCTTAAATATGTGTGTATGCTTCTTCTATCAAGACTTACAGCTATTTATATGAAGTTGTCCAAAAACGCTTTATTTCGTCAAGACAGTGCGTTTCCTACGATTACATGCATTTGAATGGGGAACTCGCCCGAAACAAAGTATAGGTTTTCATTATGTGAATAACTTGAAAATCTTAGCTCAAACAGCTTCAAAACTTGTTTGCCCAGCACGGGGATCTTGAACTGTATAAGATAACGCCTTAAATATGTGTGTATGCTTCTTCTATCAACACTTACAGCTATTTATATGAAGTTGTACAAAAACGCTTTATTTCGTCAAGACAGTGCGTTTCCTACGATTACATGCATTTGAATGGGGAACTCGCCCGAAACAAAGTATAGGTTTTCATTATGTGAATAACTTGAAAACTTAGCTCAAACAGCTTCAAAACCTGTTTGTCCAGCACGGGGATCTTGAACTGTATAAGATAAATACAGTTTTGATAGACGACTCAGACACACATATTTAAGGCGTTAAATATATGTGTCTGAGTCGTCTATCAAAACTTACAGCTATTTATATGAAGTTGTACAAAAACGCTTTATTTCGTCAAGACAGTGCGTTTCCTACGATTACATGCATTTTAATGGGGAACTCGCCCGAAACAAAGTATAGGTTTTCATTATGTGAATAACTTGAAAATCTTAGCTCAAACAGCTTCAAAACCTGTTTGCCCAGCACGGGGATCTTGAACTGTATAAGATAACGCCTTAAATATGTGTGTATGCTTCTTCTATCAAGACTTACAGCTATTTATATGAAGTTGTCCAAAAACGCTTTATTTCGTCAAGACAGTGCGTTTCCTACGATTACATGCATTTGAATGGGGAACTCGCCCGAAACAAAGTATAGGTTTTCATTATGTGAATAACTTGAAAATCTTAGCTCAAACAGCTTCAAAACTTGTTTGCCCAGCACGGGGATCTTGAACTGTATAAGATAACGCCTTAAATATGTGTGTATGCTTCTTCTATCAACACTTACAGCTATTTATATGAAGTTGTACAAAAACGCTTTATTTCGTCAAGACAGTGCGTTTCCTACGATTACATGCATTTGAATGGGGAACTCGCCCGAAACAAAGTATAGGTTTTCATTATGTGAATAACTTGAAAACTTAGCTCAAACAGCTTCAAAACCTGTTTGTCCAGCACGGGGATCTTGAACTGTATAAGATAAATACAGTTTTGATAGACGACTCAGACACACATATTTAAGGCGTTAAATATATGTGTCTGAGTCGTCTATCAAAACTTACAGCTATTTATATGAAGTTGTACAAAAACGCTTTATTTCGTCAAGACAGTGCGTTTCCTACGATTACATGCATTTTAATGGGGAACTCGCCCGAAACAAAGTATAGGTTTTCATTATGTGAATAACTTGAAAATCTTAGCTCAAACAGCTTCAAAACCTGTTTGCCCAGCACGGGGATCTTGAACTGTATAAGATAACGCCTTAAATATGTGTGTATGCTTCTTCTATCAAGACACAGCTATTTATATGAAGTTGTACAAAAACGCTTTATTTCGTCAAGACAGTGCGTTTCCTACGATTACATGCATTTTAATGGGGAACTCGCCCGAAACAAAGTATAGGTTTTCATTATGTGAATAACTTGAAAATCTTAGCTCAAACAGCTTCAAAACCTGTTTGTCCAGCACGGGGATCTTGAACTGTATAAGATAACGCCTTAAATATGTGTGTCTGAGTCGTCTATCAAAACTTACAGCTATTTATATGAAGTTGTACAAAAACGCTTTATTTCGTCAAGACAGTGCGTTTCCTACGATTACATGCATTTTAATGGGGAATTCGCCCGAAACAAAGTATAGGTTTTCATTATGTGAATAACTTGAAAATCTTAGCTCAAACAGCTTCAAAACCTGTTTGTCCAGCACGGGGATCTTGAACTGTATAAGATAACGCCTTAAATATGTGTGTATGCTTCTTCTATCAAGACACAGCTATTTATATGAAGTTGTACAAAAACGCTTTATTTCGTCAAGACAGTGCGTTTCCTACGATTACATGCATTTTAATGGGGAACTCGCCCGAAACAAAGTATAGGTTTTCATTATGTGAATAACTTGAAAATCTTAGCTCAAACAGCTTCAAAACCTGTTTGTCCAGCACGGGGATCTTGAACTGTATAAGATAAATACAGTTTTGATAGACGACTCAGACACACATATTTAAGGCGTTAAATATGTGTGTCTGAGTCGTCTATCAAAACTTACAGCTATTTATATGAAGTTGTACAAAAACGCTTTATTTCGTCAAGACAGTGCGTTTCCTACGATTACATGCATTTTAATGGGGAACTCGCCCGAAACAAAGTATAGGTTTTCATTATGTGAATAACTTGAAAATCTTAGCTCAAACAGCTTCAAAACCTGTTTGTCCAGCACGGGGATCTTGAACTGTATAAGATAACGCCTTAAATATGTGTGTCTGTGTCGTCTATCAAAACTTACAGCTATTTATATGAAGTTGTACAAAAACGCTTTATTTCGTCAAGACAGTGCGTTTCCTACGATTACATGCATTTTAATGGGGAACTCGCCGGAAACAAAGTATAGGTTTTCATTATGTGAATAACTTGAAAATCTTAGCTCAAACAGCTTCAAAAGCTGTTTGTCCAGCACGGGGATCTTGAACTGTGTAAGATAAATACAGTTTTGATAGACGACTCAGACACACATATTTAAGGCGTTAAATATATGTGTCTGAGTCGTCTATCAAAACTTACAGCTATTTATATGAAGTTGTACAAAAACGCTTTATTTCGTCAAGACAGTGCGTTTCCTACGATTACATGCATTTTAATGGGGAACTCGCCCGAAACAAAGTATAGGTTTTCATTATGTGAATAACTTGAAAATCTTAGCTCAAACAGCTTCAAAACCTGTTTGCCCAGCACGGGGATCTTGAACTGTATAAGATAACGCCTTAAATATGTGTGTATGCTTCTTCTATCAAGACACAGCTATTTATATGAAGTTGTACAAAAACGCTTTATTTCGTCAAGACAGTGCGTTTCCTACGATTACATGCATTTTAATGGGGAACTCGCCCGAAACAAAGTATAGGTTTTCATTATGTGAATAACTTGAAAATCTTAGCTCAAACAGCTTCAAAACCTGTTTGCCCAGCACGGGGATCTTGAACTGTATAAGATAACGCCTTAAATATGTTTGTCTGTGTCGTCTATCAAAACTTACAGCTATTTATATGAAGTTGTACAAAAACGCTTTATTTCGTCAAGACAGTGCGTTTCCTACGATTACATGCATCTTAATGGGGAACTCGCCCGAAACAAAGTATAGGTTTTCATTATGTGAATAACTTGAAAATCTTAGCTCAAACAGCTTCAAAACCTGTTTGTCCAGCACGGGGATCTTGAACTGTATAAGATAACGCCTTAAATATGTGTGTATGCTTCTTCTATCAAGACTTACAGCTATTTATATGAAGTTGTACAAAAACGCTTTATTTCGTCAAGACAGTGCGTTTCCTACGATTACATGCATTTGAATGGGGAACTCGCCCGAAACAAAGTATAGGTTTTCATTATGTGAATAACTTGAAAATCTTGGCTCAAACAGCTTCAAAACCTGTTTGTCCAGCACGGGGATCTTGAACTGTATAAGATAACGCCTTAAATATGTGTGTCTGAGTCGTCTATCAAAACTTACAGCTATTTATATGAAGTTGTACAAAAACGCTTTATTTCGTCAAGACAGTGCGTTTCCTACGATTACATGCATTTTAATGGGGAACTCGCCCGAAACAAAGTATAGGTTTTCATTATGTGAATAACTTGAAAATCTTAGCTCAAACAGCTTCAAAACCTGTTTGCCCAGCATGGGGATCTTGAACTGTATAAGATAACGCCTTAAATATGTGTGTCTGTGTCGTCTATCAAAACTTACAGCTATTTATATGAAGTTGTACAAAAACGCTTTATTTCGTCAAGACAGTGCGTTTCCTACGATTACATGCATTTTAATGGGGAACTCGCCCGAAAGAAAGTATAGGTTTTCATTATGTGAATAACTTGAAAATCTTAGCTCAAACAGCTTCAAAACCTGTTTGCCCAGCACGGGGATCTTGAACTGTATAAGATAACGCCTTAAATATGTTTGTCTGTGTCGTCTATCAAAACTTACAGCTATTTATATGAAGTTGTCCAAAAACGCTTTATTTCATCAAGACAGTGCGTTTCCTACGATTACATGCATCTTAATGGGGAACTCGCCCGAAACAAAGTATAGGTTTTCATTATGTGAATAACTTGAAAATCTTAGCTCAAACAGCTTCAAAACCTGTTTGTCCAGCACGGGGATCTTGAACTGTATAAGATAACGCCTTAAATATGTGTGTCTGAGTCGTCTATCAAAACTTACAGCTATTTATATGAAGTTGTACAAAAACGCTTTATTTCGTCAAGACAGTGCGTTTCCTACGATTACATGCATTTTAATGGGGAACTCGCCCGAAACAAAGTATAGGTTTTCATTATGTGAATAACTTGAAAATCTTAGCTCAAACAGCTTCAAAACCTGTTTGCCCAGCACGGGGATCTTGAACTGTATAAGATAACGCCTTAAATATGTGTGTATGCTTCTTCTATCAAGACTTACAGCTATTTATATGAAGTTGTACAAAAACGCTTTATTTCGTCAAGACAGTGCGTTTCCTACGATTACATGCATTTCAATGGGGAACTCGCCCGAAACAAAGTATAGGTTTTCATTATGTGAATAATTTGAAAATCTTGGCTCAAACAGCTTCAAAACCTGTTTGTCCAGCACGGGGATCTTGAACTGTATAAGATAACGCCTTAAATATGTGTGTCTGTGTCGTCTATCAAAACTTACAGCTATTTATATGAAGTTGTACAAAAACGCTTTATTTCGTCAAGACAGTGCGTTTCCTACGATTACATGCATTTTAATGGTGAACTCGCCCGAAACAAAGTATAGGTTTTCATTATGTGAATAACTTGAAAATCTTAGCTCAAACAGCTTCAAAAGCTGTTGGTCCAGCACGGGGATCTTGAACTGTGTAAGATAAATACAGTTTTGATAGACGACTCAGACACACATATTTAAGGCGTTAAATATATGTGTCTGAGTCGTCTATCAAAACTTACAGCTATTTATATGAAGTTGTACAAAAACGCTTCATTTCGTCAAGACAGTGCATTTCCTACGATTACATGCATTTGAATGGGGAACTCGCCCGAAACAAAGTATAGGTTTTCATTATGTGAATAACTTGAAAATCTTAGCTCAAACAGCTTCAAAACCTGTTTGCCCAGCACGGGGATCTTGAACTGTATAAGATAACGCCTTAAATATGTGTGTCTGAGTCGTCTATCAAAACTTACAGCTATTTATATGAAGTTGTACAAAAACGCTTTATTTCGTCAAGACAGTGCGTTTCCTACGATTACATGCATTTGAATGGGGAACTCGCCCGAAACAAAGTATAGGTTTTCATTATGTGAATAACTTGAAAATCTTAGCTCAAAGAGCTTCAAAACCTGTTTGCCCAGCACGGGGATCTTGAACTGTATAAGATAACGCCTTAAATATGTGTGTCTTAGTCGTCTATCAAAACTTAGAGCTATTTATATGAAGTTGTACAAAAACGCTTTATTTCGTCAAGACAGTGCGTTTCCTACGATTACATGCATTTTAATGGGGAACTCGCCCGAAACTAAATATAGGTTTTCATTATGTGAATAACTTGAAAATCTTAGCTCAAACAGCTTCAAAACCTGTTTGCCCAGCACGGGGATCTTGAACTGTATAAGATAACGCCTTAAATATGTGTGTATGCTTCTTCTATCAAGACACAGCTATTTATATGAAGTTGTACAAAAACGCTTTATTTCGTCAAGACAGTGCGTTTCCTACGATTACATGCATTTGAATGGGGAACTCGCCGGAAACAAAGTATAGGTTTTCATTATGTGAATAACTTGAAAATCTTAGCTCAAACAGCTTCAAAAGCTGTTTGTCCAGCACGGGGATCTTGAACTGTGTAAGATAAATACAGTTTTGATAGACGACTCAGACACACATATTTAAGGCGTTAAATATATGTGTCTGAGTCGTCTATCAAAACTTACAGCTATTTATATGAAGTTGTACAAAAACGCTTTATTTCGTCAAGACAGTGCGTTTCCTACGATTACATGCATTTGAATGGGGAACTCGCCCGAAACAAAGTATAGGTTTTCATTATGTGAATAACTTGAAAATCTTGGCTCAAACAGCTTCAAAACCTGTTTGTCCAGCACGGGGATCTTGAACTGTATAAGATAACGCCTTAAATATGTGTGTCTGAGTCGTCTATCAAAACTTACAGCTATTTATATGAAGTTGTACAAAAACGCTTTATTTCGTCAAGACAGTGCGTTTCCTACGATTACATGCATTTTAATGGGGAACTCGCCCGAAACAAAGTATAGGTTTTCATTATGTGAATAACTTGAAAATCTCAGCTCAAAGAGCTTCAAAACCTGTTTGCCCAGCACGGGGATCTTGAACTGTATAAGATAACGCCTTAAATATGTGTGTCTGAGTCGTCTATCAAAACCTACAGCTATTTATATGAAGTTGTACAAAAACGCTTTATTTCGTCAAGACAGTGCGTTTCCTACGATTACATGCATTTGAATGGGGAACTCGCCCGAAACAAAGTATAGGTTTTCATTATGTGAATAACTTGAAAATCTTAGCTCAAACAGCTTCAAAACCTGTTTACCCAGCACGGGGATCTTGAACTGTATAAGATAACGCCTTAAATATGTGTGTATGCTTCTTCTATCAAGACTTACAGCTATTTATATGAAGTTGTACAAAAATGCTTTATTTCGTCAAGACAGTGCGTTTCCTACGATTACATGCATTTTAATGGGGAACTCGCCCGAAACAAAGTATAGGTTTTCAATATGTGAATAACTTGAAAATCTTAGCTCAAACAGCTTCAAAACCTGTTTGTCCAGCACGGGGATCTTGAACTGTATAAGATAACGCCTTAAACATGTGTGTATGCTTCTTCTATCAAGACTTACAGCTATTTATATGAAGTTGTACAAAAACGCTTTATTTCGTCAAGACAGTGCGTTTCCTACGATTACATGCATTTTAATGGGGAACTCGCCCGAAACAAAGTATAGGTTTTCATTATGTGAATAACTTGAAAATCTTAGCTCAAAGAGCTTCAAAACCTGTTTGCCCAGCACGGGGATCTTGAACTGTATAAGATAACGCCTTAAATATGTGTGTCTGAGTCGTCTATCGAAACCTACAGCTATTTATATGAAGTTGTACAAAAACGCTTTATTTCGTCAAGACAGTGCGTTTCCTACGATTACATGCATTTGAATGGGGAACTCGCCCGAAACAAAGTATAGGTTTTCATTATGTGAATAACTTGAAAATCTTAGCTCAAAGAGCTTCAAAACCTGTTTGCCCAGCACGGGGATCTTGAACTGTATAAGATAACGCCTTAAATATGTGTGTCTGAGTCGTCTATCAAAACTTACAGCTATTTATATGAAGTTGTACAAAAACGCTTTATTTCGTCAAGACAGTGCGTTTCCTACGATTACATGCATTTGAATGGGGAACTCGCCCGAAACAAAGTATAGGTTTTCATTATGTGAATAACTTGAAAATCTTAGCTCAAACAGCTTCAAAACCTGTTTGCCCAGCACGGGGATCTTGAACTGTATAAGATAACGCCTTAAATATGTGTGTATGCTTCTTCTATCAAGACTTACAGCTATTTATATGAAGTTGTACAAAAATGCTTTATTTCGTCAAGACAGTGCGTTTCCTACGATTACATGCATTTGAATGGGGAACTCGCCCGAAACAAAGTATAGGTTTTCAATATGTGAATAACTTGAAAATCTTAGCTCAAACAGCTTCAAAACCTGTTTGTCCAGCACGGGGATCTTGAACTGTATAAGATAACGCCTTAAATATGTGTGTATGCTTCTTCTATCAAGACTTACAGCTATTTATATGAAGTTATACAAAAACGCTTTATTTCGTCAAGACAGTGCGTTTCCTACGATTACATGCATTTGAATGGGGAACTCGCCCGAAACAAAGTATAGGTTTTCATTATGTGAATAACTTGAAAATCTTAGCTCAAACAGCTTCAAAACCTGTTTGCCCAGCACGGGGATCTTGAACTGTATAAGATAACGCCTTAAATATGTGTGTCTGAGTCGTCTATCAAAACCTACAGCTATTTATATGAAGTTGTACAAAAACGCTTTATTTCGTCAAGAAATTGCGTTTCCTACGATTACATGCATTTGAATGGGGAACTCGCCCGAAACAAAGTATAGGTTTTCATTATGTGAATAACTTGAAAATCTTAGCTCAAACAGCTTCAAAACCTGTTTGTCCAGCACGGGGATCTTGAACTGTATAAGATAACGCCTTAAATATGTGTGTATGCTTCTTCTATCAAGACTTACAGCTATTTATATGAAGTTGTACAAAAACGCTTTATTTCGTCAAGACAGTGCGTTTCCTACGATTACATGCATTTGAATGGGGAACTCGCCCGAAACAAAGTATAGGTTTTCAATATGTGAATAACTTGAAAATCTTAGCTCAAACAGCTTCAAAACCTGTTTGTCCAGCACGGGGATCTTGAACTGTATAAGATAACGCCTTAAATATGTGTGTATGCTTCTTCTATCAAGACTTACAGCTATTTATATGAAGTTGTACAAAAACGCTTTATTTCGTCAAGACAGTGCGTTTCCTACAATTACATGCATTTGAATGGGGAACTCGCCCGAAACAAAGTATAGGTTTTCATTATGTGAATAACTTGAAAATCTTAGCTCAAACAGCTTCAAAACCTGTTTGCCCAGCACGGGGATCTTGAACTGTATAAGATAACGCCTTAAATATGTGTGTCTGAGTCGTCTATCAAAACTTACAGCTATTTATATGAAGTTGTACAAAAACGCTTTATTTCGTCAAGACAGTGCGTTTCCTACGATTACATGCATTTGAATGGGGAACTCGCCCGAAACAAAGTATAGGTTTTCATTATGTGAATAACTTGAAAATCTTAGCTCAAACAGCTTCAAAACCTGTTTGCCCAGCACGGGGATCTTGAACTGTATAAGATAACGCCTTAAATATGTGTGTCTGAGTCGTCTATCAAAACTTACAGCTATTTATATGAAGTTGTACAAAAACGCTTTATTTCGTCAAGACAGTGCGTTTCCTACGATTACATGCATTTGAATGGGGAACTCGCCCGAAACAAAGTATAGGTTTTCATTATGTGAATAACTTGAAAATCTTAGCTCAAACAGCTTCAAAACCTGTTTGCCCAGCACGGGGATCTTGAACTGTATAAGATAACGCCTTAAATATGTGTGTCTGAGTCGTCTATCAAAACTTACAGCTATTTATATGAAGTTGTACAAAAACGCTTTATTTCGTCAAGACAGTGCGTTTCCTACGATTACATGCATTTGAATGGGGAACTCGCCCGAAACAAAGTATAGGTTTTCATTATGTGAATAACTTGAAAATCTTAGCTCAAACAGCTTCAAAACCTGTTTGTCCAGCACGGGGATCTTGAACTGTATAAGATAACGCCTTAAATATGTGTGTATGCTTCTTCTATCAAGACTTACAGCTATTTATATGAAGTTGTACAAAAACGCTTTATTTTGTCAAGACAGTGCGTTTCCTACGATTACATGCATTTTAATGGGGAACTCGCCCGAAACAAAGTATAGGTTTTCAATATGTGAATAACTTGAAAATCTTAGCTCAAACAGCTTCAAAACCTGTTTGTCCAGCACGGGGATCTTGAACTGTATAAGATAACGCCTTAAATATGTGTGTATGCTTCTTCTATCAAGACTTACAGCTATTTATATGAAGTTGTACAAAAACGCTTTATTTCGTCAAGACAGTGCGTTTCCTACGATTACATGCATTTGAATGGGGAACTCGCCCGAAACAAAGTATAGGTTTTCATTATGTGAATAACTTGAAAATCTTAGCTCAAAGAGCTTCAAAACCTGTTTGCCCAGCACGGGGATCTTGAACTGTATAAGATAACGCCTTAAATATGTGTGTCTGAGTCGTCTATCAAAACTTACAGCTATTTATATGAAGTTGTACAAAAACGCTTTATTTTGTCAAGACAGTGCGTTTCCTACGATTACATGCATTTTACTGGGGAACTCGCCCGAAGCAAAGTATAGGTTTTCAATATGTGAATAACTTGAAAATCTTAACTCAAACAGCTTCAAAACCTGTTTGTCCAGCACGGGGATCTTGAACTGTATAAGATAACGCCTTAAATATGTGTGTATGCTTCTTCTATCAAGACTTACAGCTATTTATATGAAGTTGTACAAAAATGCTTTATTTCGTCAAGACAGTGCGTTTCCTACGATTACATGCATTTTAATGGGGAACTCGCCCGAAACAAAGTATAGGTTTTCATTATGTGAATAACTTGAAAATCTTAGCTCAAACAGCTTCAAAACCTGTTTGTCCAGCACGGGGATCTTGAACTGTATAAGATAACGCCTTAAATATGTGTGTATGCTTCTTCTATCAAGACTTACAGCTATTTATATGAAGTTGTACAAAAACGCTTTATTTCGTCAAGACAGTGCGTTTCCTACGATTACATGCATTTTAATGGGGAACTCGCCCGAAACAAAGTATAGGTTTTCAATATGTGAATAACTTGAAAATCTTAGCTCAAACAGCTTCAAAACCTGTTTGTCCAGCACGGGGATCTTGAACTGTATAAGATAACGCCTTAAATATGTGTGTATGCTTCTTCTATCAAGACTTACAGCTATTTATATGAAGTTGTACAAAAATGCTTTATTTCGTCAAGACAGTAAGTTTCCTACGATTACATGCATTTTAATGGGGAACTCGCCCGAAACAAAGTATAGGTTTTCATTATGTGAATAACTTGAAAATCTTAGCTCAAAGAGCTTCAAAACCTGTTTGCCCAGCACGGGGATCTTGAACTGTATAAGATAACGCCTTAAATATGTGTGTCTGAGTCGTCTATCAAAACTTACAGCTATTTATATGAAGTTGTACAAAAACGCTTTATTTCGTCAAGACAGTGCGTTTCCTACGATTACATGCATTTGAATGGGGAACTCGCCCGAAACAAAGTATAGGTTTTCATTATGTGAATAACTTGAAAATCTTAGCTCAAACAGCTTCAAAACCTGTTTGCCCAGCACGGGGATCTTGAACTGTATAAGATAACGCCTTAAATATGTGTGTCTGAGTCGTCTATCAAAACTTACAGCTATTTATATGAAGTTGTACAAAAACGCTTTATTTCGTCAAGACAGTGCGTTTCCTACGATTACATGCATTTGAATGGGGAACTCGCCCGAAACAAAGTATAGGTTTTCATTATGTGAATAACTTGAAAATCTTAACTCAAACAGCTTCAAAACCTGTTTGTCCAGCACGGGGATCTTGAACTGTATAAGATAACGCCTTAAATATGTGTGTATGCTTCTTCTATCAAGACTTACAGCTATTTATATGAAGTTGTACAAAAATGCTTTATTTCGTCAAGACAGTAAGTTTCCTACGATTACATGCATTTTAATGGGGAACTCGCCCGAAACAAAGTATAGGTTTTCATTATGTGAATAACTTGAAAATCTTAGCTCAAACAGCTTCAAAACCTGTTTGTCCAGCACGGGGATCTTGAACTGTATAAGATAACGCCTTAAATATGTGTGTCTGAGTCGTCTATCAAAACTTACAGCTATTTATATGAAGTTGTACAAAAACGCTTTATTTCGTCAAGACAGTGCGTTTCCTACGATTACATGCATTTGAATGGGGAACTCGCCCGAAACAAAGTATAGGTTTTCATTATGTGAATAACTTGAAAATCTTAACTCAAACAGCTTCAAAACCTGTTTGCCCAGCACGGGGATCTTGAACTGTATAAGATAACGCCTTAAATATGTGTGTCTGAGTCGTCTATCAAAACTTACAGCTATTTATATGAAGTTGTACAAAAATGCTTTATTTCGTCAAGACAGTGCGTTTCCTACGATTACATGCATTTGAATGGGGAACTCGCCCGAAACAAAGTATAGGTTTTCAATATGTGAATAACTTGAAAATCTTAGCTCAAACAGCTTCAAAACCTGTTTGTCCAGCACGGGGATCTTGAACTGTATAAGATAACGCCTTAAATATGTGTGTATGCTTCTTCTATCAAGACTTACAGCTATTTATATGAAGTTGTACAAAAACGCTTTATTTCGTCAAGACAGTGCGTTTCCTACAATTACATGCATTTGAATGGGGAACTCGCCCGAAACAAAGTATAGGTTTTCATTATGTGAATAACTTGAAAATCTTAGCTCAAAGAGCTTCAAAACCTGTTTGCCCAGCACGGGGATCTTGAACTGTATAAGATAACGCCTTAAATATGTGTGTCTGAGTCGTCTATCAAAACTTACAGCTATTTATATGAAGTTGTACAAAAACGCTTTATTTCGTCAAGACAGTGCGTTTCCTACGATTACATGCATTTTAATGGGGAACTCGCCCGAAACAAAGTATAGGTTTTCAATATGTGAATAACTTGAAAATCTTAGCTCAAACAGCTTCAAAACCTGTTTGTCCAGCACGGGGATCTTGAACTGTATAAGATAAATACAGTTTTGATAGACGACTCAGACACACATATTTAAGGCGTTAAATATGTGTGTCTGAGTCGTCTATCAAAACTTACAGCTATTTATATGAAGTTGTACAAAAATGCTTTATTTCGTCAAGACAGTGCGTTTCCTACGATTACATGCATTTGAATGGGGAACTCGCCCGAAACAAAGTATAGGTTTTCATTATGTGAATAACTTGAAAATCTTAGCTCAAACAGCTTCAAAACCTGTTTGTCCAGCACGGGGATCTTGAACTGTATAAGATAAATACAGTTTTGATAGACGACTCAGACACACATATGTAAGGCGTTAAATATATGTGTCTGAGTCGTCTATCAAAACTTACAGCTATTTATATGAAGTTATTCACATAATGAAAACCTATACTTTGTTTCGGGCGAGTTCCCCATTCAAATGCATGTAATCGTAGGAAACGCACTGTCTTGACGAAATAAAGCGTTTTTGTACAACTTCATATAAATAGCTGTAAGTCTTGATAGAAGAAGCATACACACATATTTAAGGCGTTATCTTATACAGTTCAAGATCCCCGTGCTGGGCAAACAGGTTTTGAAGCTGTTTGAGCTAAGATTTTCAAGTTATTCACATAATGAAAACCTATACTTTGTTTCGGGCGAGTTCCCCATTCAAATGCATGTAATCGTAGGAAACGCACTGTCTTGACGAAATAAAGCGTTTTTGTACAACTTCATATAAATAGCTGTAAGTTTTGATAGACGACTCAGACACACATATTTAACGCCTTAAATATGTGTGTCTGAGTCGTCTATCAAAATTGTATTTATCTTATACAGTTCAAGATCCCCGTGCTGGACAAACAGGTTTTGAAGCTGTTTGAGCTAAGATTTTCAAGTTATTCACATAATGAAAACCTATACTTTGTTTCGGACGAGTTCCCCATTCAAATGCATGTAATCGTAGGAAACGCACTGTCTTGACGAAATGAAGCGTTTTTGTACAACTTCATATAAATAGCTGTAAGTCTTTATTTCGCACTGTCTTGACGAAATAAAGCGTTTTTTTACAACTTCTATCAAGACTTAGCTGTAAGTCTTGATAGAAGAAGCATACACACATATTTACGGCGTTATCTTATACAGTTCAAGATCCCCATGCTGGGCAAACAGGTTTTGAAGCTGTTTGAGCTAAGATTTTCAAGTTATTCACATAATGAAAACCTATACTTTGTTTTGGGCGAGTTCCCCATTCAAATGCATGTAATCGTAGGAAACGCACTGTCTTGACGAAATAAAGCGTTTTTGTACAACTTCATATAAATTAGCCTTAAGTTTTGATAGACGACTCAGACACACATATTTAAGGCGTTATCTTATACAGTTCAAGATCCCCGTGCTGGGCAAACAGGTTTTGAAGCTGTTTGAGCTAAGATTTTCAAGTTATTCACATAATGAAAACCTATACTTTGTTTCGGGCGAGTTCCCCATTCAAATGCATGTAATCGTAGGAAACGCACTGTCTTGACGAAATAAAGCGTTTTTGTACAACTTCATATAAATAGCTGTAAGTTTTGATAGACGACTCAGACACACATATTTAACGCCTTAAATATGTGTGTCTGAGTCGTCTATCAAAACTGTATTTATCTTATACAGTTCAAGATCCCCGTGCTGGACAAACAGGTTTTGAAGCTGTTTGAGCTAAGATTTTCAAGTTATTCACATAATGAAAACCTATACTTTGTTTCGGGCGAGTTCCCCATTCAAATGCATGTAATCGTAGGAAACGCACTGCCTTGACGGAATAAAGCGTTTTTGTACAACTTCATATAAATAGCTGTAAGTTTTGATAGAAGAAGCATACACACATATTTACGGCGTTATCTTATACAGTTCAAGATCCCCATGCTGGGCAAACAGGTTTTTAAGCTTTTTGAGCTAAAATTTTCAAGTTATTCACATAATGAAAACCTATACTTTGTTTCGGGCGAGTTCCCCATTCAAATGCATGTAATCGTAGGAAACGCACTGTCTTGACGAAATAAAGCGTTTTTGTACAACTTCATATAAATAGCTGTAAGTGTTGATAGAAGAAGCATACACACATATTTACGGCGTTATCTTATACAGTTCAAGATCCCCATGCTGGGCAAACAGGTTTTGAAGCTGTTTGAGCTAAGATTTTCAAGTTATTCACATAATGAAAACCTATACTTTGTTTCGGGCGAGTTCCCCATTCAAATGCATGTAATCGTAGGAAACGCACTGTCTTGACGAAATAAAGCGTTTTTGTACAACTTCATATAAATTAGCCTTAAGTTTTGATAGACGACTCAGACACACATATTTAAGGCGTTATCTTATACAGTTCAAGATCCCCGTGCTGGGCAAACAGGTTTTGAAGCTGTTTGAGCTAAGATTTTCAAGTTATTCACATAATGAAAACCTATACTTTGTTTCGGGCGAGTTCCCCATTCAAATGCATGTAATCGTAGGAAACGCACTGTCTTGACGAAATAAAGCGTTTTTGTACAACTTCATATAAATAGCTGTAAGTGTTGATAGAAGAAGCATACACACATATTTACGGCGTTATCTTATACAGTTCAAGATCCCCATGCTGGGCAAACAGGTTTTGAAGCTGTTTGAGCTAAGATTTTCAAGTTATTCACATAATGAAAACCTATACTTTGTTTCGGGCGAGTTCCCCATTCAAATGCATGTAATCGTAGGAAACGCACTGTCTTGACGAAATAAAGCGTTTTTGTACAACTTCATATAAATTAGCCTTAAGTTTTGATAGACGACTCAGACACACATATTTAAGGCGTTATCTTATACAGTTCAAGATCCCCGTGCTGGGCAAACAGGTTTTGAAGCTGTTTGAGCTAAGATTTTCAAGTTATTCACATAATGAAAACCTATACTTTGTTTCGGGCGAGTTCCCCATTCAAATGCATGTAATCGTAGGAAACGCACTGTCTTGACGAAATAAAGCGTTTTTGTACAACTTCATATAAATAGCTGTAAGTTTTGATAGACGACTCAGACACACATATTTAACGCCTTAAATATGTGTGTCTGAGTCGTCTATCAAAACTGTATTTATCTTATACAGTTCAAGATCCCCGTGCTGGACAAACAGGTTTTGAAGCTGTTTGAGCTAAGATTTTCAAGTTATTCACATAATGAAAACCTATACTTTGTTTCGGGCGAGTTCCCCATTCAAATGCATGTAATCGTAGGAAACGCACTGTCTTGACGAAATAAAGCGTTTTTGTACAACTTCATATAAATAGCTGTAAGTGTTGATAGAAGAAGCATACACACATATTTACGGCGTTATCTTATACAGTTCAAGATCCCCATGCTTGGCAAACAGGTTTTGAAGCTGTTTGAGCTAAGATTTTCAAGTTATTCACATAATGAAAACCTATACTTTGTTTCGGGCGAGTTCCCCATTAAAATGCATGTAATCGTAGGAAACGCACTGTCTTGACGAAATAAAGCGTTTTTGTACAACTTCATATAAATAGCTGTAAGTTTTGATAGACGACTCAGACACACATATTTAAGGCGTTAAATATGTGTGTCTGAGTCGTCTATCAAAACTGTATTTATCTTATACAGTTCAAGATCCCCGTGCTGGACAAACAGGTTTTGAAGCTGTTTGAGCTAAGATTTTCAAGTTATTCACATAATGAAAACCTATACTTTCTCTCGGGCGAGTTCCCCATTCAAATGCATGTAATCGTAGGAAACGCACTGTCTTGACGAAATAAAGCGTTTTTGTACAACTTCATATAAATAGCTGTAAGTTTTGATAGACGACTCAGACACACATATTTAACGCCTTAAATATGTGTGTCTGAGTCGTCTATCAAAACTGTATTTATCTTATACAGTTCAAGATCCCCATGCTGGGCAAACAGGTTTTGAAGCTGTTTGAGCTAAGATTTTCAAGTTATTCACATAATGAAAACCTATACTTTGTTTCGGGCGAGTTCCCCATTCAAATGCATGTAATCGTAGGAAACGCACTGTCTTGACGAAATAAAGCGTTTTTGTACAACTTCATATAAATAGCTGTAAGTGTTGATAGAAGAAGCATACACACATATTTAAGGCGTTATCTTATACAGTTCAAGATCCCCGTGCTGGACAAACAGGTTTTGAAGCTGTTTGAGCTAAGATTTTCAAGTTATTCACATAATGAAAACCTATACTTTGTTTCGGGCGAGTTCCCATTTCAAATGCATGTAATCGTAGGAAACGCACTGTCTTGACGAAATAAAGCGTTTTTGTACAACTTCATATAAATAGCTGTAAATCTTGATAGAAGAAGCATACACACATATTTAAGGCGTTATCTTATACAGTTCAAGATCCCCGTGATGGACAAACAGGTTTTGAAGCTGTTTGAGCTAAGATTTTCAAGTTATTCACATAATGAAAACCTATACTTTGTTTCGGGCGAGTTCCCCATTCAAATGCATGTAATCGTAGGAAACGCACTGTCTTGACGAAATAAAGCGTTTTTGTACAACTTCATATAAATAGCTGTAAGTTTTGATAGACGACTCAGACACACATATTTAAGGCGTTATCTTATACAGTTCAAGATCCCCGTGCTGGACAAACAGGTTTTGAAGCTGTTTGAGCTAAGATTTTCAAGTTATTCACATAATGAAAACCTATACTTTGTTTCGGGCGAGTTCCCCATTCAAATGCATGTAATCGTAGGAAACGCACTGTCTTGACGAAATAAAGCGTTTTTGTACAACTTCATATAAATAGCTGTAAGTGTTGATAGACGACTCAGACACACATATTTAAGGCGTTATCTTATACAGTTCAAGATCCCCGTGCTGGGCAAACAGGTTTTGAAGCTGTTTGATCTAAGATTTTCAAGTTATTCACATAATGAAAACCTATACTTTGTTTCGGGCGAGTTCCCCATTCAAATGCATGTAATCGTAGGAAACGCACTGTCTTGACGAAATAAAGCGTTTTTGTACAACTTCATATAAATAGCTGTAAGTTTTGATAGACGACTCAGACACACATATTTAAGGCGTTATCTTATACAGTTCAAGATCCCCGTGCTGGGCAAACAGGTTTTGAAGCTGTTTGAGCTAAGATTTTCAAGTTATTCACATAATGAAAACCTATACTTTGTTTCGGGCGAGTTCCCCATTCAAATGCATGTAATCGTAGGAAACGCACTGTCTTGACGAAATAAAGCGTTTTTGTACAACTTCATATAAATAGCTGTAAGTCTTGATAGAAGCATACACACATATTTACGGCATTATCTTATACAGTTCAAGATCCCCATGCTGGACAAACAGGTTTTGAAGCTGTTTGAGCTAAGATTTTCAAGTTATTCACATAATGAAAACCTATACTTTGTTTCGGGCGAGTTCCCCATTCAAATGCATGTAATCGTAGGAAACGCACTGTCTTGACGAAATAAAGCGTTTTTGTACAACTTCATATAAATAGCTGTAAGTCTTGATAGAAGCATACACACATATTTAAGGCGTTATCTTATACAGTTCAAGATCCCCGTGCTGGACAAACAGGTTTTGAAGCTGTTTGAGCTAAGATTTTCAAGTTATTCACATAATGAAAACCTATACTTTGTTTCGGGCGAGTTCCCCATTAAAATGCATGTAATCGTAGGAAACGCACTGTCTTGACGAAATAAAGCGTTTTTGTACAACTTCATATAAATAGCTGTAAGTGTTGATAGAAGAAGCATACACACATATTTACGGCGTTATCTTATACAGTTCAAGATCCCCATGCTGGGCAAACAGGTTTTGAAGCTGTTTGAGCTAAGATTTTCAAGTTATTCACATAATGAAAACCTATACTTTGTTTCGGGTGAGTTCCCCATTCAAATGCATGTAATCGTAGGAAACGCACTGTCTTGACGAAATAAAGCGTTTTTGTACAACTTCATATAAATAGCTGTAAGTGTTGATAGAAGAAGCATACACACATATTTACGGCGTTATCTTATACAGTTCAAGATCCCCGTGCTGGACAAACAGGTTTTGAAGCTGTTTGAGCTAAGATTTTCAAGTTATTCACATAATGAAAACCTATACTTTGTTTCGGGCGAGTTCCCCATTAAAATGCATGTAATCGTAGGAAACGCACTGTCTTGACGAAATAAAGCGTTTTTGTACAACTTCATATAAATAGCTGTAAGTCTTGATAGAAGAAGCATACACACATATTTAAGGCGTTATCTTATACAGTTCAAGATCCCCGTGCTGGGCAAACAGGTTTTGAAGCTGTTTGAGCTAAGATTTTCAAGTTATTCACATAATGAAAACCTATACTTTGTTTCGGGCGAGTTCCCCATTCAAATGCATGTAATCGTAGGAAACGCACTGTCTTGATGAAATAAAGCGTTTTTGTACAACTTCATATAAATAGCTGTAAGTGTTGATAGAAGAAGCATACACACATATTTACGGCGTTATCTTATACAGTTCAAGATCCCCATGCTGGGCAAACAGGTTTTGAAGCTGTTTGAGCTAAGATTTTCAAGTTATTCACATAATGAAAACCTATACTTTGTTTCGGGCGAGTTCCCCATTAAAATGCATGTAATCGTAGGAAACGCACTGTCTTGACGAAATAAAGCGTTTTTGTACAACTTCATATAAATAGCTGTAAGTGTTGATAGACGAAGCATACACACATATTTACGGCGTTATCTTATACAGTTCAAGATCCCCATGCTGGGCAAAAAGGTTTTGAAGCTGTTTGAGCTAAGATTTTCAAGTTATTCACATAATGAAAACCTATACTTTGTTTCGGGCGAGTTCCCCATTCAAATGCATGTAATCGTAGGAAACGCACTGTCTTGACAAAATAAAGCGTTTTTGTACAACTTCATATAAATAGCTGTAAGTTTTGATAGACGACTGAGACACACATATTTAAGGCGTTATCTTATACAGTTCAAGATCCCCGTGCTGGACAAACAGGTTTTGAAGCTGTTTGAGCTAAGATTTTCAAGTTATTCACATAATGAAAACCTATACTTTGTTTCGGGCGAGTTCCCCATTCAAATGCATGTAATCGTAGGAAACGCACTGTCTTGACGAAATAAAGCGTTTTTGTACAACTTCATATAAATAGCTGTAAGTCTTGATAGAAGCATACACACATATTTACGGCATTATCTTATACAGTTCAAGATCCCCATGCTGGGCAAACAGGTTTTGAAGCTGTTTGAGCTAAGATTTTCAAGTTATTCACATAATGAAAACCTATACTTTGTTTCGGGCGAGTTCCCCATTCAAATGCATGTAATCGTAGGAAACGCACTGTCTTGACGAAATAAAGCGTTTTTGTACAACTTCATATAAATAGCTGTAAGTTTTGATAGACGACTCAGACACACATATTTAAGGCGTTATCTTATACAGTTCAAGATCCCCGTGCTGGGTAAACAGGTTTTGAAGCTGTTTGAGCTAGATTTTCAAGTTATTCACATAATGAAAACCTATACTTTGTTTCGGGCGAGTTCCCCATTCAAATGCATGTAATCGTAGGAAACGCACTGTCTTGACGAAATAAAGCGTTTTTGGACAACTTCATATAAATAGCTGTAAGTCTTGATAGAAGAAGCATACACACATATTTAAGGCGTTATCTTATACAGTTCAAGATCCCCGTGCTGGGCAAACAGGTTTTGAAGCTGTTTGAGCTAAGATTTTCAAGTTATTCACATAATGAAAACCTATACTTTGTTTCGGGCGAGTTCCCCATTAAAATGCATGTAATCGTAGGAAACGCACTGTCTTGACGAAATAAAGCGTTTTTGTACAACTTCATATAAATAGCTGTAAGTCTTGATAGAAGAAGCATACACACATATTTAAGGCGTTATCTTATACAGTTCAAGATCCCCGTGCTGGACAAACAGGTTTTGAAGCTGTTTGAGCTAAGATTTTCAAGTTATTCACATAATGAAAACCTATACTTTGTTTCGGGCGAGTTCCCCATTAAAATGCATGTAATCGTAGGAAACGCACTGTCTTGATGAAATAAAGCGTTTTTGGACAACTTCATATAAATAACTGTAAGTTTTGATAGACGACTCAGACACACATATTTAAGGCGTTATCTTATACAGTTCAAGATCCCCGTGCTGGGCTAACAGGTTTTGAAGCTGTTTGAGCTAAGATTTTCAAGTTATTCACATAATGAAAACCTATACTTTGTTTCGGGCGAGTTCCCCATTCAAATGCATGTAATCGTAGGAAACGCACTGTCTTGACGAAATAAAGCGTTTTTGTACAACTTCATATAAATAGCTGTAAGTTTTGATAGACGACTCAGACACACATATTTAAGGAGTTATCTTATACAGTTTGAGATCCCCGTGCTGGACAAACAGGTTTTGAAGCTGTTTGAGCTAAGATTTTCAAGTTATTCACATAATGAAAACCTATACTTTGTTTCGGGCGAGTTCCCCATTGAAATGCATGTAATCGTAGGAAACGCACTGTCTTGACGAAATAAAGCGTTTTTGTACAACTTCATATAAATAGCTGTAAGTTTTAATAGACGACTCAGACACACATATTTAAGGCGTTATCTTATACAGTTCAAGATCCCCGTGCTGGGCAAACAGGTTTTGAAGCTGTTTGAGCTAAGATTTTCAAGTTATTCACATAATGAAAACCTATACTTTGTTTCGGGCAAGTTCCCCATTCAAATGCATGTAATCGTAGGAAACGCACTGTCTTGACGAAATAAAGCGTTTTTGGACAACTTCATATAAATAGCTGTAAGTCTTGATAGAAGAAGCATACACACATATTTAAGGCGTTATCTTATACAGTTCAAGATCCCCGTGCTGGACAAACAGGTTTTGAAGCTGGTTGAGCTAAGATTTTCAAGTTATTCACATAATGAAAACCTATACTTTGTTTCGGGCGAGTTCCCCATTAAAATGCATGTAATCGTAGGAAACGCACTGTCTTGACGAAATAAAGCGTTTATGGACAACTTCATATAAATAGCTGTAAGTTTTGAAAGACGACTCAGACACACATATTTAAGGCGTTATCTTATACAGTTCAAGATCCCCGTGCTGGGCAAACAGGTTTTGAAGCTGTTTGAGCTAAGATTTTCAAGTTATTCACATAATGAAAACCTATACTTTGTTTCGGGCGAGTTCCCCATTCAAATGCATGTAATCGTAGGAAACGCACTGTCTTGACGAAATAAAGCGTTTTTGTACAACTTCATATAAATAGCTGTAAGTCTTGATAGAAGAAGCATACACACATATTTAAGGCGTTATCTTATACAGTTCAAGATCCCCGTGCTGGACAAACAGGTTTTGAAGCTGTTTGAGCTAAGATTTTCAAGTTATTCACATAATGAAAACCTATACTTTGTTTCGGGCGAGTTCCCCATTCAAATGCATGTAATCGTAGGAAACGCACTGTCTTGACGAAATAAAGCGTTTTTGTACAACTTCATATAAATAGCTGTAAGTCTTGATAGAAGAAGCATACACACATATTTAAGGCGTTATCTTATACAGTTCAAGATCCCCGTGCTGGACAAACAGGTTTTGAAGCTGTTTGAGCTAAGATTTTCAAGTTATTCACATAATGAAAACCTATACTTTGTTTCGGGCGAGTTCCCCATTAAAATGCATGTAATCGTAGGAAACGCACTGTCTTGACGAAATAAAGCGTTTATGGACAACTTCATATAAATGGTAAATGGTAAATGGACTGGTTCTTATATAGCGCTTTTCTACTCTTCTGAGCACTCAAAGCGCTTTACACAACTTGTGCATTCACCCATTCACACCCATTCGCACAAGCACATTTCTCTAGGTGCTTTCTAGATAACATTCGCACACATTCATACTCCGATGGATGCATCGGAGAGCAATTTGGGGTTAGTATCTTGCCCAAGGATATTTGGCATGCAGACCAGGGGAAGCCAGGAATCGAACCACCAACCTTCCGATCAGTAGATGACCTGCTCTACCACCTGAGCTACAGCCACCCCTAACTTACTTAAATAGCTGTAAGTTTTGAAAGACGACTCAGACACACATATTTAAGGCGTTATCTTATACAGTTCAAGATCCCCGTGCTGGGCAAACAGGTTTTGAAGCTGTTTGAGCTAAGATTTTCAAGTTATTCACATAATGAAACCTATACTTTGTTTCGGGCGAGTTCCCCATTCAAATGCATGTAATCGTAGGAAACGCACTGTCTTGACGAAATAAAGCGTTTTTGTACAACTTCATATAAATAGCTGTAAGTCTTGATAGAAGAAGCATACACACATATTTAAGCCGTTATCTTATACAGTTCAAGATCCCCGTGCTGGACAAACAGGTTTTGAAGCTGTTTGAGCTAAGATTTTCAAGTTATTCACATAATGAAAACCTATACTTTGTTTCGGGCGAGTTCCCCATTCAAATGCATGTAATCGTAGGAAACGCACTGTCTTGACGAAATAAAGCGTTTTTGTACAACTTCATATAAATAGCTGTAAGTCTTGATAGAAGAAGCATACACACATATTTAAGGCGTTATCTTATACAGTTCAAGATCCCCGTGCTGGACAAACAGGTTTTGAAGCTGTTTGAGTTAAGATTTTCAAGTTATTCACATAATGAAAACCTATACTTTGTTTCGGGCGAGTTCCCCATTCAAATGCATGTAATCGTAGGAAACGCACTGTCTTGACGAAATAAAGCGTTTTTGTACAACTTCATATAAATAGCTGTAAGTTTTGATAGACGACTCAGACACACATATTTAAGGCGTTATCTTATACAGTTCAAGATCCCCGTGCTGGGCAAACAGGTTTTGAAGCTGTTTGAGCTAAGATTTTCAAGTTATTCACATAATGAAAACCTATACTTTGTTTCGGGCGAGTTCCCCATTCAAATGCATGTAATCGTAGGAAACGCACTGTCTTGACGAAATAAAGCGTTTTTGTACAACTTCATATAAATAGCTGTAAGTCTTGATAGAAGAAGCATACACACATATTTAAGGCGTTATCTTATACAGTTCAAGATCCCCGTGCTGGACAAACAGGTTTTGAAGCTGTTTGAGTTAAGATTTTCAAGTTATTCACATAATGAAAACCTATACTTTGTTTCGGGCGAGTTCCCCATTCAAATGCATGTAATCGTAGGAAACGCACTGTCTTGACGAAATAAAGCGTTTTTGTACAACTTCATATAAATAGCTGTAAGTCTTGATAGAAGAAGCATACACACATATTTAAGGCGTTATCTTATACAGTTCAAGATCCCCGTGCTGGACAAACAGGTTTTGAAGCTGTTTGAGCTAAGATTTTCAAGTTATTCACATAATGAAAACCTATACTTTGTTTCGGGCGAGTTCCCCATTAAAATGCATGTAATCGTAGGAAATGCACTGTCTTGATGAAATAAAGCGTTTTTGGACAACTTCATATAAATAGCTGTAAGTTTTGATAGACGACTCAGACACACATATTTAAGGCGTTATCTTATACAGTTCAAGATCCCCGTGCTGGACAAACAGGTTTTGAAGCTGTTTGAGCTAAGATTTTCAAGTTATTCACATAATGAAAACCTATACTTTGTTTCGGGCGAGTTCCCCATTAAAATGCATGTAATCGTAGGAAACGCACTGTCTTGACGAAATAAAGCGTTTTTGTACAACTTCATATAAATAGCTGTAAGTCTTGATAGAAGAAGCATACACACATATTTAAGGCGTTATCTTATACAGTTCAAGATCCCCGTGCTGGGCAAACAGGTTTTGAAGCTGTTTGAGCTAAGATTTTCAAGTTATTCACATAATGAAAACCTATACTTTGTTTCGGGCGAGTTCCCCATTCAAATGCATGTAATCGTAGGAAACGCACTGTCTTGACGAAATAAAGCGTTTTTGTACAACTTCATATAAATAGCTGTAAGTCTTGATAGAAGAAGCATACACACATATTTAAGGCGTTATCTTATACAGTTCAAGATCCCCGTGCTGGGCAAACAGGTTTTGAAGCTGTTTGAGCTAAGATTTTCAAGTTATTCACATAATGAAAACCTATACTTTGTTTCGGGCGAGTTCCCCATTCAAATGCATGTAATCGTAGGAAACGCACTGTCTTGACGAAATAAAGCGTTTTTGTACAACTTCATATAAATAGCTGTAAGTCTTGATAGAAGAAGCATACACACATATTTAAGGCGTTATCTTATACAGTTCAAGATCCCCGTGCTGGGCAAACAGGTTTTGAAGCTGTTTGAGCTAAGATTTTCAAGTTATTCACATAATGAAAACCTATACTTTGTTTCGGGCGAGTTCCCCATTCAAATGCATGTAATCGTAGGAAACGCACTGTCTTGACGAAATAAAGCGTTTTTGTACAACTTCATATAAATAGCTGTAAGTCTTGATAGACGACGCAGACACACATATTTAAGGCGTTATCTTATACAGTTCAAGATCCCCGTGCTGGGCAAACAGGTTTTGAAGCTGTTTGAGCTAAGATTTTCAAGTTATTCACATAATGAAAACCTATACTTTGTTTCGGGCGAGTTCCCCATTCAAATGCATGTAATCGTAGGAAACGCACTGTCTTGACGAAATAAAGCGTTTTTGTACAACTTCATATAAATAGCTGTAAGTTTTGATAGACGACTCAGACACACATATTTAAGGCGTTATCTTATACAGTTCAAGATCCCCGTGCTGGGCAAACAGGTTTTGAAGCTGTTTGAGCTAAGATTTTCAAGTTATTCACATAATGAAAACCTATACTTTGTTTCGGGCGAGTTCCCCATTCAAATGCATGTAATCGTAGGAAACGCACTGTCTTGACGAAATAAAGCGTTTTTGTACAACTTCATATAAATAGCTGTAAGTTTTGATAGACGACTGCAGACACACATATTTAAGGCGTTATCTTATACAGTTCAAGATCCCCGTGCTGGGCAAACAGGTTTTGAAGCTGTTTGAGCTAAGATTTTCAAGTTATTCACATAATGAAAACCTATACTTTGTTTCGGGCGAGTTCCCCATTCAAATGCATGTAATCGTAGGAAACGCACTGTCTTGACGAAATAAAGCGTTTTTGTACAACTTCATATAAATAGCTGTAAGTCTTGATAGAAGAAGCATACACACATATTTAAGGCGTTATCTTATACAGTTCAAGATCCCCGTGCTGGGCAAACAGGTTTTGAAGCTGTTTGAGCTAAGATTTTCAAGTTATTCACATAATGAAAACCTATACTTTGTTTCGGGCGAGTTCCCCATTCAAATGCATGTAATCGTAGGAAACGCACTGTCTTGACGAAATAAAGCGTTTTTGTACAACTTCATATAAATAGCTGTAAGTCTTGATAGACGACTCAGACACACATATTTAAGGCGTTATCTTATACAGTTCAAGATCCCCGTGCTGGGCAAACAGGTTTTGAAGCTGTTTGAGCTAAGATTTTCAAGTTATTCACATAATGAAAACCTATACTTTGTTTCGGGCGAGTTCCCCATTCAAATGCATGTAATCGTAGGAAACGCACTGTCTTGACGAAATAAAGCGTTTTTGTACAACTTCATATAAATAGCTGTAAGTCTTGATAGAAGAAGCATACACACATATTTAAGGCGTTATCTTATACAGTTCAAGATCCCCGTGCTGGGCAAACAGGTTTTGAAGCTGTTTGAGCTAAGATTTTCAAGTTATTCACATAATGAAAACCTATACTTTGTTTCGGGCGAGTTCCCCATTCAAATGCATGTAATCGTAGGAAACGCACTGTCTTGACGAAATAAAGCGTTTTTGTACAACTTCATATAAATAGCTGTAAGTCTTGATAGACGACTCAGACACACATATTTAAGGCGTTATCTTATACAGTTCAAGATCCCCGTGCTGGGCAAACAGGTTTTGAAGCTGTTTGAGCTAAGATTTTCAAGTTATTCACATAATGAAAACCTATACTTTGTTTCGGGCGAGTTCCCCATTCAAATGCATGTAATCGTAGGAAACGCACTGTCTTGACGAAATAAAGCGTTTTTGTACAACTTCATATAAATAGCTGTAAGTCTTGATAGAAGACTCAGACACACATATTTAAGGCGTTATCTTATACAGTTCAAGATCCCCGTGCTGGGCAAACAGGTTTTGAAGCTGTTTGAGCTAAGATTTTCAAGTTATTCACATAATGAAAACCTATACTTTGTTTCGGGCGAGTTCCCCATTCAAATGCATGTAATCGTAGGAAACGCACTGTCTTGACGAAATAAAGCGTTTTTGTACAACTTCATATAAATAGCTGTAAGTCTTGATAGAAGAAGCATACACACATATTTAAGGCGTTATCTTATACAGTTCAAGATCCCCGTGCTGGGCAAACAGGTTTTGAAGCTGTTTGAGCTAAGATTTTCAAGTTATTCACATAATGAAAACCTATACTTTGTTTCGGGCGAGTTCCCCATTCAAATGCATGTAATCGTAGGAAACGCACTGTCTTGACGAAATAAAGCGTTTTTGTACAACTTCATATAAATAGCTGTAAGTCTTGATAGAAGAAGCATACACACATATTTAAGGCGTTATCTTATACAGTTCAAGATCCCCGTGCTGGGCAAACAGGTTTTGAAGCTGTTTGAGCTAAGATTTTCAAGTTATTCACATAATGAAAACCTATACTTTGTTTCGGGCGAGTTCCCCATTCAAATGCATGTAATCGTAGGAAACGCACTGTCTTGACGAAATAAAGCGTTTTTGTACAACTTCATATAAATAGCTGTAAGTTTTGATAGACGACTCAGACACACATATTTAAGGCGTTATCTTATACAGTTCAAGATCCCCGTGCTGGGCAAACAGGTTTTGAAGCTGTTTGAGCTAAGATTTTCAAGTTATTCACATAATGAAAACCTATACTTTGTTTCGGGCGAGTTCCCCATTCAAATGCATGTAATCGTAGGAAACGCACTGTCTTGACGAAATAAAGCGTTTTTGTACAACTTCATATAAATAGCTGTAAGTCTTGATAGAAGAAGCATACACACATATTTAAGGCGTTATCTTATACAGTTCAAGATCCCCGTGCTGGGCAAACAGGTTTTGAAGCTGTTTGAGCTAAGATTTTCAAGTTATTCACATAATGAAAACCTATACTTTGTTTCGGGCGAGTTCCCCATTCAAATGCATGTAATCGTAGGAAACGCACTGTCTTGACGAAATAAAGCGTTTTTGTACAACTTCATATAAATAGCTGTAAGTCTTGATAGAAGAAGCATACACACATATTTAAGGCGTTATCTTATACAGTTCAAGATCCCCGTGCTGGGCAAACAGGTTTTGAAGCTGTTTGAGCTAAGATTTTCAAGTTATTCACATAATGAAAACCTATACTTTGTTTCGGGCGAGTTCCCCATTCAAATGCATGTAATCGTAGGAAACGCACTGTCTTGACGAAATAAAGCGTTTTTGTACAACTTCATATAAATAGCTGTAAGTCTTGATAGACGACTCAGACACACATATTTAAGGCGTTATCTTATACAGTTCAAGATCCCCGTGCTGGGCAAACAGGTTTTGAAGCTGTTTGAGCTAAGATTTTCAAGTTATTCACATAATGAAAACCTATACTTTGTTTCGGGCGAGTTCCCCATTCAAATGCATGTAATCGTAGGAAACGCACTGTCTTGACGAAATAAAGCGTTTTTGTACAACTTCATATAAATAGCTGTAAGTCTTGATAGAAGACTCAGACACACATATTTAAGGCGTTATCTTATACAGTTCAAGATCCCCGTGCTGGGCAAACAGGTTTTGAAGCTGTTTGAGCTAAGATTTTCAAGTTATTCACATAATGAAAACCTATACTTTGTTTCGGGCGAGTTCCCCATTCAAATGCATGTAATCGTAGGAAACGCACTGTCTTGACGAAATAAAGCGTTTTTGTACAACTTCATATAAATAGCTGTAAGTCTTGATAGAAGAAGCATACACACATATTTAAGGCGTTATCTTATACAGTTCAAGATCCCCGTGCTGGGACAAACAGGTTTTGAAGCTGTTTGAGCTAAGATTTTCAAGTTATTCACATAATGAAAACCTATACTTTGTTTCGGGCGAGTTCCCCATTCAAATGCATGTAATCGTAGGAAACGCACTGTCTTGACGAAATAAAGCGTTTTTGTACAACTTCATATAAATGGTAAATGGTAAATGGACTGGTTCTTATATAGCGCTTTTCTACTCTTCTGAGCACTCAAAAGCGTTT